>NC_090929.1:482487331-482791915 GCF_040938575.1 Ambystoma mexicanum
GTCCTTGAACAATCATTACAAACATAATATAAACTTTGAACAAACGTGATTCCCAAATAGGCCACTCACATGTGGGCATTTGGCACTCGTCCTCATAGACACCAAGTATCATAGCACGGCACCTCGATAACCACCTGCCGTATCACACTCGCAGGCAATGAATCCAATCCCCTCATTCCCACATGGACACAAATGCGTCTGCGGTCGACACAGAACACCTCGGAACTGACCCGTGTGCAGAGCTCAGGGTATTTCAGGTCTGCACGCATCAATGCAAATACAAAACAGTTTTCATCCGCCAGAGAGCCTGGAGACCATGCAAATGGTAGTGTGGCACTATAAATCCCGGTGACATATAACTGAACATCAGATTGTCCCACTCCCGTCTATATATAAGGTCAGGGCAGTTTCTAGTCCATTTGGTACCCAGGGTGAAACACAAAATTGTGCCCCCACTGGTGCGCACGCTCGGCAGGCGCGCCACTCCCAAACTACACCCTGCGGTTAAGTGACTTCTACCCAACGTCAATAAATCACTGTTATACAAATGAAACAGGTTTTATTACATTGTGATTCAAGAACTTTGCAGTAATTCCTAAGACAAAGCAGAGTACACAAACAGTACATACTAGTCTATGTTAAGGGCACTCTCCTTGACTGTGCTGCTGTGAAAGCATTTATTTCTGCTGCATAATCAATGTGTTCAACAAGTTCACTCTCAATTGAAAGTAATGCAAGAGCTGATAGCCTTTCTTTGGTCATTGCGGAACGCAAGTAAGTCTTTATCAGTTTCAATTTAGTGAAGCTCCTTTCGCCACTGCAATTGGAATGGTTAGTAAGAGCCTCATGGCAACCCACACATTTGGAAACAACCAATGTGTTTTTGAACGATGAATGTGCTGCACACTGTGTTGCCCAATGTGGGCCAGCTTGATGAGGTACTTCAGTAGGTAGTAGTTTTGACTGTTGTTGCTGAATAAATGGTCTTTAAATTGCACATTTTGCATTACATTTTATCAAAAAAATCCCCTTTGTGTACTAGTTTAAGGTCTGCCGCATTTGGGTTCTATTCGAACAGTATGTCACCCGCTTTGATCCATTTCGATTACTTTAAAACATTAAATCCCAACCATGCTTCCTCCTACTCATATCTACGCCCGCCATACACCTCGGTGCTTACGTAGAGCGATGCAATAAAAGCCTCAACCTAATGGTACTTGCTCGATCAACATTGGAAAGCTGAAAGGCGGAGTGGACCCTCACCTCTGAACATGCCACTGGCACCTTACAAACACACCCCTGCATTAAAGCTCTGGTGTATCCACCAACTTCAATATTGTATAATGGCCGTATAAACACAAAAAGGTATTGCAAGTTAATATGGATAATCAACCGAAACCCACATGGAAAACATGAAAGGGTAATGATAATTTCACTGAGGCTATCATGCTTTTGCCCTTCCCTCTAAGGGAACAAAGGGTGGTTTGTTTTTCTACCTGGAGTTACAAGGCTGCAAGCAACACACGGATAGCACATTTTAAAAATAAAATTTATATATTAATATATGGGGAGAAATTAACAGAACCAAATCCAAGCAACGTGACCATACCTTTTCCAGGATCGCCCCTGCCCTCCCACCCGTGCACTGTCCTCATGCACTGCTGGAATTTATGATATTAATAAGGCTTTGATTTCGACAGGGGGCTCTGATATGTTTCAACAGGTGCAGGACACCATGTAGTAAAGAGGGTAGATGTACAGCGCTTCACTTTGTCAGCATAGAGGCCTGTGACTTATATCAAGGCCGATAAAATGGTCTTTAGGCTCTAATGATGTTAATGATGTTGAAAATCTGCTTCGTATGTTTCCATTTCCATATGATATGTTCGATTGAGCATTTATTTTGCATGCGAAATAACCATAACAGGGGTATAAGAAAACATTTGTGAAAGTGCAAATGCTGTTGGCACATGCAGAAATAGGTGTACATATGTATGTTCAAATACACAAACAGCGTTTCTAAAATGATCACAAAGTATACTAGCATTGCCTGAAAAGTAACGTGTTATTAATATTGAGGACCACAAATGATCCATTAGCACAGAGTAATGTGATTTTTGCACCCATGGGTTTATTTTCATTTATTTGATTAGCTGTTTTATAAAGTGCCACGTTGCAGCAGGCAGCTTCAGTGTGCACAAGGTTGAAGATAGGTAGACTGTACATATGGTATCTAGGGAACGATTGCAGGGTAAAGCACATTTCCAAAGTGCATAAACTGTGCATACCCGGATGACCGACCATTGGGGTACAATAATCGGGACTCCCTTTCACCTGGGGTAGCCTAGGAAGTAGTGATTTGGCAAACCAAGTGTTCGAAAAAAGGCATGAACTATGTATTTATTGACACATTTAAGAGATTGGAGAAAAAAAAAGTTGCCATGGGAAAACCTTTTGTTAGGGAAGTTGATAAAAGGTATTAGGGCTGACCCAACTTGTACAAAACGCTACATTATCAGGGGTGTCGTTTGCTCCACGGGCAACGAGCACAGCGTGAACGGGCACACGCATATTAGGAACGGATTACACCGAGTACGACGAACGTTTACAAGTTCTATGCAGCAGGTACCTTGTTGAATCCTTTGTTCCTTTTGCTGTCCGGCTCACGGCTGGCTGGCTTATAAAAGCGGCCCTGGCTTCAGGTCTGCTGCTAGTGGAGGGCTCACTGCTGGCTTCCAAAAGCGGCCACGAACACCAGGCACCCTTCTGTGCCCCACGCAGTGGCGCAAAAGCTGCGAGTATGGTGACCCGGGGCATGCACGACCTCACAGGCAGCACCAGCACCTGCTGCCTCTACTCTACCCGAGCCATTGCGCACAGCCCAAGGCAATGGTGTCCGCCCCAAGGTAAATGCGAGCCCTCACCAGGGGGGGCAATTGTGCCCCGGTTAGTCGCCCGCTTCGCCGGGGCCAAGAATTGGGCCTGTATAAGGAAGTGACTAAAGACACTCCTCTTCACAGAACACATCATTGCATACGTGAGTCCAAATCTCCCCGCTCCTTTTCCTCTCCAGTTGCCATCCCTTTCTCCACTATACCAGTGCTGGAAATGCAGATAAAAAACGACGGTGCGGGACCCTCTTCTCCTTGGAAGGGGGACTGTGGGAACAGGGCTTAGGTATTCACGTCACGCAACCCAGTAGCTCTTCAAAGACCCCAAACCTGGCTATTTGCATAGACGCAAAGAGTATTATGGGAACGTAAGAATGCCCACAATTTAAAATGTGAAACATACCTGATAGTAATTCAGAAAAAAACCTTTTGAGTAATGGAGGGTGGACTCTGCTCGTTTCATTAGTCACAATACTCACCCTAACAAAAAAAGTCTACACATTGCAAGACCTATATAACAATTGGGAAAGATGCTTTGGCAGTTTCTGCATTCAGTCTCCACCACGAGTCATCTCTGACGCGTGGGCTGTGAGAGCTCGGCTTGAGGACAAATCTGAGAGTTTTCTGGGCTAGCCCTTGGGCCTCAGGACACGCCAGCGTTCTGGCAAGACAAACGTCTCCATCTTGTTCGGGCCCGTTTCCTACACTTCATTCTCCCTCTCCCAACAGTCAATGTACATGTACCCGTCCATCTTGTGCAGAGCTCTGGTGCTTGCGAGCCACGTTCTGATACAAACACACACGCCTCTCAGTTCATGCTGAGACCCTTGACAGCCTCCAGGGCTGAATACTGGGGTGCTGGCCCTCGACGCTCACACTGAAGCTGCACGTCTGTGCTGAGGCCTGGACTGCTAACATGCGTGGGTCTCTACATGCAAGAGGATGATGCAGACTTTGATCTCTTTTGTTCAGAAGGTTCTTAAAGCTGTTTTCCGTGGATCATTCAGACCCATTAACCAGCTGAGGCGGAGGGAGGTGCTGCAGGGTGCTGATAGTCCCAAAGGTTGTATAAACATGCCCTTCATATGCAAGAACAGAGTGAGAATACATGGCTGTGCAAATGGTTGCCGGGGAATATACATAAGGTAACTTACCTGGATGTAAAGACTAGCAACTCACTAGTGCAGTATCAAGGTCCCTCGAATGGCTGTATACAGAAGCACCATAAACTTCCATGCAAAAGTAATGTGTGGTGGTATGGTCGTAAGCGTTGTACAGGGGAGTCCTTTACTTACTCCGAAACATGACCTCAGGGCTGGCATTGGGTGGGGCCGCCCCAGGGCGCCATTAGCCCCCCCCTCACGCCAGCTTTGGGAAGTCTTTCAAGGTTTCCCCCGAGCTGGCGTGGTGGGAGAAGTCATGGCAGGTGCCCTATTGAAATTAAATGTTCCCTGCTCGTGGTGCTTTTGCATCAGCGCCTATTGAAACATGTGGTGCCCTCCTCTCACCCGTGGCACGCGGGGGAGGGGTGGCACATTTTTATTTTGCTGTTCCCGGTGCTGCCGCCGCTAAGGCCGTCCCTGCCTGGACTTGAGGTAGAGGGCTGTGTTGTCTAAGTGTAGTGTGAGGGTCCCAATGGTTGCAGACAGAAGTCCTTTATCTTGGGACTTGATGTGGACTGGGGCTAGACAGGGCCCAGCCTATTCCCAAATGTCCTTGAGCTGAGGCAGGGCTCCCAGAACTGACATCTTCCACCTGATTTCCTAAGCATGAAAAGAGGATGAGTGACAATGATGCTCTTCCCCAGTAGATGTCGCCATCACACATGCTTAGTTATTTTATGTTATGTTACGTGGCATTTATATAGCACCTTATGTATCATTGGTATGATCTCAAAGCACTGGTAGGTTGAACGCCCTCGGGAACCGTAGTTCAGGTCAGTAGAGAGAGTGATATGTGTGCAGCTGGTGTGGTTGTTGCATGATAGCTGCTTCTTAGCGGTAGGTGTGGTGCTGAGGAAATCAGTTGCATGTGTTCAATCTAGAGGGTTGACACTCAGACTGAGTTTTGGCTGTGTTATGCCTGAAGAAATGCCTAAGCTAGCCGGCTCGGCTAGCTGTGTTTTATTAGGATGGTGGGTGTTCATGGGGTTATGTTTGTATGAGAACAGTTAGGCCGAATGTGTCATAGCATAGCTGTGTTCTAATTGAATTATGGTGTATAGGATAGAGTAAGCATAGTGGTGTGATATGGTGGTTTGTTAGTGAAGCACTTGCGGGCAGGCACGAGAGCAGGATAGGGGGTATACGGCATATGCATATAAAGCGACAGGAAGGATAGGGTAACATGGGGGATACATGTACATAGCACTCGTTCCATCCGCTTCGTTCGTTCCCTCCACTTCATCGTTTCCACCCTCCTCATCCATTCCACCCTCCTCATCCATTCCGTCTGCTTCATGCGTGCCATCTGCTTTGTCAGTTCCATCCACTTACATCCGTTCTGTCTACTCATATCTGTTCCATCTACTCATATCCGTTCCATCCACTTACATCCGTTCCATCCACTTACACTTTCCATCCACTCACATCCGTTCCATCCACATACATCCGTTCCATCCACTTTCATCCTTCCATCCACTTACACTTTCCATCCACTCACATCCGTTCCATCCACTACATCTCTTCCGTCCACTACATCCATTCCGTCCATATCTGTTCCGTCCAGTTTATCCGTTCCATATATTATATATCCACTGCATCATCCGTTCTACTCCGCCATTGTCCATTCCATCTACTCGATCTGTTCCATCCACTCCATTCGTTCTGTCTACTCATTTGTTCCATCTACTCCATCTGTTCTGTCTTCTCCATCCGTTCTATCTATTCCATCCGTTCCGTTTACTCTATCCGCGCCTTCCATTCTATCCGCACATTCCATTCTATCTACTCCATCCGTTCCATCACTCCATCCATTCCATCCATTGGTTCCACCCGTTCCATCGACTCCATCCATTGCATCGTCTCCATCCGTTGCATCGACTCCATCCGTTGCATCCATTTCATCTGGTTCCATTTGCACAAACAATTCCATACGATATCCATTCGTCTACTCCATCTATTTATCCCTTTAACCTACTCCATTCCTCATTCCCTCTATACATTCCATCCAATCCCTTCATTCCCTCCGTTCAATCAATTTCTTCGATTCTCTCCATCTCTTCCATTCCTTCCGTTGCATCCACTCCATCGGGTTGCATCCACTCCATTGGGTTGCATCCATTCCGTCAGTTGCATCCACTCCGTCCGTTGCATGCGTTGTATCCACTCCATCCATTGCATCCACTCTGTCCGTTGCATCCACTCCATCCGTTGCATCCACTCCCTCCGTTGCATCCACTCCATCCATCCATTCCATCCGTTGCATCTGCTCCATCCACTCCATCCTTTGCATCCACACTATCTGTTCATCCACACCTTCCATTCCATCCGTACGTTGCATCCGTTCCATCCACTCCATCCGTTCCATCCGTCCCATGCGTTCCATCCATCCCATCTGTCCCATCCGCTCAATCCGTCTCATCCGTTGCATCTGCTCCATCCACTCCATCCTTTGCATCCACACTATCTGTTCATCCACACCTTCCATTCCATCTGTTGGTTGCATCCACTCCATCTGCTCCATCCGCTCCATCCACTCTATCCGCTCCATCCGTTCCATCCACTCTATCCGTTCCAGCCACTCCGTCCACTCCATCCGTTCCATCTGCTCCATCCACTCCATCCTTTGCATCCACACTATCTGTTCATCCACACCTTCCATCCGTTGGTTGCATCCACTCCATCTGCTCCATCCGCTCCGTCCACTCTATCTGCTCCATCCGTTCCATCCACTCTATCCGTTCCAGCCACTCCGTCCACTCCATCCGTTCCATCCACTCCATCCGTCCCATCCACTCCATCCGTCCCATCCGCTCCATCCTTCCCATCGCCTCATTCCGTTCATTGCATCCATTCACTCTGCTCCATCCGTTCACTCCACCCCATCCACTCCATCCATTCCATCCTCTCCATCCTTTTCACCCATTCCATTCGGTCTATCTGGCACTCCATCTACTTCATCTACTCCATCCATCCATTCCATCCATTCCATCCGCTTCATCCATTCCATTTGGTCTATCTGTTTTAGTTATGTTATCTCTTTTTAGTCATTCTATCTGTTCGCTTAGCTCCATTTGTTCTTTGTTTTCTTAGTTCAACAGTCATGGGTTTCTATTTATTGTGGCTATTTATTCAGTTTGCTCTAAGTGTCGATTCTTTTAAGGGAAGAGCCACGTTTTCAGTAGTTTACGGAATGACATGTAGTCTTCGGTGAGTCGAATGTCAGGTGGAAGCGAGTTCCACAGAGTGGGTGCCAAGGTTGAGAATGACGATCCTCCTAATATGACTGATTTTGTGTTTGGTATCACTAGGAGGAGGGCAGAGCTTGATCTTAGAGTGCGTGGAGGTTGGTAGGGTTTTAGCCTATCCTGTAGGTATAGAGTTCCGGTTTTATGCATTGCTCGGTGGGAGATGCCTAGGGTTTTGAAAGTCACCCTCTGTCCAACTGGGAGCCAGTGGAGAGTTCTGAGAGCTGAAAAGGCGTGGTCTCTTGGGCCAAGAGCAAGAAGCAGTTTGACTGCAGTTTTTTGTGTTCTTTGTAGTTTAATGAGATGGTAAGCTTATACTCCGAGGTAGTGGGCAGTTGACATTACAATAGATTGGACAGCAGCGAGTCTGTTGGGAAAGGAGAGGTACGGAAAAATGCATTTAAGAATTTTGAGGTGGTAGTGGCAGGGCTTAGAGATGTTGTTGATTTGGCGAGAGAGGGTTAGGTCAGAGTCGAGAGTGCATCTAAGTTTTTTTTACTGTGGTTGAGGTGGGTGGTGGATTGCCCATGGACGATGGCCAGGGTAGAGGGTGTGGGAGAAGTTCAGAGTTGCCGCACACCATGATTTCAGTTTTGGTGGGGTTTAGGAGGAGGTGGTTTGTGGTCATCCGTCGATCAATGTCAAGGACTCAGGCAGCGAGGTCTGGCCGACAGTCAGGGTTTGAGTTGAGGAGTTTTAGGATTAATTGGGTGTCATCGGCGTAGTTATAGCACAGGATACTGTGCGAGCGTATCATTCTTGGGAGGGTGGACATACAGAGGTTGAACAAGAGTGCTGATAGGCACGCTCCTTGTGGAACTCTGGTATTGACTGGTCGGGCAGCAGACGCAAAGGGGGTGAGGAGGGTTATTTGGTTCTTATATTTGTGGAATGATGCAATGCACTTGAGAGCGTTTCCGCGGATTCCTAGGGAGTGGAGGCGGTCGAGGATGATTGAGTGTTTGATTGTGTCAAAGGCGGCGGATAGGTCTAGAAGGATTAGTGCAGTGCATCCCGCAGAGTCTGCAGTGTTTTTAAGGTCGTCCCAGATTGCGGTCAGAGTGGTCTCGGGTCCATGTCGAGGTCTAAAACCTGATTGTGCAGGGTCTAGGAGATTTTTGGTCTTGACAAAAGCATTTAGCTGGGAGTATGCGGTTCGATCGATGAGTTTGGCAAGGAATCTGGTGTTTGAGATGGGGCAGTAGTTTTTGGGCAGTAGTTTTTGGGGTCGAGAGGGTCGAGGGAGGTTTCGTTTAGAAGAGGTTTGACGTGAGCAGTTTTGAAGGCATCGGGAAAAATTCCTGAGGAGAGGGAGTCATTTATGATGGTTCTTGCATGCTCTCCTGCACATGTAGATGTGAATATTTCTTTGAGGGTTGAGGCAGGGCAGGGATCAAGCGGGGAGCCGTCTGATTTCCAGGCAGGGAGAAGTTTGAGAAATTGGTCTGTTGATATTGGCGTGAACAAATCGAAGGTGGGTTGGGATGCAGTTGCTGGAGCAGGCGGGGGGTGACGGGTAAGGAGGGAGAATTAAGTGGGGGTGACATGAGGGCCAGTTTCTTGTTTAGGGCATTTGTTCTTTCAAAGGCAGTGGTGTAGAAGTGGAGAGAGAGTGAGTCACAGAGAGACTGAGATGGGGTGGATTGGGTGGTCGTACAGGTTGGTTTGGTGAATTCAGAGATGATTTTGTGGAGTTCCTTGTTTGGGTTTTCACAGTAGTGAATTCGAGAGTTGTAGTGGACATTTTTTGCTTTTCGGGTTTCGGCTTTGTAGTGGTGGTGATGCCTGGCTAGTTTGTATCTACTCAGGAAGGATTTATATTTCCGCCATTTGCGTTCGAGGGATTTATACAGTTGTTTTGTAGTCTTTAGTTCCGGTGTAAACCATCTTGGAAAAGCTCCACGGCGAGTGGAAGATTGGCAGGTGGGGGTGAGTGGGATTAATGAGATATTGAGCCATGAGTCAAAGGTGTCGGAGGTTAGGGGTTCATTGTGTGGGGTGGTTGGAGGGGAGATTGACGGAGTGCGCCCGTAAGGTCCGGGAGGATTTTCAGTTTCTTCCAGCATTTGCGTTGATTTGGGATTTCTGGTTCGAGTGTGGGGAAGGGGGTGGGTGAGCGAATGGTGAAAGGCAGAATTAAGTGATCAGACCAGATAATAGGTCTGAGGGGGCATAGATGTATCTGGTCATGGGAGCTAAAGATGGCATCAAGGGTGTGTCCTTTAGAGTGAGTTGGTCCGTTTATGTGGAGGTGGAGGTTAAGCGCATCTAGGCAGTCGACCAGTGAGTGGGTCATAGGATTGGTGGGAATGTCTAGCCAGATGTTGAAATCTCCTAGAAGAGTGAGGGTGGGATGGTTTATTTGGATGGTGGCTATCGAATCACAGAGCTTGTTTGAGAAATGTTTGTCATGACCGGGAGGCCTGTAGATGATTAGGAAGCTGTGGGAGAACGTTGGCGGGATGGATAGTTTGACCAGAAGAGATTCGCAGGAGGGGACGGTTGTCTGGCAATCGATCATTGAGGCGTTGAAGTGTGATTTGTAACCTATTGCTGCTCCTCCTCCTCTGGAGGGTCGATTGAGTGGGATGAGGGAGTAGTCTGGGGGAAAGGCTTCATGGGCGATAGGGGCGAAGTCGGCGGAGAGCCAGGTTTCTGTGATAAAGACTAGGTCTGGCTTGTCAGAGGCGAGGAGGTCAAAGATGCTGTGTCTGTTTTTTGCCACAGATTGGGCATAAAAGAGGATGCATTTTACTTCAATATTTCAGGATGATGTGGAAAATGAAGGGGTGGAGGTTGGGGGGAGTGGGACAGTTGGCAGGAGGGGTGGTGTGGGAGGGGGGTGTTGGGGAGTGAGAGGAGTCTGGATGGTGAGAGAGGTGGGTCGGTCAATGGCGGTTGGGAAGAGTAGGCAGGCGGCGGAGGAGGTGGGTGTGGGGAGGGTGAAATTGGATGGGTGTGTGAGGATGGTCGGAAGGCAGATTGGGTATGGGGTAGGGGATTTCAGGTTGAAACGTGGGGGGTTCGGGGATCTAGGTGAGGCTGGAGAAAATTCAAGGGAGAGAGGTTCAAAGCAGGGTGAGGAGGGTGGTGATGTTCCGGATTGAGAGACTGAGGTGGTGGGTTGATTGAGGAGGGGGGAGGAGTGGTGGGAGATTGAAGGAGACCAGGTCTGTTTCTTTTTTTGGGGGTCTTATTGCAGTCGGTGTGTGTGAGAGGGTAGGGGGGTCGGAGGGCGATGCGGATGCAGCTACTGTTCTTGCCAGGGCGAGGCATGCAGTTTTTAGGGAGGGGAAGGTGTGGGGCCGCTGGAGGATGTTGGCTGGAGTTGATGGGGGAAAGGGGAGGGGTTGGTGGCTGCATTAGGCATGTTCGGGTCGGTGGGTGGATGGTATGATGGAGGGGCCTGCGGTGTGGGCATGATGGGTGGCAGGTGGGAGGGGGGCCAGGAGGAGCAGGGGTCTTAGGATGGTTGGCTTGCCATCGGGCTCCTCTGGCTTGGTGTTTGGATGGGAGGAGGGGTGAGAGAGTGGTGGAGGGTGGGCAGGATTGGGGTGGGAGGCATCTTATGGCTTGTGAGTTGGAAAGGGGGACGGCTGATGGTGTGGTGGATGGTGGGATTGTTTGAGGTGGGAGGGGAAGGGAATTAGGGAGAGGGGGAGGGCGGCGCGCCAGAGTGAGGATCTTTTTGTGGGTCTCGCTGAGCGAGCTGGACTCATGGTAATGGTATTGGGCCGACTAACTTTGGACTTTGACATGGTGACGCTATTAGGCGCATCTATCCGGGGCTCAGTTATAGCACAGTGATGGTATTAGGCACAACTAGACCATGGTATTAGGTACACTTTGTAAGTTAAGTTTTGGCCCAGTTAGGCAAATAGGGAACGCTTTCTAAAATCAACTTTGCAGAGAAGATATTAGGAACACTTCTAAATTTGGCTAAACCATAGTTATGCTATTGGGCACGCTTTCTAAATTCAACCTAGGCACGCTAATTAGGCACACTTTCTAAATTCAACTTTGCACAGAGAGCATATTAGGCACACTTCTAAAGTCAGCTTTGCACAGAAAGGATATTAGGCACACTTCTAAATTCAGCTTTGCACAGAGAGGACATTAGGCTCACTTCTAAATTCACCCAAGGCACGTTATTAGGCACACTTTCTAAATTTAACTTTACAATGAGAGGGTATTAGGCACACTTCTAATTCAACCAACGGCACACTATTAGGCACACTTCTAAATTCAGCCAGGGTATGTAGTTAGGCACAGTTTCTAAATTCAAAATGCACAGAGAGGATATTGGGCACACTTCTAAATTCATCCAGGGGATGTCAGTGGGCACACTTTCTAAATTCAACCAAGCCACGCTATTAGGGACACTTCTAAAATCGACTTTGCACAGAGAGGATATTAGGCAAACTTCTAAATTCAACTTTGCACAGAGAGGATATTAGGCACACTTCAAAATTCAACCAAGGCACGCTATTAGGCACACTTCTAAATTCAACCAAGGCACGCTATTAGGGACACTTCTAAAATCGACTTTGCACAGAGAGGATATTAGGCAAACATCTAAATTCAACTTTGCACAGAGAGGATATTACTCACACTTCCAAATTCAACCAAGGCACGCTATTAGGCACACTTCTAAATTCAACCAAGGCACGCTATTAGAGAGGATATTAGCCAAACTTCTAAATTCAACTTTGCACAGAGAGGATATTAGGCACACTTCAAAATTCAACCAAGGCACGCTATTAGGCACACTTCTAAATTCAACCAAGGCACGCTATTAGGCACACTTTTAAATTCAGCAGAGAGATATTAGGAAAACCTCTAAGTTCAACTTTGCATCGAGAGGGTATTAGGCACACTTCTAAATTCAACCAAGGCACGCTATTAGGCACACTTCTACATTCAACTTTGCACAGAGAGGATATTAGGCACACTTCTAAATTCAACTTTGCACAGAGAGGATACTAGGCACACTTCTAAATTCAACTTTGCACAGAGAGGGTATTAGGCACACTTCTAAATTCAGCTAGGGCATGCTATAGGGCACACTTTCTAGAATCAACCAGGGCACGCTATTGGGCACACTTTCTAGAATCAACCAGGGCACGCTATTGGGCACACTTCCAAATTCAACCAAGGCACACTATTAGGCACAGTTCTAAATTCAACCAAGGCACGCTATTAGGCACACTTCTAAATTCAACCAAGGCACGCTATTAGGCACACTTCTAAATTCAACCAAGGCTCGCTATTAGGCACACTTCTAAATTCAACCAGGGCATGATATTAGTCACACTTCTAAATTCAACCAAGGCACGCTATTAGGCATACTTCTAAATTCAACCAAGGCACACTATTAGGCACACCTCTAAATTCAACTTTGCACAGAGAGTGTATTAGGCACACTTCTGAATTCAACTTTGCACAGAGAGGATATTAGGCACACTTCTAAATTCAACTTTGCACAGAGAGGATATTAGGCACACTTCTAAATTCACCTTTGCACAGTGAGGATATTAGACACACTTCTAAATTTAACCAAGGCACGCTATTAGGCACACTTCTAAATTCAAGCAAGGCACACTATTAGGCACACTTCTAAATTCAACTTTGCACAGAGAGGATATTAGGCACACTTCTAAATTCAACTTTGCACAGTGAGGATATTAGGCACACTTCTAAATTCAACCAAGGCACGCTATTAGGCACACTTCTAAATTCAAGCAAAGCACGCTATTAGGAACACTTCTAAATTCAACTTTTTATAGAGAGTGTATTAGGCACACTTCTAAATTCAACTTTGCAGAGAGGATATTAGGCACTCTTCTAAATTCAACTTTACACAGAGAGGATATAAGGCACACTTCTAAATTCAACTTTGCACAGAGAGTGTATTAGGCATACTTCTAAATTCAACTTTGCACAGTGAGGATATTAGGCACACTTCTAAATTCAACCAATACATGCTATTGGGAACACTTTCTGGAATCAACCAGGGCACGCTATTGGGCACACTTTCTAGAATCAACCAGGGCACGCTAGTCGGCACACTTCTAAATTCACAACAGTAGGGCTTGTAGGCTTTAGTGGTAGGGTTGTCTGGCTTGAAGTAATTGCTTCAGTTCCCCCCTCCCCCCTTTCCACACTTATTTTTTGTTGTTGCAGATTGACTTCGGGTTGCTTGCTTCTTGCTTCTCCTGTGGATACCTGCAGATACGATTTGGAGCCGCTTCATTGGAGCTGCCCTTTGTCTTGGGCCCTTCGTCGCAGGGCTGCACAGGCAGGGGGCTGCCCTGGGAGGGCCAGTGATGGCTTGGGTGATAGGTCTTCAGGGCCAATCAGATCGCGGTGCGGGCTCGGGAGGCGGGATTTCACACAACCAGGAAGCAGAAGCAAGGGGGTGCAGGCGGGGTTTTTTAAAAATTATTTGGGCAGTTTTGGGGCCTTAGCAGGAGGCTCTACTCACCTTGGGCACCATGATGGAAAGGGGGGACTGGGGGGTGCATGCAGCACTATCAACACAACTACACAGGCAGGGGGCTAATCAGGTCGTGGGGCGGGCTCGGGAGGTGGGATTTCACATAGACCAGGAAGCGGGAGCAAGGGGTGCGGGCAGGGTTTTAAAAAAAATTATTTGGGCAGTTTTGGGGCCTTAGCAGGAGGCTCTATTCACCTTGGGCACCACGATGGAAATGGGGGCCTGGGGGACACATGCAGCACTATCAAAACAACTACACGAGTAGGGGGCCACTCAGGCCGTGGGGCGGGTTCAGGAGATGGGATTTCACACGGACCAGGAAGCGGGAGCAAGGGGGTGCGGGTGGGGGTGCGGACGGGTTTCTTTTTAATTATTTGGGCAGTTTTTGGGCCTTAGCAGGAGGCTCTACTCACCTTGGGCACCACGATGGAAAGGGGGGAGTGGGGGACCCACGCAGCACTATCAACACAACTACACGGGTAGGGGGCCAATCAGGTTGTGGGGCAGGCTCGGTAGGTGGGATTTCACATGTACCAGGAAGCAGGAGCAAGGGGGTGCGGGCGGGGGTGCGGGTTTTTTAAAAAAAAATATTTGGGCAGTTTTGGGGCCTTCGCAGGAGGCTCTACTCACCTTGGGCACCACGATGGAAAGGAAAGTCACATCATCGAAATAAATCACATCATCAAATAAATCATGAAATAAAGACATTTGAAATTAGAGTCTTTTTGTTTTCTAATATAATGTAGAGAATACTTTGATTTTGAAACATATATTAATGTCTTGTCACTAGAATGCTGTCATACAAATATATCGAAATCATGGAGTTTCTTGAATTTGGAGGACCGGAACGTGTATTCACCTATTTTGATTTGATTATGATTTTGTTTTTGAATATCTTTCTTTTATTCGATTTTTTTGCTCCACATTAATTATATGTAACACCTTTTACAATAGATTGGAAGCACCTTTCATTCCAGGAACAAATACTGCATCGCATCTATTGGTCCATCCTTTCATTGCACAGGCCATGTGTGTCTTTAAACATTTCTTTATCTGTTCTGAATTCTGTAGAATCTAAACACAGGAATTGCCGCCCTGCTCAGTGTGAGGGACCCAATGCATGTATATAGGGGTATCTTTTTCTTGTATATAAAGACTTAAGGGCCTGATTCATGGAATTGTTTGCATGGTTCAAAGTGACTTTGCACTGCTGACAAGTGACTTTGCACTGCCGACACAAACCCTGATTCATGGAACTGTGCAAAAGTGTATTTTTGCAGTGTACTGCAAAAATCCAAGAATCGGGGCCTATGGGTCTGATTCATGGGATTCTTTGCACTGTGCAAAGTGAATTTTCACTGGTGCAAAGTGACTTTGGACTGCCAACAAACACTGGTGAAAAGTGACTTTGCAATGCCAACAAACACCCTGATTCATGGAGCAGTGTAAAGTGTGTTTCTGCAGTGCAAAGTGACTTTGCACCAGTGAAAAGTCACTTTGCACAGCGCCAAACAATCCACGAATCAGGCCCTAAGTGTGCAGCGTTGTGCAGTAGGAGGGTCCCAATGGCCGTGTTTCGAGGTTGTTTTTACCTCCTTGCAAAGGCTGGAGATGCTATACATTTTGAGGGCCATATTGTTTTAGTACTGGAGTGCTTTAGTCTTGTGTAAGGACTGGGAATTGAGTGATGTGTAGTGTGAGATTTCCAATGGCTATAGACCGGGCCCACTGCTTCTTTGCAATGACTATCGAGGGGGGCAGCGAACTGTGTGGGTTCCATTACCCCGATGCATGAACTGTGGCTGTGGCATGGCTGTGGCCGCTGTGCCGGGTAGAAATCCAAGATTGAGGATTACGGTTCTTAGTAAAGAGGCTTGGGAGTATTAGACGCGTGTAAGCAGGTACAGGTGTAGAAGGCTTGGGGCTGTCTGAGGTTCTTCAGGGTTCATTTTGTTGTTATTTACACACTTTTACAGACCTGGTATTCCCGTTGTTATTTGCAGAGCCCGAACATGCCATGAATAGATACTTTATAGTTACCATGACTTTGCTTGACCTGGAATATAGCGATAACTACCGCTATGTGAGGATGGTGGAACAAATGGTGGACGCCTGGGGAGAGGCGCCAAGGTGACCGAGAGAACACACGTAATAACTTGGGGATTCTGCTCGCATTTCTGGCAACCTGATTGGACATTAGCACCCGGCAGAGACACGTCGGCCAATCAGCAACTAGAAACTTCATTTAGAGAGGAGCTGATCCGATGTTGTTGAATCATTTTGAAGGCCTGTCACGATAACAATGTTAAAGCAAAGACTCCTGTCTGGACGGCATTGTTAATGTAAAGGTGAGAAAGGACCGGAACTTCGACAGAACTTCTGTAGTGTGAGGCATGGCTGAAGTGCTTGCTTTTGCAGACGAGAAAGAGCCAGTACTAGCATTTCTGAGTTTTCTTGGCAATATGAGCCTCGAAGGACATCAAACAGATAGTGGCAAATCCAAGAGACTTGTTGGGAGAGATGAGTTGGAGTTTGAAGCCATCAGGTTTTATTAGGGTCAGTCAGGTTTGGAATTAAATATATTGGGTGGGACAGACAAGGTGGATGAATTTAGGCTTAGAGGGATTACGTTTCAGATACCCGCTCCACATCCAGGCTTGGATAAGTAAGAGGCATTATTTTAGGCAATGGATGGTGTAAACACAGTTGCGTTTTAGGCAGAGTTGCATGAAGTCAGTGTGTGTGGATCTTGATGTCAAGGTCAGTAAGGAGGTTCCCAGGGATTCGATGGGAATGCTGAAGAGTGCTGGGGAGAGGATGGACCCTTCATGGACTGAGAAATGGAATGGGAAGCAAACGTGGCACTTGGAACATGCGTCAAGGTAGCCCCATGTTGCCCTGACACTGCGAGCGTGCTCAAGC
Source organism: Ambystoma mexicanum (assembly GCF_040938575.1). NCBI lineage: Eukaryota > Metazoa > Chordata > Amphibia > Caudata > Ambystomatidae > Ambystoma > Ambystoma mexicanum. The sequence goes on from NC_090929.1 coordinate 482,504,049, forward strand.
CCTCTAAGGAGGGCTTGGGGTTTGAATTGTGCATCTTAAAACACATTTCACAGGCCATGTTCTGAAGAAGTTAGTGATCCCAAAGTATAGATCTCCAAATGCAATACCAATCTGGAAAATAATGATAAGGATGTCAAGTAAGAGAACAAACAGAATCGTAGTGGAAGGGTAGAGCACAACACGCCAATCGATAATGGAGCCGTGGAGCATCCACACCCACCCATTGGCTATTTGTCACCCCTAGGTCCCTACCATCAGTGGTACGTGCTGTCACCCTCACCCTGCCTAGTATGCCTGCCTCATCTTGTTCGGTCCTACTGGGGCCAGGGCTTATTGAGCAGGCATGCCCGTGCCCCTGGCATCGGGACCTCTTCTTCTGCATGTGCTTAGTAACCTGGGTCTGGGTGATGCTGACCACACATTACGATGTGGCACTGCCCATACCCTCAGAATGCACAGGCCATGGGGCTGGCAGAAGGAGGGACCATGGAAACAAATCATAATGTAATGTTTGGAGGTAGAGAGGGCTTGGACTCCTATCATTAACCAAAGATTGAATATTCGGCACCTTTTTACAGAACTGCTGATCTCCGTATGTTAGGGCACAGGGCACCTGGATACCCTCTGAATTCGGGCTCAGGTCCCTGCCTAACCAGCTACACACCCGCACTGCCTCCTGGCTTCCCTTGCACTTGGGTCTGTATCCGCAACCCTACAGTCCCCTTACCGGCACTTATTTGACACCCGTTGTCTGCGCTTAACTCTTGCACTTGCCACCTGCTGGCGGCACTACTTGTTGTTTTGATCCCGTGTTCAGCACTTTCCACCCCCCCTTTCCCTTTTCCCCTTCCTTCTCCCCTGCACTTGTGCGTTCTCAATGTCACTGGGCCTAGTAAGATCGTTGTCTTGTCCTCCCTTGTTCCCCCAAATATTATATCATATATATCATATCGAGGGATCTGCTGCCTAAAGATATGATTCGTAAATGGCGACATTAGCAGGCATTCAGGGCCCAGCAGTGAGACAACAGTTCATACTTGAAACAGCCGAAGTGTAATCAGGGGTAAAGTCCTAAAAAGTGGGGGCACTCATCAACAAACGCAATGGGATGTGATGTCACCAGAAATTAACATATCAAGATGAAATATGCACATTTCATTAAATTGGCTTTGCATAACCACCCAAATTGCACAGGACGAATGGCATTTGCCTTTCATAAAATCAACACACACACAAAACCAATAAAAGATATTTTCTTCTAATCGTGTTTTTGAAAACATAAAAAGGCGTGCATGTCTTAAACTCCAAGAACCAATACAATGCTTTCCCGGGAACTTTCAGTACCTAATGGGACATGAGGTTATATAGTGCAGTGGTGAAGTGTCCGGTCTGCAAACCTGATGACATACATTCAAAGAGGACATTCAATGTTTCTCATTTTAGCTCGAGGGACTGAATTCACCATCTGAAAAAAGTGGGTGTACTCCGTCCACCCGCGTGTACCCTCAGCTTGAGCCCTCAGTGTAATCCCCTAATACCCTAGAGTGCAGAATCCAAAATCGCCTGTCCAACTCCATTGCAAGCAGTGTGTATCCCATTATTTCCTGTGCAGGCCCCATGAATACCAGTCAATGTTCCCAGCATCCCCAGTCCAGACACCCATCTGTCATACCGCACACCGCCAGAATTGCCTGTCCAGATCAGCACCACCCACACCAGTGCAGTGCTCCATGCCTAGTTTTGCTGCAGCCAGACAGCTCCCCAGTTCAGGGGCAGAGAATTTAAACCCGGCTCCACCATGTGTTTGCTAGTGCTTCCTGGTTGACACACTTTTTCCTACTTAAGGATCCCTCCAGCCTCTTTTCCTTTGCTGATGGGGAGCAGGTGCAAGTGGATCTAGGTCACCTGGCCTAAGCTCTGCCCACCTGGTGCCTTCCAGGTTGTTGCTCTTTTCCCCACTTAGCAAGCCCTGCCCATCTGGTGCCTTCCTGCTTGCTGCTCTTTTCCCTACTGAAGGAGCCCTCCATTCTCTTTTCCTTTTCTGATGGGGAGAAAGTGCACGTGGTTCTAGGTCACCTGACCTAAGCCCCGCCCACCTGGTGCCTTCCAGGCTGCTGGTCTTTTCCCCACTTAGCAAGCCCCGCCCACCTGGTGCCATGCTTTTCCCTACTTAAGGAGCCCTCCAGCCTCTTTTCCTTTGCTGATGGGGAGCTGGTGCAAGTGGATCTAGGTCATCTACCCTAAGCCCTGCCCGCCTGGTGCCTCCCAGGTTGTCGCCCTTTTCCCACTTAGGAAGCCCCACCCACCTGGTGCCTTCCTGGTTGCTGTTGTTTACCATACTTAAGGCACCCTTCAGCCTCTTTTAATTTTCTGATGGGGAGCAGGTGCAAGTGGATCTAGGTCGCCTGGCTTAGGCCCTGCCCACCTGGTGCCTTCCAGGTTGCCGCTCTTTTCCCCACTTAGCAAGCCCCACCCACCTGGTGCCTTCCAGGTTGCTGCTCTTTTTCCCACTTAGCAAACCATGCCCATCTGGTGCCTTCCTGCTTGCTGCTCTTTTCCCTACTTAAGGAGCCCTCCATTCTCTTTTCCTTTTCTGATGGGGAGAAAGTGCACGTGGTTCTAGGTCACCTGACCTAAGCCCCGCCCACCTGGTGCCTTCCAGGCTGCTGGTCTTTTCCCCACTTAGCAAGCCCCGCCCACCTGGTGCCATGCTTTTCCCTACTTAAGGAGCCCTCCAGTCTCTTTTCCTTTGCTGATGGGGAGCTGGTGCAAGTGGATCTAGGTCATCTACCCTAAGCCCTGCCCGCCTGGTGCCTCCCAGGTTGTCGCCCTTTTCCCACTTAGGAAGCCCCACCCACCTGGTGCCTTCCTGGTTGCTGTTGTTTACCATACTTAAGGCACCCTTCAGCCTCTTTTAATTTTCTGATGGGGAGCAGGTGCAAGTGGATCTAGGTCACCTGGCCTAAGCTCTGCCCACCTGGTGCCTTCCAGGTTGTTGCTCTTTTCCCCACTTAGCAAGCCCTGCCCATCTGGTGCCTTCCTGCTTGCTGCTCTTTTCCCTACTTAAGGAGCCCTCCATTCTCTTTTCCTTTTCTGATGGGGAGAAAGTGCACGTGGTTCTAGGTCACCTGACCTAAGCCCCGCCCACCTGGTGCCTTCCAGGCTGCTGGTCTTTTCCCCACTTAGCAAGCCCCGCCCACCTGGTGCCATGCTTTTCCCTACTTAAGGAGCCCTCCAGCCTCTTTTCCTTTGCTGATGGGGAGCTGGTGCAAGTGGATCTAGGTCATCTACCCTAAGCCCTGCCCGCCTGGTGCCTCCCAGGTTGTCGCCCTTTTCCCACTTAGGAAGCCCCACCCACCTGGTGCCTTCCTGGTTGCTGTTGTTTACCATACTTAAGGCACCCTTCAGCCTCTTTTAATTTTCTGATGGGGAGCAGGTGCAAGTGGATCTAGGTCGCCTGGCTTAGGCCCTGCCCACCTGGTGCCTTCCAGGTTGCCGCTCTTTTCCCCACTTAGCAAGCCCCACCCACCTGGTGCCTTCCAGGTTGCTGCTCTTTTTCCCACTTAGCAAACCCCGGCCACCTGGTGCCTTTCTGGTTGCCACTCTTTTCCCTACTTAAGGAGCCCTCCAGCCTCTTTTCCTTTGCTGATGGGGAGCAGGTGTAAGTGGATCTAGGTCACCTGGCCTAAACCCCGCCCACCTGGTACCTTCCAGGTTTCTGCTCTTTTCACCACTAAGCAAACCCCACCCACCTGGTGCCTTCCTGGTTGCTGCTCTCTTCCCTACTTAAGGAGCCTTCAAGCCTCTTCTCCTTTGCTGATGGGGAGCAGGTGCAATTGGATCTAGGTCACCTGGCCTAAGCCCCACCCACCTGGTGCCTTCCAGGTTGCTACTCTTATCCCCACTTAGCAAGCCCCACCCACCCGGTGCCACTCTTTTCCCTACTTAAGGAGCCCTCCAGCCTCTTTTCCTTTGCTTATGGGGAGCAGGTGCAAGTGGATCTAGGTCACCTGACCTAAACCCTGCCCACCTGGTGCCTTCCAGGTTGTTGCCCTTTTCCCCACTTAGCAAGCCTCACCCACCTGGTGCCTTCCTGGTTGCTGCTCTTTACCATACTTAAGGCGCCCTCCAGCCTCTTTTGATTTTCTGATGGGGAGCAGGTGCAAGTGGATCTAGGTCGCCTGGCCTAAGCCCCGCCCACCTGGTGCTTCCAGTTTTCCGCTCTTTTTCCCACTTAGCAAACCCCGCCCACCTGGTGCCTTTCAGGTTGCCACTCTTTCCCCTACTTAAGGAGCCCTCCAGCCTCTTTTCCTTTGCTGATGGGGAGCAGGTGCAAGTGGACCCAGGTCACCTGGTCCAAGCCCCACCCACCTCGTGCCTTCCAGGTTGCCGCTCTTTTCCCCACTTGGCAAGCCCCACCCACCTGGTGCCTTCCAGGTTGCTGCTCTTTTCCCCACTTAGCAAACCCCGCCAACCTGGTGCCTTCCTGGTTGCTGCGCTCTTCCCTACTTAAGGAGCCTTCAAGCCTCTTCTCCTTTGCTGATGGGGAGCAGGTGCAATTGGATCTAGGTCACCTGGCCTAAGCCCCACCCACCTGGTGCCTTCCAGGTTGCTACTCTTATCCCCACTTAGCAAGCCCCACCCACCCGGTGCCACTCTTTTCCCTACTTAAGGAGCCCTCCAGCCTCTTTTCCTTTGCTTATGGGGAGCAGATGCAAGTGGATCTAGGTCACCTGACCTAAACCCTGCCCACCTGGTGCCTTCCAGGTTGTTGCCCTTTTCCCCACTTAGCAAGCCTCACCCACCTGGTGCCTTCCTGGTTGCTGCTCTTTACCATACTTAAGGCGCCCTCCAGCCTCTTTTGATTTTCTGATGGGGAGCAGGTGCAAGTGGATCTAGGTCGCCTGGCCTAAGCCCCGCCCACCTGGTGCTTCCAGTTTGCCGCTCTTTTTCCCACTTAGCAAACCCCGCCCACCTGGTGCCTTTCAGGTTGCCACTCTTTCCCCTACTTAAGGAGCCCTCCAGCCTCTTTTCCTTTGCTGATGGGGAGCAGGTGCAAGTGGATCCAGGTCACCTGGTCCAAGCCCCACCCACCTGGTGCCTTCCAGGTTGCCGCTCTTTTCCCGACTTGGCAAGCCCCACCCACCTGGTGCCTTCCAGGTTGCTGCTCTTTTTCCCACTTAGCAAACACCGCCCACCTGCTGCCTTTCTGGTTGCCGCTCTTTTCCCTATTTAAGGAGCCCTCCAGCCTCTTTTCCTTTGCTGATGGGGAGCAGGTGTAAGTGGATCTAGGTCACCTGGCCTAAGCCCCGCCCACCTGGTGCCTTCCAGGTTGCTGCTCTTTTCCCCACTTAGCAAACACCGCCAACCTGGTGCCTTTCTGGTTGCCGCTCTTTTCCCTACTTAAGGAGCCCTCCAGCCTCTTCTCCTTTGCTGATGGGGAGCAGGTGCAATTGGATCTAGGTCACCTGGCCTAAGCCCCACCCACCTGGTACCTTCCAGGTTTCTGCTCTTTTCCCCACTTAGCAAGCCGCACCCACATGGTGCCACTCTTTTCCCTACTTAAGGAGCCCTCCAGCTTCTTTTCCTTTGCTGATGGGGAGCAGGTACAAGTGAATCTAGGTCACCTGGCCTAAGCCCTGCCCAACTGGTGCCTTCCAGGTTGTCACCCTTTCCCCCACTTAGTAAGGCCTACCCACCTGGCGCCTTCCTGGTTGCTGCTCTTTTCTATACTTAAGGCACCCTTCAGCCTCTTTTCATTTTCTGAATGGGAGCAGGTGCAAGTGGATCTAGGTTGCCTGGCCTAAGCCCCACCCACTTGGTGCCTTCCAGGTTGCCGCTCTTTTTCCCACTTAGCAAACCCCGTCCACCTGGTGCCTTTCTCGTTGTCGCTCTTTCCCCTACTTAAGGAGCCCTCCAGCCTCTTTTCCTTTGCTGATGGGAAGCAGGTGCAAGTGGATCTAGGTCACCTGGTCCAAGTCCCGCCCACCTGGAGCCTTTCAGGTTGCTGCTCTTTGTCATGCATGCTGGACATATTACCTCTGGACCTGGAACAACATCTTCACGCAGAACGAGTTATGCTCATAGAACTGCTAGACCGTTCTATTCTAAATGGAGATTGTTTGATGCACTGCCGGGAAAATGACGTCTGCATTATTCACGTCGTTAAATTCACGTGATTCAGGTTAGTCACGTGTGTTATGGCAGTAAGTTCATAAGCAGCGGTGATACGTCGCTTGCTGCTTCTTATTGAACCAATATGGCGTTTGGTAGCTGAAACCCTTGATCTGCGTCCCCGCATTCTCTTCAGTTACTTCCTTGGCTTCTTCGGCGTGTTTTCTTCCACACGCGAATTCCTGGAGCTGCTGCCTGGAAGTCACAGGTTGGCCGCAATGTCTGCGTGCTCTTCAGTCGCGTGTATTCTGACACGCGGGTTCCTGATTTCTTTGCATGCTGCTTTCCTGACTACGTGAAGTTTGGTCGCGTGTAATTCCCACGCGGACACTGTTTCCATGCGCGGCTGTCCTGGGTTTGCGTGTACTTTGGTTGCGTGTTAAATCTCACGCGGATGCTAGCGCGGGTGTACCAGCTGCGTGTACTTTGTTTGCGGGTAATACACACGCGGACTCTGGAACTCTTCAGGTACGGCTGCTCTGACTGCGTGCACTTCTGTTTGCGTATCGCACACAGTCTACTCTACTCTTTACACGCTGCGGTCCTAGTCGCGTGTCCTTGTGTTGCGTGTGAATCCTCACGCTTACAAGAGCGGCTGTCCCGGCTGCATGAACTCTGTCGCATGTAAACCTGCACACGGGCTTTTGAACTCTGTTGAAACGTGTAATTCCACACGCATACAATTCCTTGCTTTGGAGTGAATCCCTGGCACCTGTAATGAGATAACAGGTGGACTCATTTCATCAGATTTCTGTTCTACGTGGGAAAGGAAGTATTTCGTTTTGAAGGTGATTGTGCACAGTACTTTGGGTGCTATCCTGTGGTGCATCAACCCGGTATCTAGTGTGAGCCTCGTGCCGTTTGGGATAAGTCTCCCTTACTAACCTTCCCTTCCTTTTTGTTGTTTCAACTCCTGGATTTCTTCAGAGACTTTGGTGGAGACTTCAGTTCTACGCCTACAGGTCAGTGTTGTTAATTAGGGCTATTGCTGTTCTATCGTTGATTTGGACAGTTTCTCATGATACTTTATTTATCCTAGGCTGACTTCCTATAAAGCTCCCACACCCTTTCCATTGATCCCTCTCTCTGCCTGTTTCACCAGTCAGAGAGTGGTATCATTTGGAAGGTCTAATTTGACTTCACTGCTATCAAGTCGTGTGAATAAGGATCCGGAAGCGCCCTACCAATTGTATCCTTTTTGGTTACCGTATCCTTTTATAAGATACCTTTGTGATTTATGACACTCTTTTCCCTACTTAGCAAGCCCCACCCACCTCGTGCCTTCTAGGTTGCCGCCTTTTTTCCCACTTAGCAAGCTCCGCCCACCTGGTGCCTTCCTGGTTGCCGCTCTTTTCCCTACTTAAGGAGCCCTCCAGCTTCTTTTCCTTTGCTGATGGGGAGTAGGTGCAAGTGGATCTAGGTCACCTGGCCTAAGCATCACCCACCTTCTTAGCACTGCCTCTTCCTTCCTGCTCTTAACTCTTAGATCAAGGGCTTCTCTCGCCTGGGTGTCCAAAGGGAAGGGTAGATGAACTAAAGGGCAATTCCTGTTTGGACCTGTTTGGACCAGGAGGCCCCAGGGCTTGACCCACTGCTCAGACAGCAGGTAAGCATGCACCAACATGTGTTTACTCCCTCTGTCCAGACAGGCCATCCCCACCCCCTCGACTCCCCCTGTGATGTTCCCCTGTGCCCCCCCCTTATCACACACAGCTGTTGCCTGTTTTGCCTGATTCTTCTACCCTGCTCCCCTCCCCCCCCCACCAGCCTTCTTTTTCAGGAGTCTGTCCTGATACATTCTGGTTTCACCATCACTGTCTTGTGACCAATGCTGGTTTTGACTTTTATGGACTTCATTGATTCACGGTGCGTCACCCTTTCTCAACTCTCATGATGGACTTCCTTTGCATTTTGTACTCATGGTGGCCCTGAATCATGCTGTTCCCATCTTCATCTTGTATCCTGGTTTGCAACATTATGTGTTACTACTGACTTCTGCAATTGTATTCGATCTCCCCTCTTGCTTCTCCCCTCTTTTGACTGCTTACTCTCTGTTCTCTCCTCCTCTCCCTTTCTCCCGTTTCCCATCTCCTGGACTCCTCCCCTTACTTTCTTCTATGCACTCAATCAGAATTGTCACTGGACCTAGTATGATAGCAACCTCGTCTATCTCCTCCCCCTCCCCTTTGTTGTCCCCTCCCCTTTGTTGTCCCCCCCCCAGCACTATCTGAAATGTAGTCAGGCCTAGTATGGTAGTCGCTTGTTTTGTTTCTCCCCTCCCTTTCTGCACCCCTCTCCCTCACCTTTTGTTTTTCTCTGGCTCTACCAGAAATGTCTTCAGGCCTAGTACAGTAATCGCCTGTCTGTTTCCATTTCCTTCTCACGCTCCCCCTCCTTTCCTTATCTATGTTTTAGCTCTTGCACTATCTGAAATGTCGTCAGGCCGAGTACGATAGTTCATTTCACATCCTTACTGTTCATGGCCTGTAAGGATGTTATTGTATTTCCCCTTGTTCCCTCCCGTGCCTTGAAGTGCTTTGAAACACACTGTGTATAGGCGCTATATAAATAAACTATCATATCATATCATCCTTGGGGTGGGGTAAGGAGGCGCTGCTTATGGTGTTGTCCCTGGATGTGCCGTTATCTTCTGCCGTTTACCTTACATGCCTGTTGTGTCGGCCGAGGGGCTCTACTGCTGGGGTCTACCTATGACTACTAGAGGGAGCCCTCTAGCTATGATGTCCATTCTTTAGTCATCGTCGTCATCATCATCAAAACCTTTATTCGACCATCATGTTCTTCAGGTACAAAATTCAGAATAAAGCACATCTCTGCATCCATAAACACATGTATACATTCACAATGACTGCAATAACCAAAAAAACACCTAATCCATCAACATCTGGATTATGAAATATAATTAAAACTATTTCATTAAATATATATAATTAAAACTCAACGTGAGCATGATAAGTCAAAGAAGAGGCGGAAAGTGCAAAACATTTGTTTTAAAAAAGGCAAAGCATTCTAAATGAACTGATAAAGGTCAGCACGAGGCACCTTCTGATTTAAGCTAGTTAAATAAATGTTGCCACCCAATAGACCACCTCCAATTTATCAGCTGATTTGCACAGGGCCATTGCATCTTCTAAAGTGCATATGTGCGCCCTCAAAAAAAGGCTTTTCTGATATTTTACTCGGAGAAATGTAAAACCACCATATAGCAGCATAAAATGGTCCTGGGTGTCCACCCCTATTCAACAAACTGGGCAGGGGTCAGTACTAAGGTTCTGCCAGGTGCTGGTGAGCGCGGCCACTTTTAAGGTGTTCAATTCAGTGCTCAGAGCACGGGCAAACTGCATGACATCTAGATATTCTTCAAAGTCAGGTTCCAGTTTGCATAATAAATAAGGAGGTCCCAGGCTCGTACTTCTGCACACTGTAACCAACTCCTGCCCAGACAATAAGGATGCCGCAATTTTACTCTGGATTTGCTCTTTTTGTCTCCCCCATGGGTTCTCCCGGAGGACTGCCAATTGTTTAGTGGAGGAGTGCTTCTTCCTCTGTGGTAGCCAACTGTATGCAAGGAGATCCTCGTCTGCCGCTGTGCATCGTGTGCGTGTGCGCGCATGTTTTTGTGTGTGTGTGTGTTCGTGTAGTACACTGGATATTCTTGTTGCTGCAAATGCCCTGTCCAATGGGATCTATCGGATTGCTGCGCCGTTTTTACTACCTCCCCCCCAAAATGTTGACTTTTTTAAAATTTAAACCCCCTTTTTATATTCATTATATACTATACCCATCCCCCCACATATATATATGGGGTGAAAAGGGGGTCAAAATAGAAAGAAAAGTCCACATTTTGCAGTGTCGCAGTATAAACGGCACAGTCATTTTACAATCCCTCCACTGGTATGTGCCGCAGCAACACACATCTCTGCTGTTCAAGAAACAGAACTCTGCACCCCACTGCAGCGTATGCAGAGTTTTTCACATCATTAATTGTGTGTGTGGTGCAGCAATGCTAGAAAATGAATGCAGAGTCAGACTACCGACATATAGGAGACCACTGGAAGACCTTCCCCACCCAGGTAGGGCAGTCTGCAGGTGGCTGGACACCACAGGGTACAGGCAAGAGGCTCACCAGAGCAAGGCCGATTCCTTGAACCATGTGTGAGTGGTGAAGATGTTTGGGAGAACTTCGTGTTGGGCAGCAGTGTAATGTAAGGTAAAGTAGTCCTGTATAGAGCCCTTCTGCCTTATGTGCTAAACTCTCTGTGACTTTCTATGTAAGAGATGAGGGAGGCAGGGTTGATTTTGGGATGACAGAAGAGCTGCGTGTGAAACCTCGGTTGTTTTTGGGGACCAGTCCAAAGTACTTGAGTCCTGAGTACAGATCTGCTTCTATAGGTTTAGTGGGCACACTTCGGTATGCGTTGTCCACGCAAGACCAGTAGGGAGGGTTGCCCCTTTGTCCAAAAGGAAGATAGCAGCATCAATGACTTTGTTGGTGGTGTCGCAGTGAGCCCTGCGTAGCCTCAGCTGTTCCCCAACCCACCTGCATTGACTTCCACTGCTGCTACATTCTTTCGCTTTTCCGTAGCTGCCATTCTGCAAGGCCCTTCTCACTTGTTTATGTTATGTTATGTTATTTGGCATTTATGTAGAACTCTATATATCATTGGTATGACCTCAACGCGCTGGTAGGTTGAATGCCCTTGGGGACCACAGTCCAGGTCAGTAGAGGGAGTAGAGAGAGTTAGTGTCATAGGGTGTGTGGGTGCACCAGTTATGTGTGCAGCTAGTGTAATTGCCTGATGGTAGCTGCATCCTAGCATTAGGTGTGTTGTTGGAGATATCAGTTGAATGTGTGCTTTAACTTTGTGCCTGGCTGTAGTATGAGGCTGCAAGTGTGCATAGCTGATGTACATATATGCAAATGAGTTCACAACCATGTAGCTTGAGAGCAGGACCTTTCCAAAACGACTCTAAATTGTTCATTTAATCAAGAAGTTGCCAATTTTTAACATAGTTATTGACAATGATTTTCTTTCCCTGCATTTAAGAGTTCACCATGGAGAACCACACATGCATTTTAATTCACCTAGTTTGCTGAATTGGCTTGAACAGACATGCATTCTCTGTTGCACTGATTCCTCCATTCAGAATGAATAGTACCTCTTTTGTGTAATATGATTCTATAAAGATTCCTATATTTTGTCAGGCTGCTCTAACATGTGGTTTGATGCTTTTGCAGGGAAGCTTTATTGATGCGAATCCTCATTTAGTTCTTGAAAGAATATTATGTGTAATGTATTGTTTGTTGATGAGAGGTAAAGCTTGAATGAGAAGACACTAGTGCCGCATTTCAACTAATTGAATCGGGAAACCTGAACTTAAATCCCACCTTACCCGTGACCAAATTATTTGATCTTGTGCAAGAAACTTTACCTCAGAGTGCCTAATTCTTATTAGCTCCTAAACAATAGGGTGGTCTAAAAGTGTTTCTGTTACAAACATCCTCAATTATGCATAGTTTGATATACTAGAGTTTTGCTCCACATATAATTATAACAACCAGTTGAAGCGAGCATGGACCACAGGCTGAATTATTTCTTTGCTCACTCCAGGTGATGTTAGTTTGAGCCATGGTCTTTTTGCAGAAAACTCAAACAAATATTGGACTGTAATTTTTGTCAGGGTGTAGGACTGGGTGCCCCCCTGGCCTGAGTCTCCAACTTACATAAATAATAGATGAAACACCCTCCAATCCCCACCTTACCAAAGACTGGGTGCTCTGTCCCCCCCCATCCTCCCCGCCCATTTCTCCCCTAGTTGCTTGTCGATCCCTTGCTGCTAAATAGTACGCCCTTCCCTTTCCCTTCCCCCGTGGTTAGCTCCCCCTCCCTTGTAGCTCTGCTTCCCTCACGGTGCCCTTCTCCCTACGACTTGTAAAGAGGTTGCTTCCTGACGCTAGGTCTGTGCTTAATAAATACCCGGTTATATGTGATTTTACCGAAATAAAATTCAGAGTGGTAAGTTTAACCGATGTAAAAAAATACCGAAACAATACAGAATTTTTATTTTTATTTTTTATTTGGGAGGCCTCCCCGAAACCCCACGTTTTCCTACCATTTTAACCCCATATTTATTTATTTAAAATGTTTGGTATTTTTTTAGTATTTTTTACTTTGGTGAAACATACCACTCTGAATTTTTTCCGGTAAAATGATTGGATACCTAAATACCCTAATAATAATAATAATAATAATAATAATGATGATAACAATAATGCAAGATACGCGCATCCTGTCCTCAGTTTAGGAAGGAAAGTAGTGCAAGCACTTGTCCCCAATGTTCCATAAATAGATGTGTGTTGGGTGAATGCTATTGTGTATTGTTGTATCAGAGTTTTCTGGGAGCAGGTGCAACATTTAGGTCTCAGTTGCAGATTCCCCAAATCACCCCAATTCTGTGAACCTGGAAAAAGCACCTTTGTGTCTCTGTGCTTCAGTCTACTTTCCCTGAAAAACGGAGAGAAAATTGCTCTGTAAAGAGCTTTGTGTATTCATAATATCGTTGAATTTATGTGAAAGATCACGACAAATTAAAATACTGAACAGGGTTTATTTCTAGCCAGTGAGATTGATGAAACAAGGGATGCCTGACACGAATGATTGCTGGAAATGCTCGAGTGATGTGGGCCCACTGGAACATATGCCCTGGTATTGCCCACGTGTTCGAAGGTTTTGGACTGATGTTTGCAAACTGAGTCTACATGTTCTGGATAATTTAATTGATTCAGATTTTAAAACAATGATTTTAGGCAGTAATGATTTATTGCATAACCTTTCAATTTCACACAATTTGTATTCAGAGGTGCGTTAATTGGGAAAAAAATGATCCTTCGCAATTGGAAATCATAAGTAGTGCCGCTTTCTTCCGACTGGATTTTTGAGACGCCTTCACTTCCAAGTATGGAGGAGGTAATATTCAGAAGACAAAGAAGACTGGACAATTTTGGAAAAATATGGAGAAGATTCCTTGATGTGTATTAATTTTCGTTCTTATTCCTGCTGGGTTTCTGTTTTTTCGTTTTAGTTAGAGGGTTTGATTTGGGCAAGTGCAATTCTTATGGTATGTCTGTTCTGTATTATTATTACTTTTCATTGTATGCTTCTTTGCTTTGACACTCACTGTTTATTTTTGTATAAATACACAAGTAAAAAAAAAGATTACTCATGCTTCGAAGCACTGTAATAAAACGTGTCATTAGTACCCAATGTTTGAATTGCTCTCGTGTTCATTCGAATTTGGAAGGATGGGGGGGAATATTCGGTCCTGCCATTGTACTCGAACTTGCAATGTTCAGACTGGCTCTGTGTCTGAGGAGGGTGTGTAGCTGCCAAATGATCCCCTGATTTTTCTTGTTACATGGCAACGGGCCCCTTGGCACCTAGTCACATGACTATTGAGCTATCAGCCTAAGATGCTCTTTCTTTAAGGCAGCTCTTCGCCGCCATCCACAACAGACAGAGGCAAAAACAGGGTTTTGTACACAACGCTGAAGGGAAGCTTTTATGTGCCAATCATAACTTTGCTGTTCTTGGTAGCCAAACAGCAGGCTCATCTGCCCATGGACAGGTTCATGGTGGAGACATGATTTGTTTCTTGATGGGTAGGCGAAGGTTGGGGGTCCAAGACGTTCCTATCCTTTTGCGGGTTGCTTGGGGTGGACTAGCCTATTGGGAACTCTGGAGATTTCCTGGTAGGCCTCTGCACCCTGGGCCTCTTTTCTGTGGTAACCTATTTTGTTTCTAAATGTTCTAGTAGGAAAACGGTTGGGCTTGCTGAAAATGTGTAATATGGGGCCACTTTCAGACTTATTTCCAGGGCCTCATCGGCTCCCAGTCCAGCCCTAAGCAATGCTTTGATAGAAGAAAACTCATTCAATGGTCTGTTTTTATTCTCTCTCTCCATAATAACTGTCTCTTAAATGAACTGGAAGGAAGTCAACAGTTCTGTGCTCCTCCTGCCGAGCTGGCATTGCGCTTTCGCTTTCAGGCACCCTCTCTGGGGCTCTCAGAGGGATTTCCAGCAAGCCCCATCTGCCTTCAGATAGGTTTAATTAAATATGATAATGGCCCAGTGTCCCACTTCTTTGTGCCGTCCGAAAGCAATCTCCTGCAAAAGCCACCAGAACCCTGCAGTCATTCCCAGGGAAAGAAACCATATGCAAATGAGGCACTTTTCATACTGCCACAAGACCCCATTAGTGACAGGCGGCAAGCAGTTAGTCGCGAGACGGGTTGCGGGATGCAGCCTGAGCAATGGCTCATGGCCGAGTTCAAGTCCATTTAGTAAAGTGCCCAATTTAAACTGCGAGCTGGCATGACCCCCTCCCCACCGCCCCGTGGGCAGTGGTCGAAGTGGGCGGGAGCGTTTGGGAGCGGTGCTCCTCTACATTCATTCCGGAATGGGTTCGTTTCAAAATAAAAGTGTAGGAAGAAGTTGAAACGTGCACTTCAGTGCACTGCACTGAACATTCCCTTAAACAGCAGGTCTGTTTTTTGAGGGTTTTGATTGCACACGGGAGGGGCGTGGCAATTGGGTTTGTGGGGAGCGAGGGCAGGCCAGCAGGGGACATAGTTCTGCTACTTCTTTTCATACACTTCGACCACTGCCCGTAGGTCTTTTAAAGAGCATGCAATGCGAATGCTTTTTTTACCTTGTAATCATGGCGGGTGACATGTACACATCATGTATCTTAAGAGGTTGAAGGTACCCTTCTAAGCTTCTGCAGGATTTAGCACGGGCACTCTCCTTTATCGACACACTGATTATCAACACGTATCTTGTACACGAGTGCTTTGTCAAGGAACATATTGTTTGACAAAAAAAAAAGAAAATATATACCGGGTCATTTTGAAGGGGCAGGGTGATACATGGTTTGCAATTGCACCTGGTGCGCAGAGCTGAGTGCCGAGCGAAAGGACTGCATCCGCCTCAGACATCATCTCCATGCAGAAAATGCACATACATGATAATGATTATGTATATTTATATAGCGCCTTAATCCAAAGCGTTTTACAGAGCACATATTTACATACAACACCACCCAACCAAAATAATACTCATTTATCGAACTTGGAATGATGAAAGGCTGAGTTGGCCTTGCCGGGATTAAAACCTGCGACCTGTAGATCGCGCACAGATCACAGCAGCGAGCGCTCAACCCGCTGAGCTATCTTACCGGCATGATCTGCCTGCATTGATTATAAAGTGAGTGGAAAGAATTCTGCCTGAGTTTGCACATGCAAAACATAGACACAATCCATTGGAATTCTTTTAATTTCTGTTTGAAGTGCCTGGACTAACAGGCAGTGTTTATGATTGCTTACAAGGGCACCCTGAGCAAAATGTAGACAGCCTGGGCCCCCCAAAAATGCCAAATGGCCAGTAAGCCCAAATGGCTATGAACTACCGCGCGCCGTCGCTGGACACTGCTCCCATCACAGTCTCTGCGCTCCCACATACGATTCCTAGCCCAGTCCCTAGTTCGGTAGTATGGGCTGCAGCGGTTGCGGGGGTGTCCCCTGCATACATTAAATGCCCAGCGGGGGACACAAAACCAAAATCCCAAAAGCTCAAATTACAAAATGCAAACAAGTGGGCTTCGCAATTTTGTAATTTGAGCTTTTGGAATTCGGTTTCATAACATCGGTCCCTCCCCACCCTGCTCCCACCACTATCCCATGGCTCCCCACATCCGGCTCCCACCACAGTCCCTGGGCTCCCCCCAATCCACTCCAAGCGCAGTCCCAGGGCCAATAAGTGGAGGGGCATAAATATTTCCCCCACATGTGCCATAGTCACTGAGCATAGCGAGAGAGCTGAAACCAATCAAGGGGAATTTGGGGCAGGGGTTCTCCCCCTGTGAAATATTTTAAAAACATGGGTTAAAATGATGCATTTTAGAACACACTTTAAAAAAAGGAATTGGGTAAAAAGCCAAACAGTTTGCAATTGGCGCTGGGAGGCCCGGGAGCAGGCAGGGTATTTTCTGCTGGACACCTATGATAGAGGTCCAGTAAAAAGATACCATCCCTGTACCCCACAGCGTGTAAGAAGGAGAGCTGATTTTGGCCGGTCGGGAGGGGGATTGTGCAACAAAGGCATTTTTAAAATGCCTTTGTTGTACAACCCTCCTCCCCCTCTTGGCAAAATCAGCTCCACGGGCCAACACACACACACACACACACACACCCACACACACGCATGCACATGCACACACACACATTCACACTGCATTCACACAGCAAGCACTCTATCATTCACAAAAACACCCATCATCATACAATCACTCTTAACACAAACATACACGCATTAATACACATATTTAATTACAAAATAAATGAACATAAACATACCTTCTGTCCCAGTACTGAAGTTTCTTCCCTATTGCTCCAGCTCCTGCATCATGAACAGGAATTGGGAAGCAAGAGCTTCCCGGTTCCTGCACATGGGTGCAGGGGCCTGAGCGTGGGTGCTGAAATGCCCTGCTCCAGCCTGCTCTGTCTGTATGTGCGTGGAGGCACAGGATCGCCACCTCGTACAAACAGACATGCAGTTTCCAAGCCAGCATTTCCAATGGATAGCACAGGGGCAATGCGCTGGTCTTGAAAGCAAAATCATGCAGAGCAACAGAGGTTCGAATCCCGGGTCCGTGCTTAGAAACCAAAGACATGTATGTTATTAGGCGTATTATAAAAAAAAAATAATAAATGAGGCAAAACGCTCCCAGCCTTCATGTGCAGCTGTGGAACTAAACTGCCAAAGGGAAACAGTGTTTCCCTTTGACAGTTAAGCCAGCCCAAGAGTGCTCCGAAAGCTGGAAAAAGCAGCCGAGGGAGTGCTCAGTGATTCACTGGGTTAGCTCCTCGGCACCTCCGTAATGAGAGAGGGGGCTGATGGGTCAATGCCCCCTTGTCCATTATGGATGAGCCGTCCCTGTCCAGGGCTCCCCCTGCCCTGCTCCTACCTACCCCACTCCCTGAATAGTCCCTCGGCTCCCACAAATCCACAAGCTGCATAGTCCCAGGGCCCCCATCCTCTGCAAAAACAATATCCGGGCCACCCACCTCATCCCAAAACAATAGCAGGGCGAACCCCACCTGCTCCAAAAACCAACCTAGGGGCCCACACGAGCTCCAAAAACAACCCAAGGGCTTCCCCACCTGCTCCAAAAGCAATCCTATAGCCCCCCGCTCACTTCAAAAACAACCCCAGGACCCCCTCCTTATCTCGTATAATCCTGGTTCCATTTTGTTACTGCGACTGGATTTAAACCCCTGGAAGCGCGCTCTCTTGAAAAGGAGAGGGAGCGCGCTTCCAGGGTGTCTATATACTGGGTCAGCCACTCCCACTGATCCTAAGCCTGGCCCCTGTCACACTGAGCATATGTGGCAGGGGCCATGTTAGGATGGGATATGCACAAACGTGCATGTCCCATTCCACTCCAGCTTTTTCTTTCCTCACCTTTATTTCCCTGTAGCCCCCTAACTCCCTGCGGGAATCAGGCTGCGTTCCCCTCTGACCTAGGGTGACCAGATTTTGCAATCCAAAAACGGTGGCAATTTTGTGAAGTCAATACAATAGATCTAGAAGGACATTTGGGCTCAGCCATAAGACATATTACACACCAGAATGGCCAAGCCTACACATTAATGTGTAGACCAGAGTTTTCTTCTTTTCAGCATGATGTGGGGTATCCTGTGCCCTTTTAGGGTTGTTTTGACTATTTCAAAAGCATTTTGAATGTTTTTTTTTAAACATTTCTAGGAATATAGGGGTTCTTTTTCTGCCAATGGCCAGCTACACTAAAGGTGATAAGGCCTGGCGAGGACACTAATGGGGTGAGGAGTATAAACCCATCACTTCCTTACCCTACTCTCCTTGAACCCATCTTTCACTTTGGTCGCTGTCCTTTCTCCAATATACATCTCCCCCATCCCATCACGCCTTGTCACTGTCTTTCATCTCTTATTTCATTTCATTTGCTTGAGCCATCTGACCTTCTGGCAGCATTAGGTAATTCTTATGTTTACACACCAGGCTTTCCCTACATCTGCAACCTGATCTGCACCCAGTCATTCATCTGAGATGTTCACGGAAAACAAGTTGCTTCAGGGAAAGCCACTGCTAATTGAAAAGGGTTGTGGACTTTTGTCTGCTTCCCTCTCTATGGGCCTCATTACGGCTCTAGCAGTAACCCTGATGGTGATACCGGCAGGTTGCTGCCGGACCTGTAAAAAATTACTGGTGCCTGACTTCCCGGCAGCAATGGGGATTAAAACCCAGGCTTTGCACGATTTTTGGCATTTTGATGCATTGGAAGGGGGCTCGGACACTATATTCAAAGTCAAAAGCTTTGTTCGGTTGTCCTCGAGAGAAGAAGAATCTGTCATCCCAGGTTAGGCTTGGAAAGGCGGTGTACCCTACGTGCTTAAGCTATTACCCATAGTGGTGGCCCTGTCAGTGTGAAAGCAGGACTTCTAGTCTGCTGGTCACACAGCATGTCAATGGTGCTGGCCGAATCCAGAATGCTTCCATTTTGGTTCTTAGTCACGCCCTGCTACTTTCTCTTAATGGATGCCTTTCGACCACACATCGTTCAGATAATCATTATTTTCAAGGGGACTGGGAGAGGTTTTTGTTGGAGGTGGCAGGCAGATAACTTGGTGGTGCACAGCAAATTAATGGGCACTATTGTCATGGGTAAAGACTTCAAGTTGCAAGTATGGACAGTTGCTCGTCCCTCAGTTGTCCATGTGCATGGGGTGGATAGTTGCTTGTTGGCTGGCAGACATTGTTTACTGGCCACTAACTGATGGCGAGTTCTCATTTTTGAGGGTTGCTGTTATTACCTACTTTCTTGCCTTTTACCATATGTCCACAGCTCTTGAACTAATTCCACATCTGCTGACATTTTCCCACTTCCTTACCCCAGTCTTCTTCCGATTACTCTAATCTGCGTTTTTCAATTTTCATCACACAATAAACACATCCTCTTGGGATTTGTATCCCAGGTCTTTGGGCTGTCCACCTAACATGACCTTCTCAAACCTTGCCCTCAACATACTTAGGAATGCCCAAGCACATATGTAGCCCCTCACACACCCAAACTTTACATATGCACTCAGGGTCGGACTGAGGCATAAAATTGTCTCAGGCACCAATGAAAAAGTCTCCCACAGTTGCAAATGGCATTTAATTCCTTTTGTGACAGACTGTTTCAGTAGGACCCATGGGGGAGATTTTTGATCAAATGTGATACAAATTGTGCATTTTAAAGAAAATTTTTATTCCTTAACACTGGTCAAATCTACTAGCCGCATGGTGAAGTAACTTATTAAAGTGGCCCAAATGGGCCATTTAAGTGTCCCACTTGGACCAAAAAAACTGGCTCACACTAGCATTTTGTGTTTTTGGTTCGGGCATTGCTCTATTGCCCTATACGGAAGTCCGAGCCTGCAAGCACTCACAGCACCTCTAATTCATTCTTCGAGCAGTTGCTTACATCCCCTTTCTCTCTTTAAAATGCACACCATTCCAGCCACAACACACTCTGCCATCTCTCTGTTACATCACTTTATCTTCCGTCAATGCCTTCCAGCCGACTAGGGGCTTGCCTTCCCTGGAAGGTACTGAATGCTCCTATTTCAGACAAGGTTTACCCTCTTTGAGGGCACTAGAGCGGTAAAGTGGCACAGTATGAAAGCCAGATAATAATTAAAAATCAGAGGGCATCATGTGCCATGGTATTGCAGTTATTGAAGGAGGTGGTCCTGCTATCTTTTCTTGCAATTGTGAGGTCCAGGGCAACGCACTTTCCCGGGTTTGGAAAATAATGCTGCTGATACTTTGTGTCATTGCAAGATGCAGGAATTCAAGCAGTGACATCCAGAGGGGGAGGACCAGATGATCGGAGGGGGGGAGGACCAGATGACCGAATTCCAGGAGACACTGTGGAGGTTTAATGCAGAAATTCAAGCAGTGGCATCCATAGGGGGAGGACCAGATGACCGGATTCCAGGAGACACTGTGGAGGTTTAATACAGGAGTTCAAGCAGTGGCATCCAGAGGGGGAGGACCAGATGACCTGATTCCAGCAGACACTGTGGAGGTTTAATACAGGAATTCAAGCAGTGGCATCCAGAGGGGGAGGACCAGATGACCTGATTCCAGGAGACACTGTGGAGGTTTAATGCAGGAATTTAAGCAGTGGCATCCAGAGGGGGAGGACCAGATGACCGGATTCCAGGAGACACTGTGGAGGTTTAATGCAGGAATTCAAGCATTGGCATCCAGAGGGGGAGGACCAGATGACCGGATTCCAGGAGACACTGTGGAGGTTTAATGCAGGAATTCAAGCAGTGGCTTCCATAGGGGGAGGACCAGATGACCGGATTCCAGGAGACACTGTGGAGGTTTAATGCAGGAATTCAAGCAGTGGCATCCAGAGGAGAAGGACCAGATGACCGGATTCCAGGAGACACTGTGGAGGTTTAATGCAGGAATTGAAGCAGTGGCATCCAGAGGGGGAGGACCAAATGACCGGATTCCAGGAGACACTGTGGAGGTTTAATGCAGGAATTCAAGCATTGGCATCCAGAGGGGGAGGACCAGATGACCGGATTCCAGGAGACACTGTGGAGGTTTAATGCAGGAATTCAAGCAGTGGCATCCAGAGGGGGACGACCAGATGACCTGATTCCAGGAGACACTGTGGAGGTTTAATGCAGGAATTCAAGCAGTGGCATCCAGAGGGGGAGGACCAGATGACCGGTTCCAGGAGACACTGTGGAGGTTTAATGCAGGAATTCAAGCAGTGGCATCCATAGGGGGAGGACCAGATGACCGGATTCCAGGCGACACTGTGGAGGTTTAATGCAGGAATTGAAGCAGTGACATCCAGAGGGGGAGGACCAGATGACCGGATTCCAGGAGACACTGTGGAGGTTTAATGCAGGAATTCCAGCAGTGGCATCCATAGGGGGAGGACCGGATTCCAAGAGACACTGTGGAGGTTTAATGCAGGAATTCAAGCAGTGGCATCCAGAGGGGGAGGACCAGATGACCGGATTCCAGGAGACACTTTGGAGGTTTTCTGCACTTGATCGCTGGGTCTTTAGCGACCAAGATAAATATGGCCTATGAGGGGGTTTTCAAAGGGTTTTGCTCATTTTGTGGAGAGAATGGGCAGTTGCCGTTGTTTGCCCGCGAAACGTTGTTGTTGTGTTGAGAACATCTACAGGCCAAAGAGGGTTGCTAGCATTAGCAAAGAGCCATTTGGCAGCGATACATTTTTTGCCACGATTGATTGGAATGAGGGGTGCTGCCTCGGATTTGGCAGTGCAGAAGGCTTTGATGGGGAGGATTCATGGCACAAAAGGGGAGACTTGGATGCCTTTGGATTGTGGGAAGCTGGGTGCACAGCAGCCTTGAAGGGGGTATGCCTAGACGAATATGAATTCTTCTTATGCAGGGCGGTGTTTGCCACAGCGTTTAATGGGGGCTTTCTGCATAGGAGCGCTAGTGTTGTGAAACAAGGTTGACACCGTGGGAGGAGTTGAGACATAGCAGGTTTCTGTTACAGGGGGAACAGTGGCCCACTTATGGGTCTCTAGGTCCAAAACCGACCATAGTGAAGGTGGCCTTGGGTCAGGCCGGGAGGATAGCTCAGCAGCAACGTGTTCTCCCAGAAAGCAAGACGACACAAAGCAACACAGGTTCGATCCCCAGGTCCGCACTTAGAAACTCTGGGTATTTAATTGCGTTATAAATACGCAACTAAGACAAAACAAACAATTACACAGCTACAAAATAAAAATAATTAACAATTCTTGTAACAGTGCCTTGATGCCCGCAGGCTGTGTGAGTGCTTTAAAAATGCAAATAAATAAATAAAATAAATATGACTGTTTGGCGGTTGGAGGGGGCCCCTTATTGGGTGCACAAAGACATATCTTTCCTATCTCAGTTCAGTCTGAGAGAATCTTGAAATGGGCAGTGAGGGTAGCAGTGTTTGATGGCTTGTGTTTTTCCTTGCATTCATTTAAAATTGGAGCAGCAACCATGGCGACCTGTTTTTTTTTTTCCTGTCCCGGGTGTGCACAGTATTATAAATACTCCGGGCCAGGAACAGACTCACCAACACCACCCCACCATCCCAGACCAGCTGCTCTGGTGGGCCGCTAAGCAACCTGCATATAAAAGATGTTAATCCAGGAGATGGGCCACAATACTGAGTTCCAGATCTTAAATAAGGCACAGTACACTGGATGGGAGTTGTGCTACCCTTACAGGGTTTTATATAAAACTTGGCAGCAAATACCCTTCCTTGTAATCCGTACTTGCCCCTACCTGTTTACTCATTTTATGGTTGACATTGCATTGATAGGAGTAGAAGATACCCCACGCACAACTCACCTTCATATTAACTATGAGCAGGTATACAATCCCTCTTCCACGGGCACTACATGCTCACACCATAACCTCCCACTACTTCATCACCCATGTGTATTGGTTTAACTTAACTTTGGCAGCCGCAGTCTGCCCTTATTAATAAAGACACTTAAAACCCTTCTTGATAGTCCGATAAAAGTAATTGTCACACAGTACCTTGTTGCAGCATCACTGTCACGTTGCCCCATTTCAAATCAGTTGAAACCCCCGCTTGCCGCGGATGGCTACCACGGGGACTCTTGCTGTGCTTCCTGGGTACACTTGCTATGCTTCTTGGGCTTTGCCAGCGCTATGCTTTAGTAGGGGCGTTGCAAGCCCTTAAGAGGGGCTTTGGTAACCCTTATTTCCTCTGTGGTGGTGCTTGCTGTACTGTTGGTATGGCTATAGGGCTATGGGTAGCCCCTTATTGTTATGCCTTGAGTTTTTGTGCTTTAAATAGGGCTTTGGGATCCTGTTGATCATTTTCTCTGTGGTGGTTTTTATTTTGTTGGGGCTCTGCCAGCCCTATATGTGTCTTTGGGGTTATAAGCCAGTGCTGCTCCCTGTTAGCAGTGCAGGGGTTAATGTTTCCTCTGTGGCAGTGTTATTTTTCTCATACCAATTTCAAAAGGCATTGGTGAGCCCTTTCATTTTTCCTCCTTGGCGGGTGCCATATTGATCTCCAGGAAGGGAAGAGTCCTTGCTGAGTCTTAGCGCCCAACCGACGTACATCGCATTGAGCCCGGCTACTTAGCGCATTGCGACTGGGGCTCCGGGAGAGTTCTGCTTTCGCCCGCTCTCCCTGTCTGGCCCGGGGGAGAACGGATTGCACACAGGCTGCCCGGCAGTGCTGGCGGTCTGGCTGGCTTCCGCCGTTGCCGTTGGGGTTCTTCCTTCTTCACTGCCTGCCCTGCTTGGCCCACATGGTAGGTGGGCTTCCAGCACGGGCATTCTCTTCACCCGGGCCACACTGCATACGCAGCGCAAGACTTATCTCACCTTTGGTCTGCCGGATTGGCCCGGGTGGGTTCTGCTTTCTCCCGCTCTCCCTGCCTGGCCCCAGGAAGAGCGGATTGTACTCAGGCCCCGGCGGTGCTGGCAGTCTTGCTGGTTCCCGCTGGAGCCATCGGGGTTCTTCTTTCTTCACCGCCTGCCCTGCCTTGCCATTGTGTGGGCAGGCTTCCCAAACAGCCATGCTCTTCACCCGGGCCACACTGCTCACGCGGCCTGGGACTTAGCTCACCTGGACTGGCTCCCGGACAACCTGTAGTCATCAGGCCACTCTCTTGACTGGGGCATCATCATCTTAACCCGGGCCACCATGCACACGCGGCCCGCATCTTTCTTTTCTTCTGGCCTGCCCGGGTTGGCCGCCGGGCGGGCCACTGCCTTCCAGGCCACGCTTGTGTCCCGGGGCCGCCTCGCACACGTAGCCCTGGGCGCAGGCATTTCTCTTCACTCAGGCCGCACCACACATGCAGCCTGGTGCTTCCTTTCATGCCGGGCTGCAGCTGGCAGACGCAGCCCGGCTCGACCGCATCAGAAGGCCACAGGGGGTCACTTGAGGCAGCAACCCCCCCCAGGGAATACAGCACTTCCTTTTCTTTCTGTCTTTCCATCCTTTTTACACTCCTTTAGTTTCACTGTCTTTGTTTCTCCTGGCTCTCCTTCTTTCAACTGTCACCTTCTAACGTTTTTCAGTCCAGTTTTTTACAGTCCAGTCCATGTCTCTGTCTCTTGGCAGGGAAGGCCTGCTAATTTTCCTTCAGCCTCTAGGTTTCATGTGTCCCCATGGTGGGGAACATGATACAGTCAGGTAAGTCTAGGTAAAGTACATACACATTTAATAAAGTTTTTGAATAAACTCCTAGTGTGTCTTGTCTTTATTTATATATGTATTTATATACTCCACATAGCCCCCTATCTTCTAGGGCTCCTCTTGGGAGCGGGGGTTACATCTTGTTACTGAATTCTTGTGGATTGTTTTTTTTTTGTTGCCTGGGTGCGATTGCCGCCTGGTCACAGATGATCATGAGGCAGTCCTGGAGGAAAGGCCTGTGGGAGTGATGGTTGAACATGTTAGCACAGATTGCTTGGTTAGCATTCCTCCACAGGCACTTCCGGGTGTAGGGCCACGGCCTAACTGAAGGGCCATGACATGTTTCATGCTGATGGAGTCCACTTATCGGAGAGCGGGATAAGGATATGTGTGGATGGACTGTTGGCTTTCACCGGCTTGGCATGGCAAGGGGGGGGGAGTCCCTGTGCACTGTGGCAAATGGGGGCCAGAATTTGCCTCTAAGGGGCTCCAGTGTTGGGGTCATTCAGTGAAGTTGTCAATTTGTGCTCACGGAAGGGTTCAGAGCTTGTAAGGGCCACGGGGGTGAAAGGGGCGGGGTAAGGGGGAAGATACTGAAGGTGGAAGGGTTTCCATCCTCCTGGTATCGCACCAGGGGGGCATGGCATGGTGAGGAGCCCTGTTTCCCTCCACGCCCGAGACATCATTACCCTGTGTATGTTTATGATGTGCAGTAATCCATGAAGACTAACTTCTTTACAGTGAATTCTTAGACTTACTATTAATTGTTGCATTTGTGTTAATAAATTAGGCCTAATTCATTTCACCAAAGTACGATGTTTCTGTGTTTCCTTGGCATGCCCTCCCCCCTCCGCTGCCCATGTCTTACTGCCTGGCATTCCCCTCTCCTTCCATTGGGTGTCCTTGTTATACTAACTCATTTATGAAGTGAAAATGACCGTTTTAGATTTTGTTCGCTAAGGACTTTTTTTTCCTTTTTTGGGCTTTGTCAATATTGATTTTCAATTGCATAAGAATGCATTGAAAAAGAGAACTTCAAAAGGATAAAATCAAGGTTTGGCCCTGCTGTGTAGTTCCACTGAAGAGTAAAGTAGAACTGGACCTTCATAGTCAAGAAGGATCTGGGAACCTCACAACTCAAGCACGGATGCCCCGGGGCAGAGTCCAGCCAAGGGATCTGATGGGATCTCATATTTTAATAAACCCTCTGAACATAGTGGACCCAGGAGAACTCCTGATCTCATCTACTTCTGAGTAAGATGCTTCAGAATTAATGGCAAGGATATAAAGCTTCAATATTGGGAAGGGGCTTGTGAGATGGAAACGACACTAGCCGTATTACCAGAACCTAACTAAGATGCAGCCAAAGGTTTCACATCGCCAAGAACTCCGCCGCCACTACTGTTCTTCTCTGCTTATTGGCCCAGCTGCTTGTCGATTTGCCCCACTACATTCCATCTTTAATTCCTCTATCCGTATCCTCTTTTCTCTCTCCCCTAATACTTCAATCTCTTCATCTCTCCTTTCCATTTCCTGGAATCTCGTCTTTGTTTTCATTTTAGCTGTATTGTCTTTAAATATATTCGCGGCCTGGCCGGCCCCCTCTTATTTTGCCTATCTAGTCTTCTTCTATGTCCCTCCTCGCTGCCAACGCTCCCAACCTCTCTTTCTTCTCACAGTTCCTAAACTCCCATGTGCACAGTCTCGTTTTCGCCCGTTTTCCTTACTTGCTCCCAAATGTTGGAATTCTTTTCCTCTTGCCATTCGTTCTTCTTCACTTTCTACTTTCGGCTCTACCTTAAAAGTTTTTCTCATCTCACACTAACTTTTGTTACTTTTGGTCATTATTTGTTTATCTTTAATTAATGCACCGCATTACTCTGTATGGCGCTTTAGCGGAAGCGTATTATAAATTCTGTAAAATACCTAAATACAACTGAGCGATGCTTAGAAAACTTGTCCAGAGCTCCAATGGAGAAATCTATGTTCAGTGACTAACTAACACAAACCCATGCAGTATGCATTTAATCCTGTTTCTTTATGCAAGGCAACTGATCTGGTGACATTTTAATATACTCTAATGAGATTGCTTCCTTATAATTATGTGCAACCCAGATGGCAGATACTTGGTATAAACTATTACTAGCTGTGAAGTTTCTCTGTGAGTGAGGGTCCAAGCGACTGTTTGCTGCCCTAGGCCTTAGAAGATGCAAATAACAGTGGTAGTAATGACTTGGAAGAGTGAGGTGCAATAGGATATAGAATATAGCAATACCCCTGCGTCAGTGGATGCAGCAGACAACTAACAGCCCACCAACCTGAGCCTTGGCAGGCACGAGTGAAGTGAGCATCTCGGTGGGGGATCAGGGCCATTACCAGTCCGGTACAACCCCTGTCAAGGGGGGGATAGCTATTGAAAACCAGGGGCTCCTTCTGGGTTGCAAATAGTTTTAGTTCTCCAAGGGAGATGGGCTCCACAAATACTGCGCAAGCCCAATCTCCCATGAAAAAAGAAAAAGATGGCAACCACCATAGAAAATAGAAAAGGTACCAGGCACCTTTTATATTTCTATGGCGGCCTGAGACGGGAAGCAGCGGTGTACACGGGAGCCGCAGCAGGTAAGTGGGGTTGGGGGTCGTTAGGGGATGACATGTGGTGCAGGGTGTGTGGAGGGGTTTGAGAGGGGGGTTACTGAGGGGTTGAGGGCTGAGGTGCAGAGGCACCTTAAAAAAATGGCAGCACCTTGGGAGGGCCTTAGGTGGCAGGCAGAACGCAGGCCAGACACAGGCAGTTCTCACCCGCATTTCCAGCCACCTGATTTGCTGAGCCCCCATTCTCGGTTGCAGATAACAAATATAACCCCTTTATTTGGGTTTTGTGAGTTCAGAGTGTGAAGCTGATGACCAGAGTTAGACCGCGGGGTGCAGGAGGCGATGTCAAAGCTTGCCTCCCGAAAAGGCCTGTTGGTACAGTTATCAAAATATTTCTGCCGCCTCCCTTCATGGCAGGGTAGATCTTTAAGAGGCTAGCTGGATGGGAATTAGCTTCTGCCTTAGTAATCCATGTACGAAAGCCTGGATGTATGTTAGAGGCCCACCGACTGAATTTGGTTGGGCCATTTCCAAGATAAGGACTCTTGCAGGCCTTTCTCTTAAAGACTGTGGGATCTGAATGAAAGCTACCTTATACCAGATGAACCAATGTTAAAGAAACCGCGAGAATCAGAATCAGAATGGTGTTAGAACAGTTTGCCAACAATCTACCAGTGAAGGCGGTGCACGTCCCCATAAGCTTCTCACAGTAGACACAGTAGAAGCAACAGGGAGGATTGGTGTTATCTGTCATAGGGAACAGCCAGATGAGAGCCAGGTTGATTCAAACCTGTAGAAGGAAGTGCTCACGAGCAGGAAGTCATCCAAACCATGTCCCCAGTGACGCCACTGATGAAAGTGGTATGCAGCTCCCACCTTGCTTCATTGTGATTTGGTCAAAAGAAAAATGAAGAGAATACCACAGGTACTTGACTTCGCTTATGTACACAGCAGTGCCTAGAGTTACCCCACAACAAAGGCAACAGTTGCTGCCATTTCGAGAAGAGCAAACATGTTTGTTAGTGTTGGGAAGGATTTACAGCACCCTGCGCTGTTGGGACATGATGGCCCAGGATTAAAGGATTTGATTCAAGAGCATAATTGTTCAAGATGTCTGTAAGTATGAGAACGAGACCCGCGCTCTGCCGCCTGCTAAATATGCAGCACACATGCGCAAAAAGAATACGCCTTTTGTAAGGAACTACCACTCATCTTCATGCACCGTAGGTACCCTGATTCCACCTACCTGCGAACCCCTTGTGCCCTAATTACTGGCCCTGTTGCTTAATTGTATACATTTCTTTTAACCCATTGTTGTACAGTGCTCCACTGCTTCTCGAAGCTAGACCCGAGCTTAATAAATACACAGATTACAATTAAATAAATAAATAGGGCCAGATTCACAAAAAACAGGACACATGAACGGAGCGCAGAGAATGCAATTATTTCATTTGACTGCTTTCAGAAATGCTAAGGTCACCATATCCATTTATTTTATTTTATTTTATTGAGCATTTGTAAGGCGCTTTATACAGCAGAATTGTGTTTCAAAGCACCACAAGACTAAATGGAAAGGGAACAGGGGAATTTAAAAACATTGGAAAAACAGTTATAGTCAGTCGTGGGCCTACTAGGCCTTGTGGAATTTCGGCCATTCAAGTGCATTGAGGAGAGGTGCAGGGGAGGGGGATGGGGCGGGGAACAGAGGAGTGGTCAAGTGCTGGGGGAAGGTCCGGGAGGGAAGTGCTAATGGGAGCCGAGGAGGAGGACCTCAGGCTATGTGCTGGTACAGGCAACTCTCAAGGTGTGATGTGGCACCACCGAGAAGGGGCCTGCAGGGCAGTGCAGTGGGGGGAGGGGTGCTGGTGGTGACTGGGCGGAAGGGCCTTGGGTCCTGTGGGATTCATGAGGAACAGGCTACTAGTCACAGTGGCAGTGGGGTGACTAGCAGGGAAGGCAAAGAGGGAAATAGGTAGAGAATAGAAGAGTTTTGAGCATTTTCCGAAAGTTAAGGAGGTCCGGCTGAAGTCTGAGAGTGGCAGGGAGGCTGCTCCAAAGGGAGGCACCAGTCAAGGAGAGAGACCTGCCCCCCGCTCTCTACTTGGAGAAGCGTTTGACAGTCAGAGAGTTGGAATTAGAGGAGTGTAGGGCTCTAGCATTTAGGGATGGAAAGTTGGGGTTAGTGTGGCAGAAGGCCTTGTGGATGATGCAAAAGGTCTTGAATGTGATCCTTGCAGCCACCAGCAGCCAGTGAAGAGATTTTAGGGCTGGAGAGATGCGGTCCCTGGGTATGAAGCCAAGGATGAGTCTAGCAGCCCTGTTCTGGATTAGCTGGAGGGGGTGAAGGGAGGAGAGAGGGTGATTGAGAAAGAGGCTGTTGCAGTAGTCCAGCCTCTAGAGGACCAGCGCTCTGGAGACATTGAGCTTCTGGGGGAAGGTGAGAAAAGGAAGAATGCCTCTGAGGAGGTGAAGCTGGAAGTGGGACTTCTTGGTAAGGTCCATGATGTGAGGGGTGAAGGAGAGAGCAGAGTTGAAGATGGCCGTGAGGTTTTTGGCCTCAGAAGATGGTGGGGGTAGAGGGTCCAAGGATGGTGGCCAGAGGGTAGGAGGAAAAGAGGATGCAGGTGTCCCGATGAGGAGGATCTCTGTCTTACTGACATTGAGACAGAGATCATTCTCTGCACACCATGCCTGAATGGTCGACAGACAGTCGGAGATGAGAGAGGAGGAAGAGGGGGAAGTAGAGGGAAGTTGAAGGAAAGCTGTGCATCATCAGCGTAACACTGGAAATGAGGAGAGAAGGTGGAGATCAGTTGAGCAAGAGGGGTGATATTGAAGAGACATGGTGAAAGGATAGAGCCCTGGGGGACATCACAGGTTGAGAGGGAGGTGGAGGAGGAGAATGGGCCCAGTTGCTGCTGGGAAGGGTGGTTAGTGAGGAAGGAGGTCAGCCAATCCAGTGCCCAGTCAGTGATGCTGAGGGTGTCACAGAGTCATTTTATGAGGATGGAATGGTAGACAGTGTCAAAGTCAGAGGAGAGATCGAGGCGAATGACAACAGCAGGAGGGTTGGAGTCGAGATTTGCAAGCATGGTTTCAAAGGTGTTCAGCAGAGCAGTTTCCATGCCTCTGGATGCCCAGAATCCTGATTGATGGTCGTGAAGGCAACCAACAAGAACAGGTTGAGGGTCAGTTGGGGGAGGACCAACCTTTCCAAGAGTTTACCCAGGAAGCAGGTAGTAGAGACAGGGCGACAGTTAGATGGGGGCGGAGGGGTCAGCAGATGGCTTTTTTAGGAAAGGGTGCACAAGGGAGTGTTTAAGGGATAGATGGAAAGAGCCAGTGGCAAAGGAATGGTTAAGTCAGCAAGAGCCGGGGTGAAAGAGGAAATGTTGTCCTTGATGGGTCTGGAGGAGCAGGGAAGTACTTGTTTGGAGGAGGCCTTTATAGAGCGGACCACTTTACAGACCTCATCAGGTGCTATGGGCAGGAGGGAGGAGAGTAAGGGGGCAGGAGGAGGGGGCCAAGGGATGCAGGTGAGCAGGTGTGGAAGAGGAGATGGGAGGGCGGACAGTTAAGGCTGGATGTCCAGAGTTTTGGATGTGAAATGGGAGGCCAAGTCAGTGCAGTGAGCCTGGCAAGGAAGGAAAGAGGTGGAGACTGCGAGTGGATTGGCAAGTTCCTTGCAGATTTTGAAAAGTTTGGCCATGTTGTTAGTGGCTCCAGAGATACTGGCTTGGATGTGAGCCTGATTCTTGGAGCAGATAGAGAAGCGGTATTGCTGCTAGAGCCGGCAGCAGGCCAGTTTGTCAGAGGATAAGCCCAATGTCTGCCATTTCCGTTCAGCTACTCTGTACTTGATTTTCAGAGATGCTAGATCAGAGTCATACCAGCTGTTGTTCTTGGTGGCAGGTTTAAGGTGGATCCTCATGGCAGGGGCAAGGATGTCAAGAGTGTTAGAGATGGCAAGGTCCAGGTTAGCAGGTTAGCAAGGACAGAGTCAGAGGGAGAGTCAGGGCCAGAGGTTGGAGGGGGATAAAGGTGGAGGCAAAAGCAGCAACGGACACTTGCTTCATCGGTCGAGTGATGGACGAAGGAGGTTAGCAGTGGAGGGGCTGGCTCGGATAGAGGGCCAAGGGGCCCAAGGTGGGAAGAAAGGAGAGAGTGGTCAGACCAGGAGAGGGGGGTGGAGACTGGATTAGAGATATGGAATGTCACCAGAGATGAAGGCCTCGAGAGTGTCACCGGCAGAGTGAGTCGGGCCGGAAGGAGGAATAGTGAGGGAGAGGGAGTCACAGAGGACTCCAAACTGAGATGTGAACGATTCAAGAGAGTCGAGGTGGATGCTGAAGTCACCACGGAGGAGGAGTTTGGAAGAAGAGGTTGAGAGGGAGGAGGCAAGGTCAGCCCATTCAGAGAGGAAGAGGGCGATAGGGCCAGGGGGTCTGTAGATAGTGGCAAGAGTGAGAGAGAGAGAGTAGGCGAGACCTCAAGCCTACAGACAAGACATTCAAAAGAGGAGTAAAATTGAGAAGGAATGATGTAAGCAGGGACCCACTCAGGGAAGATCAAGGCCACTCCATCTCCAGGCCTGTTGGGTCTGGGTTTGGAGAGGATTTTGTAGCCCACAGGAAGGAGAGTGTCAAGATCAGTGACAGAGCTGGCATTGAACCATGTCTCTGTAAGAGCGAGGGAATCCAGGTCAAAGTCATTGAGAAGGAGACAGATGTCAGAAGAGTGTTTGACAGCAGAGCAAGCATCAAGAGTAGCTAAGTGAAGCTGGTTACCACCTTTGAAGGTTTTCTGAGGGGGTGTATAGGGTCGTGGTACTCCCATTGGTGGTGGCAGAGAAGTGAGGGGAGCGGAAGCAGGGGTGGAAGGAGAAGGGAGGAAGTTTATGAGAGAAGGCAGGCGCCAGTCGAGCAGGAAATAAGCAGGTTGAGAACCTTGGGCCATGATAGTGGCATTGTGATAGACTTTAATGATACACCTAGAGGATGAGAAGTATGCAAGGAGTACTTCCCACCTGGTGCTACCATTAATGGGTGAGGAGGAGAAAGGAAAAAGAGTGGAGACCAGATGGGGGGTCCATAGGTCAAGAGAGGGGACAGTGAAGAGGATGTCTGTAATAATCTGTCTGGAAATGGCATTGACGTAAGTGTCTGCGATAGGTAGGCCTGGATTAGAGTCCAGGAGGGCTTTATTCAGCTTTTTTCTTCCAGACTTCATGAGGGAGGAAGGATACATGATGGAATAGCAGTTAGAATAGATAGTAGAGATCGAAAGTGCCATGGGGGTAGAGGGGGAGAGAGAGAAATGCAGGGGAGCTACACAGTGCAGAGGAATTCACCAAGTTGCCTAGCAGCCTGGTAAGCACAGAGGAGGAGGTGTGCAAATGAAGGCAAACCGTGGACACAATAAAAAAGCACACCTAGATGCGAATTTGCTAAAAAGCACTAGAAACAGCACATAATGGGGAATGCAGTGATATAAAAAGTACACCTAGATTCAAATTATTTCCAAAAAGCACTAGAAACAGCACATAATGGGGAATGCAGTGATATAAAAAGCACACCTAGATTCGAATTTGCCAAAAAGCACTAGAAACAGCACATAATGGAGGATTAAGATAATAGAGGCACTCTTGAAGAGGAGTATGGGTTTGGCCCTAGCAGGTCGCAGAATGCAAGCTATAAGAGACATTTTCAGCAGATACACATGTCAAGTGGGAAGAAGGTGCAGGTTGAAGGTGACCTGAGCATTTTTGGAGAGGCTGGTCTGTAGTGCAAAGATGTGCAGTCTAGCCCCCTTCCATATATTAGAGCGCTCTCCGGACACTAATGTATGACAGGCTCCCAGTAACCATACTGTTGCTGTGAGTGCATTTCACCATTAAAGGGCTTGTCTCTGTTAAATGACAGAAAAAAGCATTTCCAGGCTTGTTTGGGGAATGGAAATGCAGGTGTGACATTCGCGGTTTAACCCCCGGCTGTCACACTTCAAATGAACATCATGACAGGGTCGGAAAGAAGCCCGTCGTGATTCGCGACTGTTTCAAAAGGCACAGGTGGATGACCCTTGTATTTGGGCATTTTAAAGCGCCTCCTGTTTGTGAATTCGGGATGCGCTTCAAAATGCCCAGAAACGCCACCTTACTTGCACAAATACGCAAAGGGGGAGGAAAAGGGCATCTGTTTCACGTAGCTGAGCACTGGTACCTTTCCAGTGGTTCACTCTCAATGAGTGATTCTGGTTATATCACAGATCAGATCACAATTAGAAAATCAGTTATCACATGTATAGACCTGATGAAGAACACCTCTCGCAACGCATGTTGGCTATTATAAAACATTGTTGTGGTCGTTTTTGAAAATAGTTTTACCTGATAAAGGATTCAAGGTCTAAGATGGTCACTATGGCGCAAATGGAAGAGGTTCCATATTAGATGATTCTCACCCTCCCATCATGGTGCCCTCCATGTAGCTAATCCTGGATATTATACAACGGTCTAGTTGTTTTGTAACATGGTGGCACTCTCTCAGTCCAGAGCAGAACTTCAGCCCATTTAAGCAATTAGCAAGGTGAGCTCTGCACATTGCTTCTATCTTGATCCCAACGCATCCCTGCAATATTTCGTATTATTCCTGATATCTGAGTCCTGCTATTCCCTGGTTTTCGCTCGTTCCGCCCTTGTTCTTTGTTTTTCCAGTTCGATCTCCATTCCGCGATTCTTCACGGGCTGACCTGCCTTCACCTTTTCCCTCTTATTCCTATAACATTCTTTTCAGACCTTTCCTTATCTTTAGCTTTCCCCACTCATTCTCATTTTCTCCCCGCTTTCCCTGCCTTTCCCCTGTTCCTGCTTCCTTGTCTATCCTCTCCGGTCCTCAGAGGCTTCCTTCCCCTAACCACACGGCCATCCTTCAGCTGCTGTCCCAACGTTTGCTTACCGCTCTACTCCTTAGCGGCAGATTGCCTTTTCTTGCTGCTCTCCCAGCTTT
Source organism: Ambystoma mexicanum (assembly GCF_040938575.1). Classification (NCBI taxonomy): domain Eukaryota; kingdom Metazoa; phylum Chordata; class Amphibia; order Caudata; family Ambystomatidae; genus Ambystoma; species Ambystoma mexicanum. Next base: position 482,538,144 of record NC_090929.1, read on the forward strand.
CGCTTGCAGCTCGGACCCTCAGCAGTGATTTACCTACTCTCTTTGCTTCAGTCCAGCATGCTCCCTTATTGTACAGCGGACTGCAGAGTCGCTGCTAGGGTGGATCTGAGTGGGCTATAGCCCCTGGTTTTGGTTGTAGCCCCGCATAGAAGCTCAGGGTCTTCAACCAAAAGGCTAGCTAGCCCAAGTCCTGACAGTCCCATCATTAGCATCTTTTCCAGACCTAGCAACACCCCTGGCAGACTGCTTTTGTTTTTTTCCTCAGATCTTCTACTGCTTTGGCTCCCTGCTTGCTTCTTGGGACTGTTGCCTCCTGTGTCCTGCCTGGTTCAGCATTCGTTGTCTCCAGGTTCCCTGGTCCTGGAAGCTGCAAGCTCCACCTGAATCCCTGCAAGACTGAATCGGATCTATGTGATCATGACGACCCCCAGAATTCCAACGGCCGAAAATGCCAACTTCATTTTATTTTTTATTTTTTTCCACCCCCTTTACACCACATAGATATGCGGGGGGAGACCCCCCACAGTCCCTCCATATTACTGTTATATACCATACCCCCCAACATGTATATGTGGTCTAGTGGGGGGGTCAAACTAAATAAAAGTCAGAATTTCAGAAGTCGGAATTCTGAGGGCGACATTTTGATGCATTTCACTGAAACCATTTGTTTTTTTTCCAGTATTAGGGTTTTTTCCCAGAAGGTACACAGTCCCCGGTTCAAGTCAAGAGACAGATACTTCTTGGTAGATTCCCACCTTTCTTCAAGTCATCTGCTGTCCAAAGAATTAAGGACCTCTCCGAATATTGCCCATCTTCATGAGAAGGTTAGTGCACTGTTTAGTCATAACAAACACATTCTCACCTGATATATGTGTTGCATGTTTGCAAGATGTGTCTTTGTAAAATGTGTTCATTCATCAAAGCTCTAATGAGAGGTGCTTTTTTAAACCGATTGTCTGTTTTCCAACGACAGGAAGGGCTGCAGGGAGTACCAGGGCAGCAGCCGGCACATAAGAATTGTACAGGGCCCGCGGATACTACATAGTCCGCTCTGTATGTAACTATTGTAAGCAAACAGGACACTGGAAGAATGAGTGACCTCATAGACCCCAGCGTGCTATGTTTCCTAACTTTCAGTTTCAGGGATTTAAACAGACCCCTCACTATAAATGCACCAGGAGTATTCCACAATCACTGTGTCACAACCCCTAACACCTTCTGACACCTTTTGAAAACCTAAAACTCAGAACTTCCCCTGTTCTGGTCAGTCCCAACCACTGCTGATACACTCTGACCTTATTATTGACCCTCTGACACCCATAGACCAGGAAAACCATTATGTACAGTGTGTGGCTGAAGAAACGAATGTGTCTTGTTTATTTGACACTGGTGGTAGTAGGTCCATTCCAAAAGCTTTCCCAATTCCCCTATCATTGAAAAAAAGACATAAAGGTGAGTCTGATTACCCCTCTTTCCATTGCCCCAATGTTTTGAAGTGACCAACAATTACAATCTAAACAAATGACATTTGAATTTGTTACTATCAAAGTCATGAACCCAATGCAAATACAGTACTTACAAAAAATAAATTCAATTTTTATTATTGTCACACGTTGTATAACATTAAAAAGGCAAAAATTCCCACACACATAATATTACACATTTTAAACAATTTACCAATGATTAAAAGACTATTTTAATCTAAAAGAACACAGTGCGTCATGCACCAATTAGACGAAGGGTTGCGAGCAACACAAAGTTTTAATATTGTTTAACCACTTTGTTTACATGAAAAATCCCACAATTGATTGACATGGGTATGTCAGATAGCTGTCGACATGTTTCAGCATTTTTATGTTTCGGACACTATCCCTAGTGTCTTTAAATCTTTCTTTTCTTAGGCCAGCTTCAGGAGAGAATTTCTTCAAGGAAAGTCAAGAACGACTCTATACCCCAAAGGTAGATCAGCTGGACCGATTCTACAAAGAATGTGTAAAACAAATACAACATGTAGGTCTAAGATTGATTTGTTTCGTGGGTTCAAAATGTTTAAAAGACCTACTAAAACATTATTGTATTCAAAAAAACATTTAACACAAAAACAATACCAATGTTAGACCTATTCACACAAACACAACAATGTACAAGCACCACTTCCAAAAAACACAGTATAACACAAGATAAATGTGAGCAAGCTGTTCATAACTCCAGCTCCTTCACTTGATCTAAAGCTCATTAATAGCACTGACTCTATGAATGCTTCTCAAATGAGATGTATTTAGGACTAAGAAAATTCATTTCTGTTCTTACATTTATTGTCGAATCTTACCTAGAGTCACAAATATCACGTATGACTTTTGAACAAAGAACTAGGCATTTCATTACCCTAGGTCTTCCAAACACACACATGTTGGAGGGTTGGAGGAGGGGAAGGGAAAAAAAGGGGTGGGGCAACAAAAAAAGGGAGGAAAGGAAAAAGAAGGGGGAAGGGAAGAAAAGGAGGGGAAGGGGAGGGAGGAGCGGCAAAAGAAGAGGTTAGGAAAGTGAGTGGGATGGGAAGGGTGGGGAAAGGAGGGGAAAAGCTACATTTCATGGAGCACATCACTATTTGTAGACATAGAGTTCCATTTAAATCATAGAGTCAACACTTATAATTAATTTAAACGACTCAATGTCAAAGACATAACAGAAACACAAAATACCTCCCAGATCCATGTTTGCGCAATACACACAGAATAACTTTCTAATTTAGCCTTGTTCTATGTCACGGCTAGAAACTTGCAGGCCGATTTATGGAATTAATGTGCGCCGAAAAAACGGCACACGCGTGCGAAAACATGCGACTCGCAGTGAAATAGCGAAAATCGCAGTGCAAGTGCGATTATCGCACAGAAAACATTGCACATCAATTCATGGAAGTCTGTGCACGCGCAAAATGTGGGATGTGCGCTGAAAAAGTGCGCGGCGCACGCTGGCGCACGCTGGCGCACGCTGGCGCACAGGTCATCGAACGCTGTGCGATAAGGCCACAGCGAATTTGCACATAGCGCAGCACACATAACAAAAGTAGGCGTAACACGGGGCATCACACGCAGAATGAGGAACAACTCGTGAAAATGTGGGCGTCACGGGGGAAGTACAGGAGGCAAGTGCGCAGAACGCCCACACGCTCGCCTACAACACGTATTCATGGAATGGAATAGGGAAAAACAGCGCACGGCCAAAAACGCACACAGGCCCATACATGTCCGCCACACGAAAGCAGGCGGTAGCGTCCCTGCGCAGGAAAAAAAGTGTGCCAAAGTCCTACATGCGCGAGAAGGTCCACACGCGATGGGGCCTGGGGGAGCGTGTGCGTGTATTCCAGAGGTGCGCGAGAAGTTCCACACGCGATTGGCCTGGGCGCGTGTATTTCAGAGGTGCGCGAGAAGTTCCACACGCGATTGGCCTGGGCGCGTGTATTTCAGGGGTGCGCGAGAAGTTCCACACGCGATTGGGCCTGGGGGAGCGTGTGCGTGTATTTCAAAGGTGCGCGAGAAGTTCCACACGCGATTGGCCTGGGCGCATGTATTTCAGAGGTGCGCGAGAAGTTCCACATGCGATTGGCTTGGGCGTGTGTATCTCAGAGGTGCGCGAGAAGTGCCACACGCGATTGGCCTGTGCGCGTGTATTTCAGGGGTGCGCGAGAAGTTCCACACGCGATTTGGCCTGGGGAGCGTGTGCGTGTATTTCAGAGGTGCGCGAGAAGTTCCACACGCGATTGGCCTTGGTGCGTGTATTTCAGAGGTGCGTGAGAAGTTCCACACGCGATTGGGCTGGGCGCGTGTATTTCAGGGGTGCGCGAGAAGTTCCACACGCGATTGGCCTGGGCGCGTGTATTTCAGAGGTGCACGAGAAGTTCCACACGTGATTGGCCTGGGCACGTGTATTTCAGGGGTGCCCGAGAAGTTTCTCACACGAGATTGGCCTGGGCGCATGTATTTCAGGGGCTCGCGGGTGTTTTCACACGCGATCGGGCCTGGGGGAGCGGGGTACGTGTATTTCAGGGGCTCGCGGGTGGTTTTACACGCGATCGGGCCTGGGGGAGCAGGGTACCACTCACCGTCTGCCTTGCGTGTAGAAGAACGCGTAGCCAACACCCACCCGCTGTGAAGTAATAGCGTGTGAACCCCAACGCCTGCAAGACACACGCACCGCAACCCACGAAAAGCAAAGCCTGTGCGCGATACGTCACAGACACGCATAGCGCTAAGGGCCTTTGATCCAATGGAATCGCATATGCGTGCTGACGCCTTTACGCGCTAAGGGCCTTTCCTCGATTCACACGCTGACGTGCAGAATTTTCACGTGCCAAATCACTCCGTATCAAGCTGGCTACGCGTAAGCACACAGAAGACCACGCTCCTGCCCAGAAGGCCGAACTACTGCCCCCCAGAGCCCCGAGCACGCTCCCACCTGCCATCTGCTGCTGCCTGACTGCCTGCTGCCCACGTGCCCTACCATTTGCTGCCTGCACATTAGCCAGGGGTGCTGTTGCTGTGACCACCCCTGCTGGAGCCGAAGACTCCCGACTGGGATTCCATCGCTCCACAGCCCAGCCCCAGGACCCAGTTGCCCACCCACTCCTGCCTCTGGGGTTGTCATGTCAGGCACTGCAACATCTGGCACCACTGACAACCCCCGGCCAGAGAGGCAGAGGGGCACCAGCTTCAGTGCCACCGAGGTTGGTGTCGTGGTGGAGCAAGTCCTGGGGCAGTATGATGCCCTCTTCGGAAGTTCCCCCGCCGACAAGGAAGGACGGACTCGGATTTGGACTGACATCGTGACTGCCATTAACGCGGAGGGGGTGGCAGTCCGCGACTTCCAACATGTCAAGAAGCGCTGGGAGGACTTCAGGTCCAGGACCCTGAATAAGGCCCGGCGCATCTTGAAGGATGCCGGGGCCACTTGTCAGAAGTTCAGATGAGGGTCCTGGAACGCATATCCCCAGCGCTCCACGTCCAGGTTCTTGAGAGGCAGACCCATCTGGAGTCGAGCGGTAAGTGTACATGCATCATGATTGAAAGCTGTGTGTGTGGTGATGTTTCAGTAGTGTGCAGGTTGCACATCTGTTTGTATGGGGTCGAGTATGGGTGGGGGTGTACAGGGCCGTGGGGCTAACACATGCGAGGGCTGTAATGTGTGAGACATGGATGGTGCTTGTTTGTGTAGGCTTGCATGCCAGATGCAGTTGTGTGGGCACACATGTTTGGATGAATGTGTATGTAAGTAGACATGTCCGTGATGTCACGCATGTATGTTGTTTTCAGCTGCATGTATCAGCACTGTGTACATGTGAATTTGTGTGTATTTGACAAGGGTGCAACAGTGATACAACATGGATGAATGTGACAGCGGGATGTGGAAGCCTGATTGACAGATGTGACATGGATGCCCATCTGTACACTGCGACACTTGGCAGAGGTGTACACATGCATGCAAGTGTGGTGGTGTGTGTACATGTGTGGTGCACTTCCTGTGTTGCATGTGATGTCTGGCTCAGCTTTGCCTGCTCATGCTGTTGTATGGGTATGGATGGTGCTGGCAGTTGCGATATGGCTGTGGTATGGCTCATGTGTGCGAGTTCAAATGACATGTGTGTTGGGGATTGTGATGGCATGTCTGAGGTTTGCCAATGCCACTCATGTACAACTGTCATGTGTGTATGTGTCCATTGTACAGTGCCCTGATGCTTGTGTTTTATTTCTCCCTGTCTGCAGCGTCAACTGATGAAGAGGGCGGAGAAGGTGCTGTGGAGCACAGCGGCGGGGATCCCACCGCCAGCCGGAGGCGCAAGGCCCGGCTCCCCTCCCATGTTGTCATCTCGTCGGGGAGTGAGGAGTCCGGTGCCGCGTCCCAGGCTGCAGCTGCCGGGGGGAGGTCCAAGAGGCAGAGGTTGGAGTTGGACTCCTCGGCAGCAGAAGGGGCAGCTGGGACCCCACAGGGCCCAACGGGGGAAGAAGGCACGGAGTCATCCAGGTTGGTGGGGGGTTTGGTGGAGGAGGAGGCCTTGCAAGCAACAGAGACGGGGTCTGGAGGTGCGGATCCCACTGGTGCTAGTGGTGCAGTGCAGGACCAGGGACAGGAGGCAGCACAGGCCGCCGCGGAGGTGCCTGTGTGCAATCCTGTCCCTGATCCTGTCCCTGCATCATCTTGCACCAGCAGGGATGCCTACGTCCAGACCCGTTTTCAGGCAGGGGATGAGCAAATGACAACTGGCCTTCCTCTGCCTGCGGACGTGGCTATCCGGGTCCGGGTTGAGCCTGTCCTGACTGGTGTGGCGTTGCGTCAACGGGCCATGCAAGGTGACCTGCAGTCTTTTCATGAGGAGACTGCACGTCATCTCGAATGGCTCGTTGACCACGTCAGCCTTCTGGGACAGGTCACCCAGGCAGGATTCCTCCGTTTGATGGGGCTTGCTACGACCCCCTCCTCAACTGAACCCCCTACGCGCCAGTCGTCCTCCGTGCCATCTTCCCACCCATCAGTCACCTGGGTGCCCTGTGGAGCTGCCTCTGACGGTGCGGCCAGGCTGGTGGAGGAAGCATCCCTGCCACAGTCGGGAGTCGGATGTCCAGCAGGGGTGGCCACATCAACGACTGCACCCCAGCCGGCAGAGGACGTGCAGGCAGCAGGAGGCAGTGCACGGGCAGAGGCACAGCAGCAGCAGCAACGTGGTGGGAGCCATGAAGGCTCGGGGCCTTCAACATCGGAGGGGCAGGCATCGGCCGGAGGGCAGGAGGACCCAGGACAGAGAGTGTCTTCCGTGTGGCAGCAGTTGTGCCACGCCATAGATGCGGAGCGGCAGCGGGTGGAAGAGGCACGGCTCACAATGGTCAGGGCGGAGAACTCCATGCAGAGGGCCCTGAGGCGGGCTGAGTGCCTCGAGGCAATCCGCAGGGGGTTGGAGGTGGACACGTCGACGGCCCTGCGGACCCTCGGGGCCATGGAGGAGGACCGCCTCCGGGACATTGAGCAGGAGTTCGATGATGCTCTGGCCCGGGACATCCAAAAGTGAGCCCTCAAACTAGCCCGCTGCCCTTGTACATAGTTATGTAGGTAGTGTTAGGTTTCCTTTGTTTTTTGATTTATTTTGGACCTTGGCCACATTTTTGTATATAGTTTATTTTATTAGTTAGTGTTGTTAGATAGGTTTAATTTCTTTTGTTGGGATAATGGACCCTGGCTTGTTCGTCTGTACATAGTTCACTGTTGGATTTTATTTTTCTTTCACAATTTACCCATGGAGCAATGGCTTTCAATTATTATTTCCCATTGGATTTTCTTTTGTGGACAGTGACTTTGGACACCATTACTTTGGATTATGATTTTTGGTTTTGCTTTTTTTCCACGGACATGCTTCTTTTCATTTTTGTACATTCCCATTTCTGTTTCTTTATTTTTGAATCTATTTATGTTTCCTTTAATACATATTTTTTTATCGAACTTCAATGTGTAGTATCATCTCATTAGTTTCATGCATATCATGATATGGGTTTTGAGATTCACTGACACCCATTGGGTGTATGTGAGGGACATGTGTTTGTTTCGAAACTTGCAATTGGTGTTCTGTCATGTAATTGCCATTTCTGAGTGGGTGGATGCAATAATCGGGTGGGTATTTTGCATTTGGAGGCTGACCATAGGGACCAGGGATCTAGATTGTGATGACATGTTGGCTGGGGAACATGATTTGGGGCCTGCTGGCAGGTGCCCCACAGTGCTGGGGGGTGGGGGTGGTGGGGACATGAGTTGGACATGGGTGGGGGCCAGCTGGCAGGTGCCCCACAGTGCTGGGGGGTGGGGGTGGTGGGGAACATGAGTTGGACATGGGTGGGGGCCTGCTGGCAGTTGCCCCACAGTGCTAGGGGGTGGGGGTGGTGGGGACATGAGTTGGACATGGGTGGGGGCCTGCTGGCAGGTGCCCCACAGTGCTGGGGGGTGGGGGTGGTGCGGACATGAGTTGGACATGGTTGGGGCCTGGTGGCAGGTGCCCCACAGTGCTGGGGGGTGGGGGTGGTGGGGACATGAGTGGGACATGAGCGGGGGCCTGCTGGCAGGTGCCCCGCAATGCTGGGGGTGGGGGTGCAAGGGGACATGAGTTGGTGATCATTAGTGCAAGGAGACATGTGCCTTTGCTGGGGGGCATGCCCATGTTGGGTGGGCTGCCTGCGGGACATGACCAGGGATGCAGGGTAGTCCCCTGTGGTGTGGGCTACCTGCAGGGGCCGTGGAGGGTGTACAGGGAACACCTGGGAGGACCCTGCTGAAATCGCGTGTGAAACTTCCCGCGCACCCCTGAAATACCCGCACGCAGCCCAATCGCGTGTGAAACTTCTCGCACACCTCTGAAATACACGCGACCAGGCCAATCGCGTGTGGAACTTCTCACGCACCTCTGAAATACATGCACACGCTCCCCCAGGCCAATCGCGTGTGGAACTTCTCGCGCACTTCTGAAATACACGTGCCCAGGGCAATCGCGTGTGGAGCTTCTCGCACACCTCTGAAATACACACGCCCAGGCCAATCGCGTGTGGAACTTCTCGCGCACCCCTGAAATACACGCGCCCAGGCCAATCGCGTGTGGAACTTCTCGCGCACCTCTGAAATACACGCACACGCTCCCCCAGGCCAATCGCGTGTGGAACTTCTCGCGCACCTCTGAAATACACGCGCCCAGGCCAATCGCGTGTGGAACTTCTCGTGCACCCCTGAAATACCCGCACGCAGCCCAATCGCGTGTGAAACTTCTCGCGCACCTCTGAAATACACGCGCCCAGGCCAATCGCGTGTGGAACTTCTCGCGCACCCCTGAAATACACGCGCCCAGGCCAATCGCGTGTGGAACTTCTCGCACACCTCTGAAATACACGCACACGCTCCCCCAGGCCAATCGCGTGTGGAACTTCTTGCGCACCCCTGAAATACACGGGCCCAGGCCAATCGCGTGTGGAACTTCTCGCGCACCCCTGAAATACACGCGCCCAGGTCAATGACGTGTGGAACTTCTCGCGCACCCCTGAAATACACGCGCCCAGGCCAATTGCGTGTGGAACTTCTCGCGCACCCCTGAAATACACGCGCCCAGGCCAATCGCGTGTGGAACTTCTCGCGCACCCCTGAAATACACGCGCCCAGGCCAATCGCGTGTGAAACTTCCCGCGCACCCCTGAAATACACGCGCCCAGGCCAATCGCGTGTGGAACTTCTCGCGCACCCCTGAAATACACGCGCCCAGGCCAATCGTGTGTGAAACTTCCCGCGCACCCCTGAAATACACACGCCCAGGGCAATCGCGTGTGGAACTTCTCGCGCACCTCTGAAATACACGCGCCCAGGCCAATCGCGTGTGGAACTTCTCGCGCACCCCTGAAATACACGCGCCCAGGCCAATGACGTGTGGAACTTCTCGCGCACCTCTGAAATACAAGCACACGCTCCCCCAGGCCAATCACGTGTGGAACTTCTCGCGCACCTCTGAAATACACGCACCCAGGCCAATCGCGTGTGGAACTTCTCGCGCACCCCTGAAATACCCGCACGCAGCCCAATCGCGTGTGAAACTTCTCGCGCACCTCTGAAATACACGCGCCCAGGCCAATCGCGTGTGGAACTTCTCGCGCACCCCTGAAATACACGTGCCCAGGCCAATCACGTGTGGAACTTCTCGCGCACCCCTGAAATACACGCGCCCAGGCCAATCGCGTGTGGAACTTCCCGCGCACCCCTGAAATACACGTGCCGAGGGCGATCGCGTGTGGAACTTCTCGCGCAGCCCTGAAATACACGCGCCCAGGCCAATCGCGTGTGGAACTTCTCGCGCACCTCTGAAATACACGCACACGCTCCCCCAGGCCAATCGCGTGTGGAACTTCTCGTGCACCCCTGAAATACACGCGCCCAGGCCAATCGTGTGTGGAACTTCTCGCGCACCCCTGAAATACACGCGCGCAGGCCAATCGCGTGTGGAATCCATGAATACACTGTGCGCGGAAATTGATTTTATCGCACGTGGCTGGCGCAGACATTCGCACGGGCACACTGTGCGCCAGCCGCGTGCGACACTTTTGTGAGGAATTACATGAATCGGCCTGTAAAAGTATATCATAGTAATGTTACTGCAACTTACTGTTGTCATCTGTGAGTGGTTTTACAGGTTTAAACCCCAGGTTTTGAATACAAGACTGTGTGGGGAGCAGCACTGCTGCAAACCATCTTTGGCTTGCGTTGTCAAGCGGGAGAGGAGATGTCAGTTTACCGCTGATCGGCAAAGCCCTATACAAACAAATCAGATGCAACTCAGTCAATGCCTCCAGGATTTAGCTAAATTGTTTTTTTTCCATTAAGCAAACATTGTGTTATTCTTTTTTTCTTCTTAAGCCTTTGTTTTCAAAGGCACAGTAACAAGCAGGGTATACGTGCGCACGTCAATAACATTGTGCTTACCCTTTTAAATAAATAACCCTGCGGTTTCAATGGCGTGGTGTTGGCCACCCAGGATGCCATAAACAAGCAACAGGAATGGTCACACGCTGCTCATTCCTTACGGCGCCTGTCAACAATCTCAGAGGCGATCTCAATTCAAAACCCAAGGGGACGGCAACACAAAAAGGAAAATATGTTACAAAGACTTGCATCCAAATAACACAATGCAGTAAAGATGGAGGGTAAGGGCACAAGCTTACCGGATTCCGTAAATGTCCGCGTTAGCAGCCGCATTGCTGAACGAGCACGAAAGGAAGAGGCTCCACAGCTTGTTATTTATAGCCATTAACCAAAGTCACGTGATTTTCACGAACGGCTGACCACGCAGGTCACACCCAGTCACGTGAGTTGTTCGGCGACGCACATCGGTTCCCTATTCACTGATACATTTCGTGATAATCAACAAGATGACTCGAAACAAATACATATCAAGTATCTCAATGTACAGAAAGCTCCAATACAAAAGCAGATTTAAAGGAGCTCTTTTGTTAAAGAAAGTTATGTTAAATGGAAAACAGATTCTCAACCAATGCCGATGAAGCCCAAGATGGTCCACCTCTGAAATGCTGGGGGTGCTGCACGAACTTGTATAGCAACACCCAATGAATCTGCTCAGAACTACGGGATCTAAAGTTGTTATCGGGGTACCCAGGGTGAACATAAGGTACCGACCACACACTATCGCATACACGAGTGATAGCCCAAACAAGAGGCCGAGGGAACAAAAGACAAGCCAACACTGAAGAGTAGCGTTAGAGAAGAGTGTTCCATTCCACTGAACAATTCAGGCCTTGTTGAGCTGTTTTTAGAGTATACGTCCATCGTTGCTCACACAGGGCCAATTTAGTTTCTCTATTTCCCCCTCTCGGGGTACTTGCAATTTTTTCAATAACGAACCAGAACAGGTCAGTGTATTTGTGTTTTTAAAATTCGAAGTGGGCGACCAAAGGTTTATTGGCCACCTTATTTTTTAGGCACGATCTGTGTTCACAGATACGTTCCCTCACTGGCTGGTCGTTTTTACTAATATATAGTAAAGAGCATGGGCATTTGATCCCGTAAATCACCCAATCTGTGGTGCAATTAGTGAAAGTACGTAATTACCACAGTTTTCCATTGAGATCAATGGAAGACATGTTTTTGGTGAGATCACAAAGAGAGCATCGTCCACATTTGTGATGGCCTGTTACTCGTGGCAGATTCCAGAGTGTAGACTGTGGCGTTACACATTGTTTGACTGGGTAAGTATGCACCAGTAAGTCCCTATAATTCTTGTGCCTTTTAAAGGCAAATCTTGGGACGGTAGGGTTAAAAGCAGAAGTTTTTGGGAAATGCCAATGCTTTTTCACGATTCTTTTTTTAAAACTTTTTTTTATTGAATATAGTTGAAATTATATCAACTTTTTCAATTTATACATAGTAAAAATTTCATAAGCATAAAAGGTAAAAAACAAACAATTTTTACATTCCAGATAGAAAATTAGACATTCATATAAATTCACAAGTTAAGATGTCAGTACTCAATACATTATTTCGAAAAGATAAAACGATTGCAAACAAATTTATCAAAGCAGAGTTAATTTTCATTCCATGTTCAATGCCTTTAAAAAAATAATTGTGGCAAGTCTAATGCTCATACATTCAGTAGCTGCCAAAGCGACCCATCTATTTGTAGGGTCAATTTGAGCAAAATACGCAAAATGATTTACAAAGTGAGATCTTCTCAAATTCGTAAGGGCTGAACACTCCATTATCATATGTTGCAGAGTTTCGACAATCGCTGCATTTTTACAAAACCTGCACCAATTAAGGTCAGAGGGAATTTGCTTTCTTCTTGTTTTAACCTCACGAGTGGGCCAAATATTGAACCGCAACCGTAGAATTGCCGTTCTGGTGGCAGCAGATGGAGCCAAACTTAAATAAGATGCAGTGTCTCCATAACGTTTTGGTCCAAATATTGCAGAGTCAAAATCTTTGTATGCTAAACATTGAGCTCTAGTGTCAATCCAGTCCATCAAGTATACTTTCTTCTTTGCACGCTAAGGGTGATACACAAGAATATCAAGTGGTATATCAGCATGCACCATAATTGTTAAAATGATTGTGGACCAGTGTTTTGGGAATGCTTCGGTGAGTTAAGTAAATAACTAGAGATGGAAGATAATGTGGAGTTATCGCATGAAGATAGCAAACATTTACGAAATAAGGCACATAAGCGCCAATTATGTAAAGCAGTTAATGAAATTAGACCTAATTCATAACGCATCAACACTCCAGGAATACACTGTGGGAGATGTAAAATGGCACGCCAGAACTTAGCTTCTAATAAGTTGAAGAATCCTGGAGGAATGATTTGGGTTTCTAGACCATAGAGGATGGTTGCTACAACATTCTGATTCCAATATGTAATGGCAGCTTTGATCGAAAATTTGCCATATTTGGAAACAATCAATCGTGTTTGACAGATCGCCATAATTAGCTTCTGTTCGATTTTATTCAGATGCGAATGTAATGTGGGACAACCATCAAAAATAAGGCCCAGATAAACATAATTTGGAACCATCTTTATAGGGATCCCCTCAATTTGCCATTCGAGCAGATGCTTACGTTGACCTTTAGGGACATACGTAACAATCTGTGTTTTACCAGTATTTACCACCAATTCATTTTCTTTAAAGTAACAGCAGAGTGCGGACAAAAGATTGCGTAAGCCACTTGGTGTTTTCGAGACTAAGACAAGATTGTCAGCATACCACAGAGCACTAATTTTCACTCCATTCAGTTTAGGCGCATCAGACAGTATTTTGCTGAAAATCCAGCGTACGTCATTAATAAAAAAATTAAACAGAGCTGATGCTAAAATACACCCCTGTTTCAGCCCTCTAAATGTGAAAAGTGGGGAAGATAAGAGACCCTCTGCGTTTAATCTTATAAAGACCTTAGTGTTCGAATGAAGAGCAAAAATAATGTCAATAAGGGTGGAGGGACAATCCGCCTTGATTAATTTATGAATAATTTTCGGTCTTGATACCGAATCAAAGGCGGAGTGAAGATCCACAAACGCAAAATATCTTGGTTGTCTCTTATTCTGAGCTTGTTGTTTTATGGCATTTAAAGCAATTAAATTGACGCCAGTTCCCAAACCAGCCACGAAACCAGTTTGTGCTGGATCACGTTGTCTTGCTGTGGCCGACCAGACATTAAAGTCTCTTAACACTATCCTAGAGAACATTTTTCCAGGAGCGTCCAATAATGCTATCGGACGATAGCTTTTGGCATCCATACGGTCACCTTTTTATAGATTGGAATAATCATGGATGAGCGCCATGAGTCTGGAATATTTTTGGTTTGCAAAATGTGTTGAAAGGAATTGTTCAAAATACACGCCCATTCTTTTATAATTTGTTTAAACATCAAATTTGTAAGACCATCAAGGCCTGCCACTCTTGACGAGGATGATGTTTTGATAAAGTCTTGAATGATTGATTTTGTACAATGCAAGTACCAACAGTTCGCTGAATTGCTGTTATAATTGTAACAGGCCATCTTAGAATCGTCATATAGTGTGGTAAAATGTGTAACCCACGCGGATTCAGATACTCCATTAAGTTGCAAATGAACTTGGGGTGCTGTGTTACATTTGTTCAGTAGCTCCCAAACCAAAGCAGAGTTTTTATTGTGACAGGCTGCTAGAAAATGTTCACTATCTAATTGATATAATGCAGCTTTTCTTGACCGTACCCAGTTTCGATATCTAGAACTAGCAATATTAACAGCTTTGATCTGCACATTGATGGGTAGTTTCCGAAGGGTTCTAATCTCTTTTCTATAAGCTTTCTTTCTCTCATAAAGAGCCAAATCAAACCCATGTACATGTTTCTTAAAAGGCTTGTTGTGGACAGTATAAAGGTTCATGAATGTTTTTAATACATCTATATAAGATTCAGCCTTATGCAACCTCTGACTGCTCAAAATGGCACCATTCAATGCTAATAGTTTATTAGTAGGCCACTTGAATCGATTTCTGTCATTATTGACTGATAAAGTCTGTTTATAACGAAGTTCAGCTTTGGAACGATTTTGAATTTCAGCCGACCAGAATAGGGCAAGTAGATGGTGATCGCTGACTGTCTGTTTTACAACAACAAATTTGCTGGTGTTCATAAAAATGCTGTTAGACATGAAGATGTAATCAATTGTAGATTTGGAGCTACCTCTCTCCCAGGTGTTCATAGGAGGGATGTCACCCAAAATCGCACCATTTGCCATTTTTAAGTTAAGATCTTCCATAAATGACATCCATCTTGCTCCCTCAAGATTCTTGCTCCTTGTGTTCGACTCAAAGCAAGAAAGGTTCAAGACGCCCATTACTAAAATTCCAGAAATATTGCCTTGAGAAGAAATGAATTAAAAAAAAAGCGAGAGAGCAGCATAAAAGCTATCATCGATGATGCCCACTGGATTTCGGTAAAGGTTAATGATTGCATATGTCTGGGAATGGAGGGTGATCTTGACTAATTGCATAAATTTGTTTGGAGCTTGCCAGGGAAAAATTTTAAAACCTTTACTCGCTTTCACCGCAACTATCAAGCCAGCAGTGGGTCTACCTTTACCACCACATTCTGCTGGAAGTAAAATAAGCTCATGATCATCCCATGTGGGGGGATTCATTAGCCACGTTTCTTGTAAGGCTACTATATCATAGCTATTTAACTGATCATTTAATGTCCATTGCAGATGAGAGGAGCCTCGAGTATTCCAACTAGCAAGTGAAATTTCCATAGAGGGAACATTTGTTCGTGGTTATGAACGAAAGTTGGCAGAAGACAAAGAGTCTTGAGCTTTTTCTTTAGTACAAAAATTGCAGGCACACGAGAGTTCCGGAGTAGAACCTACAATGGATTCATTGACATCAAACTCCTTAGATTGTTGACGTGCCGGGTCTTGTGCTAATAAAAAGCCTAAATTGAATAAATCCATTCTAGCGTTCCATAAAGTATTGCAAACAATTCCAGATTTTATCCATAATCGAACAACAGAAAGATGCTTATCACAAAACTCAATTTGATCCAAATCACTGGAGGATATAGCTTCCAATCCCTCTATGTCTCCAAAAATATTAAAGACACTAGCACGACATATGTCGTACTTCGGAAAGGACCCATCTCGACACTTCAGAATTAAGGTGTGAAACAAATTTAATTTCTTTGACAAGGCGCCACCAGCGTCATTTGTGTGAGAATTGGTGTTAACATTACGAGATTCAGGATTCTTCTTAGTGTTTTGTTTCGGGTGATCTTGATTACATTGCCTATTACAGAAAAGTGGTTTGGGGTTCGTGCAAGTATCTATTCTGGTTTTAAGAGATAGATCTTCATTATCGATATTATTAAAGAGTTGTGTATATGAGGAGGCTGGGCACTAACGTGTGCGGCTTCAGGCAATACCTCCGAAATTCTTTTCAAAAGATAAGAGTTTACCATTGCTCTTAATGAGCTCAATCGATCATCAAAGCCTGATGTACAAACAACAGGAGAAGGTAACTTGACAGCACCTTCAGAGATTTCACCACAGTATGAGGTCAAAGTGGTTTGGACAGAAGAGAAGGGTTGATTTGTTCGTACATTATCAGGCTTACATGATAACAAATGAACCAGCTCATTCAGAGGGTCACAATTAAGTGGAAAATTATGAACCTCCTTTGGAACAACTTGTGGAAGTGGAAGATTGCATGACAAATCTTTGTTTGTGGGAGGCTCAGAGGCCGGAATGATCAATTCATTGTTTATGTTATCATCGCGAATATCTATAGAAGCAACTGGAGTGCAAGAGGTGGTTGTCAAAACACCTGAAGGGAGATTGATTTGTGATTGTTTTTTTGCACCAACAAAATCTTTAATATTTCTTTGTATAACCTTGGTTGAGACAGATTTTGTTTTTCTAGTGTTTGCAGATGTGCAACCTGTTTTTTGTAAGTTTTGCTTGGAGTATCCACGAGATTTGGGATTAACTACAGGTTGGTCAGCACTCTTCACAGGCGAATCAACACTAATCCAGGACTCATTATTTTTTGTTGCCGAAACTTTTTCCACACATTCAATAGGACGAATGATTTTAGAAAATACTGGTAAAACTGACTTGATAGTCTGTGGGACTTTGTTGCACACTTCTAGATTCAAGAGACGTTGCATAATGGATGCACCAGATTGTTCGTTCATGCCCTGATGAGGGTACCAGTAGGATTCTAAAAAAGATACTCTTTGCTCCAGGCTTTCTAAGGAAGGACTTTTAATGCATTTGTGTGAGTTATTTCTCATCCAATCGCTTATATGATCTAACTTGGTAGTTTGGTTGGCTATTTTCTGATCTAAGGATTCAAATAGCTTAAATAAGATAGGCATGGTGGTAATAATGGCCCCAAAGGTAATTTCTAATAAGACAGGGTTGGCTGAGGGTGCAGGGTTTTTTTTTTTTTCTTTTCAGAAGTTAGACAACGGCGGGGTGTTGGTTGTAAAAAAGACACCTCATCGTCCTGTCTTGTTGAGTCCATGGAACATGGTTGTTCATAGTCAGACATAAATGAAGCTCTTTAACTTTCTCAGTCCCTGCACTCAGGGGGAATTGGATGAGGAGGTGATAGTGACTTTTTTAGGCTAACTTACCCCACGTCTTCAATGATTACAGAGGCCACAGAAGCGTTCAAGGTGGGCATGCCTCACGCCGATTTACGACTTTAATTTTGTATTTCTTCAAACTCTTGAATGGATTCTTCTAAAACTGTGGCAAAAGTTTGAACAGGCTTAATAATTTGTTTTATTTTTAATGGGAGAAAGAGGTACGGCTAGTAAAGTTCAGTCTGAAATGGTAGTGCTCAGGGAAGGAACATGAGGCTCAGTGTTAGGAGTAAAGTGTTTTGTTGGACTCTGTACAGTACACTTAGGCAGGGGGGGATCAGCAGTTACACCCGCAATGGATGTCAGATCAGTCAGATCAGTTATAGCTATACCACTTGACATTTTCCCATAAAAATTACGAATATCATGTTGATTAGGAGTTTTGATAATTGGTCTTAGAATAATATTTTTCTTAGAAATACGAGTACGGCTTTTAGACTTATCCTGTGTTTTAGAAATGTTTTGGTTCATTGGAGTTTGTGGGGGAGGATCAAGTTCCGAGAGGTTTGACATTGTACATGAAGAGATAACCATGGGGTCTCTAGTAATCGCAGATGGCATGCCTGTTTTCAAAGTGAACATGGGATGTGTTGCAAGGGGATGTTAAAAATGACTACCGCTATTTCCTTTAAAAATATACAATACAACACAATAGAATACTTGAAAAAGTTGAAGAATAAGATAAATTCAAGCGAACAGAAAAAGTCTCTGAAATGAATGTCAAAGTTACCAAATGCAGCGATTACGTCGATGCCTGATGCTGAAGGGGTGAGTCACCACCAACCGCCTAACAGCCGCACAACAGCCAGTGGGCTTGACTCCACCGGGCTTAACGCCGCGAGGGTGCCTGCAGGCGAGTTAAATGAAGTTCCTGACACGTGATGTGTCACGTGGGCACTAGTGGGCTCCGCCTCCTCCTGAAGGCGAGTGCAAGCGTATGTCCAGCAAGAGTCCCCAGTGACTCGCAGTGCTGGCAGGTAAGAAGTAAGGCTTGTAAGCAAGCGTTCGTTTTCAGACGTTTTCAGACACACTCCTGGAAGGCTATGCACCTCTTCTCTGTGGCATGGAAATGATGGAAGGACTAGGTTTCACCAGGTGTTTCAAGGCAGGACAGGCAAGTGAAGTCCTTCGGAAACTACACATTTGTGTCGCCTCTCACTAACACAACTTGCCTTTAAAGCTCGCATTACACACAGCTCTGTTTCTTCAAAGGAATGTTAAGTGTCATTCATTTAAGAACAATAATAATTAAAACATCGTGTCAAATTAATACAGCGCCTAGGGCTTCTGTATCATGATTCTTCTGAGGTCGTTACTAATGGGACTGTATGGCGTGACACAGGTAATTTTGTCATCTTTGATGGTCTTGTCCAGAAAAAGACATCTTTCCCGATTGGTGTGTTGGGCACGTTTGAACGCTCGCTGGACTATTCTACTTGGATAACCACAGGATTGTAAACGAAGTTTTAGATCTTTACCTTCATTCATAAAATCACTCATAGAGGAACAATTCCTCCTAATCCTTAAGAATTGGCCAACTGGTAAATTATCTCGGAGACTTAACGGATGGAAGCTATTATATTTCAACAGAGTGTTTTTGTCGGTCGGTTTCCAAAATAAGGTGGTCTGCAAGTGTCCCGATAGAGTTTTTTTGATCAAAATGTCTAAAAAGGGGATTTGCCCAGAATCAAAAAACATGGTAAATTGAATGCAGCTGTTTTGTTCATTTAGCCACTTCAAGAATTGATTCAAACTACTATGGTCACCCTTCCATATCATCAACACATCGTCAATGTAACGGAACCATTTGGTCACATTACCTTTGAAGGGGTTGTTTTCATGGAAGATGGATGCTGCCTCAAAAGAATCCATGAATACATTTGCTAAATCGGGGGCAAAAGTGGCGCCCATGCTTGTCCCGTGTGTCTGTTGGAAAAAGGAGCCATCGTACAGGAAAAGATTCTCTGTTAATGCGAGGAGTATACATTCTAAGATGAAATTTGTGGGTACCGCTTCCTGAGTTGTTGTGCGTTTATTCAGAAAGGTTGCCATTACCTTTAGGCATTCTGGTTGTGGAATGCCTAAAGGTAATGGCAACATTTCTGAATAAACGCACAACAACTTGTGTATCCCGATAACAACTTTAGATACCGTAGTTCTGAGCAGATTAATTGGGTGTTGCTATATAAGTTCGCGCAGCACCCCCAGCATTTCAGAGGTGGAGCCTCTTGGGCTTCATCGGCATTGGTTGAGAATCTGTTTTCCATTTAACATAACTTTCTTTAACAAAAGAGCTCCTTTAAATCTGCTTTGGTATTTGAGCTTTCTGAACATTGAGATACTTGATATGTATTCGTTTCGAGTTGTCTTGTTGAATATCACAAAATGTATCAGTGAAAAGGAAACTGATGTGCGTCGCAGAACAACTCACGTGACTGGGTGTGAACTGCGTGGTCAGCCGTTCGTGAAAATCACGTGACTTTGGTTAATGGCTATAAATAACAAGCTGTTGAGCCTCTTCCTTTCGTGCTCGCTCAGCAGTGCGGCTGGTAACGCGGACGTTCACGGAATCTGGTAAGATTGCGCCCTTTCCCTCCATCTTTACTGCATTGTGTCAGTTGGATGCAAGTCTTTGCAACATATTTTCCTTTTTGTGTTGCCGTCTCCTTTGGTTTTGAATTGAGATCGCCTCCAAGATTATTGACAGGTGCCGCAAGGAATGAGCAGCGTGTGACCATTTCTGTTGCTTGTTTACGACATCCTGGGTGGCCAACACCACGCCATTGAAACCGCAGGGTTATTTATTTAAAAGGGTAAGCACAATGTTATTGACATGCGCCCGTATACCCTGCCTGTTACTGTGCCTTTGAAAATAAAGGCTAAAGAAGAAAAAAAGAAGAAAACAATGTTTGCTTAATAGAAAAACATTCTTTTGCTAAATACTGGAGGCATTGACTGAGTTGCATCTCATTTGTTTGTATAGGGCTTTGCCGATCAGCGGTAAGCTGACATCTCATCTCCCGCTTGACAACGCAAGCCAAAGATGGTTTGCAGCAGTGCTGCTCTCCACACAGTCTTGTATTCAAAACCTGGGGTTTAAACCTGTAAAACCACTCACAGATGACAACACTAAGTTGTAGTAACATTAGTATGATATACTGTTAGTTTCTAGCCGTGACATAGAACAAGGCTAAATTAGAAAGTTATGGTGTATGTATTACGCAAACATGGATCTGGGAGGTATTTTGTGTTTCTGTTATGTCTTTGACATTGAGTTGTTTAAATTAATTATAAGTATTGACTCTATGATTCAAATGGAACTCTATGCCTAAATATAATGATGTGCTCCATGAAATGTAGCTTTTCCCCTCCTTTCCCCACCCTTCCCATTCCACTCACTTTCCTAACCTCTTCTTTTGCCGCTCCTTCCTCCCTCCACTTCCCCTCATTTTCTTCCCTTCCCCCCTTCTTTTTCCTTTCCTCCCTTTTTCGTTGTCCCCCCCTTTTTTTCCCCTTCCCCCTCCTCAAACATGTGTGTGTTTGGAAGACCTAGGGTAATGAAATGCTTTGTTCTTTGTTCAAAAGTCATATGTGATATTTGCGACTCTTGGTAAGATTCTACAATAGATGTAAGAACAGAAATGAATTTTCTTACTCCTAAATACATCTCATTTGAGAAGTATTCAGAGAGTCAGTGCTATTAATAAGCTTTTGATCAAGTGAAGGAGCTGGAGTTATGAACAGCTTGCTTACATTTCCCTTGTGTTACACTGTGTTTTTCTGAAGTGATGCTTGTACATTGTTGTGTTTGTGTGAATAGGTCTAACATCGGTATTGTTATTGTGTTAAATGTTTTTTTGAATACAATAATGTTTTAGTAGGTCTTTTAAACATTTTGAACCCACGAAACGAATCAATCTTAGACTTACATGTTGTATTTGTTTTACACATTCTTTGTAGAATCGGTCAAGTTGATCTACTTTTGGGGTATATAGTCGTTCTCGTCTTTCCTTGAAGAAATTCTGTCCTGAAGATG
This sequence comes from Ambystoma mexicanum, assembly GCF_040938575.1. Lineage (NCBI taxonomy): Eukaryota > Metazoa > Chordata > Amphibia > Caudata > Ambystomatidae > Ambystoma > Ambystoma mexicanum. The sequence continues at coordinate 482,559,381 of NC_090929.1, forward strand.
GCCTAAGTAAAGAAAGATTTAAAGACACTAGGGATAGTGTCCGAAACATAAAAATGGCCGAAACATGTCAACAGCTATCTGAAATACCCATGTGAATCAATTGTGGGATTTTTCATGCAAACAAAGTGGTTAAACAATATAAAAACTTTGTGTTGCTCGCACCCCTTTGTCTAATTGGTGCATGACACACTTTGTTCTTTTAGATTAAAATAGTCTTTTAATCATTGGTGAATTGTTTAAAATGTGGAATGTTATGTGTGTGGCAATGTTTGCCTTTTTAATGTTATACAAAGTGTGACAATAATAAAAATTGAACTTATTTTTTGTAAGTACTGTATTTGCATTGGGTTCATGACTTTGGATAGTAACAAATTCAAATGTTATTTGTTTAGTTTGTAATTGTTGGTCACTTCAAAATATTGGGGCAATGGAAAGAGGGGCAATCAGACTCACCTTTATGTCTTTTTCTCTTTTTGAGCCAGTTCCCTTTGAGTTCTGATCCCCCGAGAAAAAAGCTGGGAACTTTACCTGGTTTAGGTAACACTTTTGAGGACAGCCCACTGGCTGGCAGGTTGATGTGCAAAATCAATCATTGTGTGCAAGATTGACTGATAGAGGCACTTGTACATCTTGTAATAAGATTGAAAATGTTAATACTTTAGCTTTTTCTGACAAATACTTTCAGAGGTTGATAGGCCTTCCCTCGATAGTATCAACTGACCGTCAAGAAGATGCTCCCTTGACTGAATCGAATGATTTTGACATTTTGACTCAAAAAAAGAAGAAACGTATCAGGACTGAGTCAAACAGTCAGATGATGCTTGCTTATCTAAAAGCCGGCATCATTCCAGAAGGCCTACAAATTAAAAACATTCCTCGTGTTTTTACCGACAACCTGAAGTTTAAAGGCCAGTTCAGTGCAGTAGGCAATAAATGTTCTATAGACCTCTTGATCCTCATCATAGACACCTCTGTGGAAGAAACAGACAAACAAAAGGAAGAAATTGCAACCCTAGAAATTAAAATCAAGGGAAATGAGTTGATTCAAAACATCAAAGAAAAACTTGAGAAAATAGATGAGGAGATTCAGAAATTTAAAAAATTGACTCTAGATAAGAAGATATGGAAATATAAGAAAGATGCCACCAACTACAAAGAAACTATAACTTATCCATACTTAGTAGAGTCCTACTACACTGAAAAAATAAAATGGCTCAAAACAGAGGGCAATTTGGCAGACGAGAAAAAAATAAATATGTCAGTTTCTCTAATACCTCAAACTCTAGCTCGGAGAGTGATTCTGACACCACCACTCCATCGACATCAGCCAACGCTAGTGGACAGCCACATTTTTTCCATGCGCGAGGCAAAAGCAGCCGCAATTGGCAACAGGGACCACCAACAATGCAGACCTGCAACTGGCAGGGTCCACCACCGACTTGGTGATCCCTGTGTTTTACCTCTCCTCACATGTTCTAACTGCCCTGGAAGGTCATATCCTAAGAAATGGGCTTAGTTTTGTCCCCACTACAAAAGCCCAGGATTTTGAGACACAAATTGAATTGCAAAGGTTTTTCCAGTTGATACATTTAAAATACTTCTTTAATAATATACCTCCTTCTAATAAAGAAAAAAGTATCACAGGTTTGAAGCTTCCTTCAACCTTTTTTCCTAATAATTCTATGGTTTCGCCGGCCGTCCTGGCATTTGAAAATAAGGTCACAGAGGACACTCAGTTACTCCTGCGAACCCGGAATCATCTAAGGGATGCCATGTCTCATGGTCAACGAGAGGCCTTAAGATCTCTTCAGAATAATTCCTCCTTCCTGATCAAACCATCAGATAAACGGGGGGGAATAGTTCTGTGGGATACAGTGCTGTACGAAACAGAAGCTCTTGCCCAACTAAGTAACCCTTTGTTCTACAAAAAACTAGACCGCGACCCTACTCCTAGAATTAGAGATGAGATCAAAAGCCTGATGGACCATGCCTTAAGAGAGGGCTGGATCTCTGTTGATGAACAAAGTTTCTTGATTAATAAGAACCCATCGATTCCGGCATTCTATCTATTACGAAAATACACAAGAATAGATTGACACCACCAGGGAGACCGATTGTGTCGTCACTTAACTCTATCTTAGAACCCCTCTCCGTGTACACCGATTGGTTTTTAAGACCTTTTGTTAGGACCATGAAATCTTTCATTAAAGATACTACGAGTATGATCAACCACTTAGCAGACTTGGTGATTGATCAAGCAGACTTATTGGTCACCCTAGACGTGACAGCCTTATATACCAGCATTCCACAACCAGAATGCCTAAAGGTAATGGCAACCTTTCTGAATAAACGCACAACAACTCGGGAAGCGGTACCCACAAATTTCATCTTAGAATGTATACGCCTCGCATTACCAGAGAATCTTTTCCTGTACGATGGCTCCTTTTTCCAACAGATACACGGGACAAGCATGGGCGCCACCTTTGCCCCCAATTTAGCTAATTTATTCATGGATTCTTTTGAGGCAGCATCCATCTTCCATGAAAACAACCCCTTCAAAGGTAATGTGACCAAATGGTTCCGTTACATTGACGATGTGTTGATGATATGGAAGGGTGACCATAGTAGTTTGAATCAATTCTTGAAGTGGCTAAATGAACAAAAAAGCTGCATTCAATTTACCATGTCTTTTGATTCTGGGCAAATCCCCTTTTTAGACATTTTGATCAAAAAGACTCCATCGGGACACTTGCAGACCACCTTATTTCGGAAACCGACCGACAAAAACACTGTGTTGAAATATAATAGCTTCCATCCGTAAAGTCTCTGAGATAATTTACCAGTTGGCCAATTTTTAAGGATTAGGAGGAATTGTTCCTCTGTGAGTGATTTTATGAATGAAGGTAAAGATCTAAAACTTTGTTTAAATCCTATGGTTATCCAAGTAGAATAGTCCAGCGAGCCTTCAAACGTGCCCAACACACCAATCGAGAAAGATGTCTTTTTCCGGACAAGACCATCAAAGATGACAAAATCACCTGTGTCACGACATACGGTCCCATTAATAACGAACTCTGAAGAATCGTGAAAAAGCATTGGCATTTCCTAAAAACTTCCGATTTTAACCCTACCGTCCCAAGATTTTCCTTTAAAAGGCAAAAGAATTATAGGGACTTACTGGTGCATAGTTACCCCGTCAAACAATGTGTAACGCCACAGCCTACACTCTGGAATCTGCCATGAGTAATAGGCCATCACAAATGTGGACGATGCTCCGTTTGTGATCTCACCAAAAACATGTCTTCCATTGATCTCAATGGAAAATTGTGGCAATTACGTACTTTCACTAATTGCACCACAGATTGGGTGATTTACGGGTTCAAATGCCCATGCTCTTTACTATATATTGGTAAAGCGACCAAGCCAGTGAGGCAACGTATCTGAACACAGATCGTGCCTAAAAATAAGGTGGCCATTAACCTTTGGTCACCCATTTTGAACTTAAAAAACACAAATACACTGACCTGTTCTGGTTCGTTATTGAAAAAAATGCAAGCACCCGAGAGGGGGAAATAGAGAAATTAAATTGGCCCTCTGTGAGCAACGATGGATATATATTCTAAAAACAGCTCAACAAGGCCTGGATTTGTCAGTGGAGTGGAACACTCTCCTATAATGCTACTCTTCGGTGTTGGCTTGTCCTTTTGTTCCCTTGGCCTCTTGTTTGGGCTATCACTCGTGTATGCGACTGTGTGTGGTCGGTACCTTTGTTCACCCTGGGTATCCCGATAACAACTTTAGATCTCGTAGTTCTGAGCAGATTAATTGGGTGTTGCTATACAAGTTTGCGCAGCACCCCCAGAATTTCAGAGATGGAGCCTCTTGGGCTTCATCGGCATTGGCTGAGCATCTGTTTTCCATTTAATATAACTTTCTTTAACAAAAGAGCTCCTTTAAATCTGCTTTTGTATTGGAGCTTTCTGTGCATCGAGATATTTGATATGTATTTGTTTTGAGTCGTCTTGTTGAATATCACGAAATGTATCAGTGAATAGGGAACCGATGTTCGTCACGGAACAACTCACGTGACTGCGTGTGACCTGCGGGGTCAGATGTTCGTGAAAATCACGTGACTTTGGTTAATGGCTATAAATAACAAGCTGTGGAGCCTCTTCCTTTCGTGCTCGCTCAGCAGTGCGGCTGGTAACGCGGACGTTCACGGAATCTGGTAATCTTGCGCCCTTTCCCTCCATCTTTACTGCATTGTGTCAGTTGGATGCAAGTCTTTGCAACATATTTTCCTTTTTGTGTTGCCATCCCCTTTGGTTTTGAATTGAGATCGCCTCCAAGATTATTGACAGGTGCCGCAAGGAATGAGCAGCGTGTGACCATTCCTGTTGCTTGTTTACGGCATCCTGGGTGGCCAACACCACTCCATTGAAACCGCAGGGTTATTTATTTAAAAGGGTAAGCACAATGTTATTGACATGCGCCCGTATACCCTGCCTGTTACTGTGCCTTTGAAAATAAAGGCTTAAGAAGAAAAAAGAATAAAACAATTTTAGCTTAATGGAAAAAAAAAAAATTTTGCTAAATCCTGGAGGCATTGACTGAGTTGCATCTCATTTGTTTGTATAGGGCTTTGCCGATCAGCGGTAAGCTGACATCTCCTCTCCCGCTTGACAACGCAAGCCAAAGATGGTTTGCAGCAGCGCTGCTCCCCACAATGTCTTGTATTAAAAACCTGGGGTTTAAACCTGTAAAACCACTCACAGATGACAACAGTAAGTTGAAGTAACATTACTATGATATACTGTTAGTTTCTAGCCGTGACATAGAACAAGGCTAAATTAGAAAGTTATGGTGTATGTTTTACGCAAACAGGGATCTGGGGCGTATTTTGTGTTTCTGTTATGTCTTTGACATTGAGTCGTTTAAATTAATTATAAGTATTGACTCTATGATTCAAATGGAACTCTATGCCTAAAAATGTGCTCCATGAAATGTAGCTTTTCCCCTCCTTTCCCCACCCTCCCCCTCCCACTCACTTTCCTAACCTCTTCTTTGCCGCTCCTTCCTCCCTCCTCTTCCCCTCCTTTTCTTCCCTTCCCCCGTTCTTTTTCCTTTCCTCCCTTTTTTCGTTGTCCCCCCTTTTTTTTCTCTTCCCCCTCCTCCAATATGTGTGTGTTTGGAAGACATAGGGTAATGAAATGCCTCGTTCTTTGTTCAAAAGTAATACGTGTTATTTGTAACTCTAGGTAAGATTCTACAATAGATGTAAGAACAGAAATTAATTTTCTTTGTCCCAAATACATCTCATTTGAGAAGTATTCAGAGAATCAATGCTATTAATGTGCTTTAGATTAAGTGAAGGAGCTGGAGTTATGAACAGCTTGCTTACATTTCCCTTGTGTTACACTGTGTTTTTTTGAAGTGATGCTTGTACATTGTTGTGTTTGTGTTAATAGGTCTAACATCGGTATTGTTATTGTTTTAAATGTTTTTTGAATACAATAATGTTTTAGTAGGTCTTTTAAACATTTTGAATCCATGAAACGAATCAATCTTAGACTTACATGTTGTATTTGTTTTACACATTCTTTATAAAATTGGTCAAGCTGATCTACCTTTGGGTTATAGAGTCGTTCTCGACTTTCCGAAACATGTCGACAGCTATCTGAAATACCCATGTGAATAAATTGTGGGATTTTTCATGCAACCAAAGTGGTTAAACAATATAAAAACTTTGTGTTGATCGCACCCCTTTGTCTAATTGGTGAATGACACACTTTGTTCTTTTAGATTAAAATAGTATTTTAATCATTGGTGAATTGTTTAAAATGTGGAATATTATGTGTGTGGCCATTTTTGCCTTTTTAATGTTATACAACGTGTGACAATAATAAAAATTGGATTTATTTTTTGTTTGTACTGTATTTGCATTGGGTTCATGACTTTGGATAGTAACAAATTCAAATGTTATTTGTTTAGTTTGTAATTGTTGGTCACTTCAAAATATTGGGGCAATGGAAAGAGGGGCAATCAGACTCACCTTTATGTCTTTTTCTCTTTTTGAGCCAGTTCCCTTTGAGTTCTGATCCCCCGAGAAAAAAGCTGGGAACTTTACCTGGTTTAGGTAACACTTTTGAGGACAGCCCACTGGCTGGCAGGTTGATGTGCAAAATCAATCATTGTGTGCAAGATTGACTGATAGAGGCACTTGTACATCTTGTAATAAGATTGAAAATGTTAATACTTTAGCTTTTTCTGACAAATACTTTCAGAGGTTGATAGGCCTTCCCTCGATAGTATCAACTGACCGTCAAGAAGATGCTCCCTTGACTGAATCGAATGATTTTGACATTTTGACTCAAAAAAAGAAGAAACGTATCAGGACTGAGTCAAACAGTCAGATGATGCTTGCTTATCTAAAAGCCGGCATCATTCCAGAAGGCCTACAAATTAAAAACATTCCTCGTGTTTTTACCGACAACCTGAAGTTTAAAGGCCAGTTCAGTGCAGTAGGCAATAAATGTTCTATAGACCTCTTGATCCTCATCATAGACACCTCTGTGGAAGAAACAGACAAACAAAAGGAAGAAATTGCAACCCTAGAAATTAAAATCAAGGGAAATGAGTTGATTCAAAACATCAAAGAAAAACTTGAGAAAATAGATGAGGAGATTCAGAAATTTAAAAAATTGACTCTAGATAAGAAGATATGGAAATATAAGAAAGATGCCACCAACTACAAAGAAACTATAACTTATCCATACTTAGTAGAGTCCTACTACACTGAAAAAATAAAATGGCTCAAAACAGAGGGCAATTTGGCAGACGAGAAAAAAATAAATATGTCAGTTTCTCTAATACCTCAAACTCTAGCTCGGAGAGTGATTCTGACACCACCACTCCATCGACATCAGCCAACGCTAGTGGACAGCCACATTTTTTCCATGCGCGAGGCAAAAGCAGCCGCAATTGGCAACAGGGACCACCAACAATGCAGACCTGCAACTGGCAGGGTCCACCACCGACTTGGTGATCCCTGTGTTTTACCTCTCCTCACATGTTCTAACTGCCCTGGAAGGTCATATCCTAAGAAATGGGCTTAGTTTTGTCCCCACTACAAAAGCCCAGGATTTTGAGACACAAATTGAATTGCAAAGGTTTTTCCAGTTGATACATTTAAAATACTTCTTTAATAATATACCTCCTTCTAATAAAGAAAAAAGTATCACAGGTTTGAAGCTTCCTTCAACCTTTTTTCCTAATAATTCTATGGTTTCGCCGGCCGTCCTGGCATTTGAAAATAAGGTCACAGAGGACACTCAGTTACTCCTGCGAACCCGGAATCATCTAAGGGATGCCATGTCTCATGGTCAACGAGAGGCCTTAAGATCTCTTCAGAATAATTCCTCCTTCCTGATCAAACCATCAGATAAACGGGGGGGAATAGTTCTGTGGGATACAGTGCTGTACGAAACAGAAGCTCTTGCCCAACTAAGTAACCCTTTGTTCTACAAAAAACTAGACCGCGACCCTACTCCTAGAATTAGAGATGAGATCAAAAGCCTGATGGACCATGCCTTAAGAGAGGGCTGGATCTCTGTTGATGAACAAAGTTTCTTGATTAATAAGAACCCATCGATTCCGGCATTCTATCTATTACGAAAATACACAAGAATAGATTGACACCACCAGGGAGACCGATTGTGTCGTCACTTAACTCTATCTTAGAACCCCTCTCCGTGTACACCGATTGGTTTTTAAGACCTTTTGTTAGGACCATGAAATCTTTCATTAAAGATACTACGAGTATGATCAACCACTTAGCAGACTTGGTGATTGATCAAGCAGACTTATTGGTCACCCTAGACGTGACAGCCTTATATACCAGCATTCCACAACCAGAATGCCTAAAGGTAATGGCAACCTTTCTGAATAAACGCACAACAACTCGGGAAGCGGTACCCACAAATTTCATCTTAGAATGTATACGCCTCGCATTAACAGAGAATCTTTTCCTGTACGATGGCTCCTTTTTCCAACAGATACACGGGACAAGCATGGGCGCCACTTTTGCCCCCAATTTAGCTAATTTATTCATGGATTCTTTTGAGGCAGCATCCATCTTCCATGAAAACAACCCCTTCAAAGGTAATGTGACCAAATGGTTCCGTTACATTGACGATGTGTTGATGATATGGAAGGGTGACCATAGGAGTTTGAATCAATTCTTGAAGTGGCTAAATGAACAAAAAAGCTGCATTCAATTTACCATGTCTTTTGATTCTGGGCAAATCCCCTTTTTAGACATTTTGATCAAAAAGACTCCATCGGGACACTTGCAGACCACCTTATTTCGGAAACCGACCGACAAAAACACTGTGTTGAAATATAATAGCTTCCATCCGTAAAGTCTCTGAGATAATTTACCAGTTGGCCAATTTTTAAGGATTAGGAGGAATTGTTCCTCTGTGAGTGATTTTATGAATGAAGGTAAAGATCTAAAACTTTGTTTAAATCCTATGGTTATCCAAGTAGAATAGTCCAGCGAGCCTTCAAACGTGCCCAACACACCAATCGAGAAAGATGTCTTTTTCCGGACAAGACCATCAAAGATGACAAAATCACCTGTGTCACGACATACGGTCCCATTAATAACGAACTCTGAAGAATCGTGAAAAAGCATTGGCATTTCCTAAAAACTTCCGATTTTAACCCTACCGTCCCAAGATTTTCCTTTAAAAGGCAAAAGAATTATAGGGACTTACTGGTGCATAGTTACCCCGTCAAACAATGTGTAACGCCACAGCCTACACTCTGGAATCTGCCATGAGTAATAGGCCATCACAAATGTGGACGATGCTCCGTTTGTGATCTCACCAAAAACATGTCTTCCATTGATCTCAATGGAAAATTGTGGCAATTACGTACTTTCACTAATTGCACCACAGATTGGGTGATTTACGGGTTCAAATGCCCATGCTCTTTACTATATATTGGTAAAGCGACCAAGCCAGTGAGGCAACGTATCTGAACACAGATCGTGCCTAAAAATAAGGTGGCCATTAACCTTTGGTCACCCATTTTGAACTTAAAAAACACAAATACACTGACCTGTTCTGGTTCGTTATTGAAAAAAATGCAAGCACCCGAGAGGGGGAAATAGAGAAATTAAATTGGCCCTCTGTGAGCAACGATGGATATATATTCTAAAAACAGCTCAACAAGGCCTGGATTTGTCAGTGGAGTGGAACACTCTTCTATAATGCTACTCTTCGGTGTTGGCTTGTCCTTTTGTTCCCTTGGCCTCTTGTTTGGGCTATCACTCGTGTATGCGACTGTGTGTGGTCGGTACCTTTGTTCACCCTGGGTATCCCGATAACAACTTTAGATCTCGTAGTTCTGAGCAGATTAATTGGGTGTTGCTATACAAGTTTGCGCAGCACCCCCAGAATTTCAGAGATGGAGCCTCTTGGGCTTCATCGGCATTGGCTGAGCATCTGTTTTCCATTTAATATAACTTTCTTTAACAAAAGAGCTCCTTTAAATCTGCTTTTGTATTGGAGCTTTCTGTGCATCGAGATATTTGATATGTCTTTGTTTTGAGTCGTCTTGTTGAATATCACGAAATGTATCAGTGAATAGGGAACCGATGTTCGTCACGGAACAACTCACGTGACTGCGTGTGACCTGCGGGGTCAGATGTTCGTGAAAATCACGTGACTTTGGTTAATGGCTATAAATAACAAGCTGTGGAGCCTCTTCCTTTCGTGCTCGCTCAGCAGTGCGGCTGGTAACGCGGACGTTCACGGAATCTGGTAATCTTGCACCCTTTCCCTCCATCTTTACTGCATTGTGTCAGTTGGATGCAAGTCTTTGCAACATATTTTTCTTTTTGTGTTGCCGTCCCCTTTGGTTTTGAATTGAGATCGCCTCCAAGATTATTGACAGGTGCCGCAAGGAATGAGCAGCGTGTGACCATTCCTGTTGCTTGTTTACGGCATCCTGGGTGGCCAACACCACTCCATTGAAACCGCAGGGTTATTTATTGAAAAGGGTAAGCACAATGTTATTGACATGCGCCCGTATACCCTGCCTGTTACTGTGCCTTTGAAAATAAAGGCTTAAGAAGAAAAAAAGAATAAAACAATTTTAGCTTAATGGAAAAAAAAATAATTTTGCTAAATCCTGGAGGCATTGACTGAGTTGCATCTCATTTTTTTGTATAGGGCTTTGCCGATCAGCGGTAAGCTGACATCTCCTCTCTCGCTTGACAACGCAAGCCAAAGATGGTTTGCAGCAGCGCTGCTCCCCACACAGTCTTGTATTCAAAACCTGGGGTTTAAACCTGTAAAACCACTCACAGATGACAACAGTAAGTTGAAGTAACATTACTATGATATACTGTTAGTTTCTAGCCGTGACATAGAACAAGGCTAAATTAGAAAGTTATGGTGTATGTTTTACGCAAACAGGGATCTGGGACGTATTTTGTGTTTCTGTTATGTCTTTGACATTGAGTCGTTTAAATTAATTATAAGTATTGACTCTATGATTCAAATGGAACTCTATGCCTAAAAATGTGCTCCATGAAATGTAGCTTTTAACCTCCTTTCCCCACCCTCCCCCTCCCACTCACTTTCCTAACCTCTTCTTTGCCGCTCCTTCCTCCCTCCTCTTCCCCTCCTTTTCTTCCCTTCCCCCGTTCTTTTTCCTTTCCTCCCTTTTTTCGTTGTCCCCCCTTTTTTTTTCTCTTCCCCCTCCTCCAATATGTGTGTGTTTGGAAGACATAGGGTAATGAAATGCCTCGTTCTTTGTTCAAAAGTAATACGTGTTATTTGTAACTCTAGGTAAGATTCTACACTAGATGTAAGAACAGAAATTAATTTTCTTTGTCCCAAATACATCTCATTTGAGAAGTATTCAGAGAATCATTGCTATTAATGTGCTTTAGATTAAGTGAAGGAGCTGGAGTTATGAACAGCTTGCTTACATTTCCCTTGTGTTACACTGTGTTTTTTTGAAGTGATGCTTGTACATTGTTGTGTTTCTGTTAATAGGTCTAACATCGGTATTGTTATTGTTTTAAATGTTTTTTGAATACAATAATGTTTTAGTAGGTCTTTTAAACATTTTGAATCCACGAAACGAATCAATCTTAGACTTACATGTTGTATTTGTTTTACACATTCTTTATAGAATCGGTCAAGCTGATCTACCTTTGGGTTATAGAGTCGTCCTCGACATTCCGAAACAATTCGACAGCTATCTGAAATACCCATGTGAATAAATTGTGGGATTTTTCATGCAACCAAAGTGGTTAAACAATATAAAAACTTTGTGTTGATCGCACCCTTTGTCTAATTGGTGAATGAAACACTTTGTTCTTTTATATTAAAATAGTCTTTTAATCATTGGTGAATTGTTTAAAATGTGGAATATTATGTGTGTGGCCATTTTTGCCTTTTTAATGTTATACAACGTGTGACAATAATAAAAATTCGATTTATTTTTTGTAAGTACTGTATTTGCATTGGGTTCATGACTTTGGATAGTAACAAATTCAAATGTTATTTGTTTAGTTTGTAATTGTTGGTCCCTTCAAGACATTGGGGCAATGGAAAGAGGGGAAATCAGACTCACCTTCATGTCTTTTTCTCTTCTTGAGCCAGTTCCCTTTGAGTTCTGAGCTGGGAACTTTACCTGGTTTAGGTAACACCACCCTATCATTGAATACCGTGAAAACAGAAGACTCTCTTATGTTCCCGTAGTCCATTGAATAATAGAACATCTTACCGCAACATTGGGTCCTATCATTGACACTCAAGCATTTCTTCTTCATCCCACTGCTCCGGTTAACTTACTGAGTAAGGTCTTGTTATGCAAACACAGATGTACTATACATTGCACTCTTGTAGGGGTATTCTTAAGTGTTCCTGACAAAATTGCTGAGGCAGTGTTAGCAGTACTCCAAACAAATGCTGTCCAGACTGTGCAGCACAGGGAGGGGGAATGGTCACCTAATTTGAATGACTGTATAAATACAGTAGCACAGTCTCTATGGCCAATAGATGATAATGAGGTTGGATACACAATGCAGAACCACTAAAAATCAGGATAGATCCTTCTAAGAAAATGCCTTGCATTTCCAAGTATCCTTTAAAACCTGAAGCATAGGAATATATGAACCTAGGCATTGAATCTCTTCTGTCCCAAGCTATTATTGTCTCCACCACTATCCGATGCAACACTACGAGAATGCCAGTTAAGAAACTTGGAAATTATACATAGATTCGTACAGGAACTCTTAGCATTGAACTCTTTGGTTATCCCATCCTTTCCAGTGCTCTCAAACCCAGCTACTATCGTACGCTGCATAGCCTGGTTGACTTCCTTTTCACTGTAGTGGATTTGTGTTCAGATATTTTATCTGGTCACATACATGCAGATAGCCAGTACCTGTTTGCAATTTCACACAGTGGAATACTATACACCCGGACCTATTTACCCCAAGGATACACTGAGTCCACCACCTTATTTTCCCAACAATTAAAGAAGGATTTGGATGAGATCTGATTCACTGATAAATCAGTGCTGGTACATTATGTGGATCAACTCCTCCGGGATTCTCTTTCAAATGAGCCTTGCATGGAGGATACTAGAGTGCTGCTGATTGCTCTAGCTAGCAAAGATCATAAAGCTACCAAAAAGAAATTCCAGTTGTGCAGAGAATGGGTACATTACTTTGGCCATGAAAGTGTCATGGGCCCTCTAGTTAGAGCCTCCTCTTGAAAAGAGGCTGTTTACAAGATTCCAAAAGCTCAATGATCAATCACTGAAATGAAAGCATTCTTTGGTTATTGTCTGCAATGGTAATTCGGAAATGCTGAATTAGTGAAGTCTCTGCAAATCTATATGAGAACCAACAGAACAGAACCTTACAATAATCATGAGTGGCTGAGGAGGAATCCTCTGACATGAAGAGACAACTGGGTGAAACACCCACATTGTGTTAACCTGATTACAAGAAGAAGTTTACTTTATATTGTCACCGAAAAGAAGGCTGCCCTTGCAGTGCTTACACATACTCATGGATTCCATCAAAAGCCTATTGTATATTATAGGAAATAACTAGATCCTGTAGCTGCTTTCATGCCACCTTGCTGGCAGTCAGTAGCTGCAACAGCTATTGTAGTGCAACAACTTTCAAACATTTTATATAGTTCTCTTCTATAAGTATCATTCCCATATTCTGTAGTTTACTTACTATTAAAAACCAAAAAACATAACAAGTCTATTCTCAAGCAAACTAATCTGAGACCTTACTATTGAACTCTTCTAATATCACTCTGACCCAGTGCCCTGAGTTGAACCCTGCACCCCTGACCCCCACACCACAGAATGGGGTACCACATGAAATAAATATCCATGACTGCGCTGCAATTACAGATTACCTTTCCACTCCTTGGGGTATCTGAGTGACACTCCCTTATACAATATAGACATAATTTATGTTTAGATCTGGTCATGTTATCAGGATCAAAGAGGCATATTGGTGGCAGTGTATGCAGTATGACCCACAGGAGAGGTTGTGTAAAGTGGGAAACTAATCCATGTCACCTCTGCAAAGGTAGCAGAACTCATGGCACTCACAAGGGCATGCAAACCGGCAGAACAACAGACTGTCAATATGTTTGGAGTCGTACTAAGCCTTTTGAGTGTCCCACGACATTGGACAGTTGCAGACGCATCGTGGCTTCCTGCTCTCATCAGGCTCCCCAATTAAGAACTACCAGTATGTCAAGGAGGTTTTATTTGCAATCTGAAATTGAAGATCTGCTTTCCAACCTTGATTCCAACACCCCGTGCATTCTCATCTTGCTTGATCTCTCTTCTGCTTTTCACACTGTCAACCATGCCATCCTGCTCAACCATCTCCGTGATAACCAGGTGTAAGAGGATTCAATTCAACACTACAGCTAAATCAATGCCTAGTCTGGGATACTGAATGGAAACCCTTATTGATATATCTTTATGTCCAGTTCATGCGTTCTGGATGACTACCCCTATATAACACCCCTCTCTTGGAATCCCCCTGACCCCACTGAGCCAAGACGTAGTTCTGTTTTGCAAGTTTAAAAGGTTTATTTGATAATTTAAACAATAGATATATATATCACACTTTATACTAATTAATAATTGGATATCACACTTAATCTGAGCAGTAATCAATAATGGATAGTCTGGCACTAGCACACTTGTGAATAGGAACAGAAGAATAAGGTGGTAGAGAATGCTTTATATAAGTTCAGATGGATGTAATGTTGAATAAAAATGCAATACAGAAAATACTCAATATGATTTCAACAAAACAATGTAATCACTTTTCTCTGGCAATCCCCTCCCCCCTTTATGCAATGCAAGGAAATGGAAGGAAAGCACACAGTTCTCAGAAATGCAATCAAACGTAATTCAGTTCACCCCAGCAAGCTTAGACTGCAGAAGTTTGAAACACAGGCCCAAAATGCTTTTACATGTGCTGGCAATGAAGTGAAAAATATGCTAAAATGCTTTTAATTCCCCCTAGAGGTTCAGGGTGAGTGGTATCTAGTTAGTATTAGTCCAGGCTCACTCTAGCAGTGATTCAGGGATGGTTCTTAAGAGGCAAACGAATTTTTAGCAAGGAAAGCAAGAAAACTGCGGTTTTCACACGTGGAGAAATTTGCAAATCGCGGCAAATTCGCGAGTGCGTTTTTCGCGATTGCGGCAAAAGTGTATGGAATAGGAATGCGGTTCTAAGTTCGTTGAAAAGCCAAGATTCCCAGCTTTCAGAGGAAAGTTACTGCAAGTCTCTAAGACAAACGGTCACGGAGATATGAGCGATATGGTAAAGGTCGTTTTTCAGATTTGAAATTTTAAAGTTCAAAGTGACAAGTGACAGCTAGCAACTAGAAAATGACAGGTGACAGTTTTGCAAAATGACAGGTGACAGTTAGGAGGCAGTTCTACTTAGATTAAAATAGCTTGGATTAGATTATTTTAACTAAGAGATTGGTTCTGCACAGTTCTGCTAGGTACTCACAATATATTTAGAAATAGAATGGGCCTCGCCACGGATCTGGTCAGGTTTTAGACTGGACTCTGGTCTGGTCTCGGCACTTCACAATGATCTGGGTCAGCTCTCTGGTTCTGCTAACAGTGGTCTGGGTCAGCTCTGCTCTCTCTGGGTACAGCACTGCTTCTGGATCTTTCTGCACAGCTTTCTCTGGAGATTGATGGATTTGAAGTCTGGATCTCTGGATGTGGTATGGTCCGGCAGCATGCTCCGCAGCAAATGGAATTGAATGTCCCTATCTGTCCTGACTGTCTGCTTTTATGTGTTTTGAAAATGGGTGTGTGTGCAGCATCACTAGGCTCTACCCCTCTCCACTTGTCATTGGCCACTTCATCCTCTTCCCCTTGATTGGGGGAATGAAATGAAGTGTCATCATGATGAGGTCTGTTTATGGTACAGAGAACCCACCCCTGTCAAATTACACACAATCTATATTTTGACCCAAAAGACATATTTGCACAGGTACACATTTGTTTAAAATTACATGCACCCATCACATATCACAGGAGGTATACCCTGTCCAAATCTGCTCTTCCTGGGAGCTTGCATTCAGAAAGGGCAACATTTGCACTTTTTAACTGATTTCGTAATATCGGACATTACCCCAAATTTACACACATGTGCGCAAGGAGTATGGACATTAATTGATGAAGTGTCAGATTTTTAACATGCATACATTTTAAGTAATACCCTCTTAACTGCTAGCTTGCCCCCAGATCATACCACCGGTTCTAAAAACCTCTTAAAATGTGGGCAGAAAAATCACAAGAATTATGGTATCATTTAAATAATTTTCACAAGTCCGCTCTATGAATGATCCATCTTTTTAGAGTTATGTTCTGGCCCCAAAGGGGTGTGGTTTCCCAAGTCACATGGTGTAGAAACCAGTTTGTCCAGTTTCTTCAAGCTCAGCCTCTGTCTCCAGTTTCTCCCCCTCCCAGTTTCTGCCAAGCCAGCTTGCTCTCACATGCAGTGCTCCTCCCCTTTCCTTCCAGGAGGAAGCCACTTTTACGGCCCCCATAATAAAACATTTGCCTGAGTCAGGACTGGGCTTTGTTCAATTTCCTGCAGAGCCCAGGTAATTCAATCAGGGAAGTGTCATATCCCTTTTGGTGGGAGCAGCAAAAGGCAGATAGGCCTGGGAACACAGCTGTTGTGCAAGTCTCATCTCCTGTCGGGGGTAGCTGGTGGGCAGAATTCAGTTCCTTAAGCCCGGCCCCAGCTAATGTCACTTTTAGTTACCCAGTTTTCTGCATTCAAATAAACTAACCATTTCTTACATATGCAGCTAAAATGCTGATTCTAAGTTTAAAACTATGACATTTAAACAATTTCAACCTATGTGACACTCAAAAGTAGGTCACTCATTTCTTTTAAACATTTAGATTTTTTAGTGTCTTTCAGTCCAAATTTATTTAAACTGCTGAAATCCACAGCTCAGCCAGTCTTGTTATAAACCTTCAAGTCACTTCAGAATATAACTTTACATTGTATCCACCCCTCAGTAAGTCTTTCTTTAGCCTGCTTTGGGTTCATTTATTCAGTTTTACACAAAAAAGAAAAGTCTGGTGTTGTTTTAAAACGCCGGCTTTCTGATAGTGGTGAGTACTGGTAATGCACCCATTTTTGGGATTTAAGAAAATTAATTCCCCACAATTCTAGGTTGCTTTTGGCAATCAGCATTGGCATTCCCAATGGTTTCAGACTACTGTGTGGGTAGTCCAATGGTGGTTTTAGGCAGTGCCCTTCTGTGCCCATAACATCGGCAAAAAGAGTGGCAGCCTATTCTTCATGCATTTCCCTGTACATTTTCTGGGAAGCTCTGGCCATCATGATGTTTTCCATGTCAGTACTGCACAGTTTTTGAGGTAGGGCTCGGATGCATGGGTAAAAACATCCCACACAGGGTATCACTGGGCAGGCTCTGGTGTGGCTGACTTCTTTCCTCTCCTACTGACCCTCCCAGGTCCAACTTGGGTCCTTGCTCTCCAATATCTTTTTCTCTACCTCTGGTGTCCCCCAGGGATCTAACCTCTCTCCCTGGCTGTTCAACCAATACCTGGCACTCCTTACCCACCGCATTGCCTCTCTCTGCCCCAACCTTCAGTGCTATGCGGATGATACTCAGCTCATTTTCAGGCTACCCTTGGCCTCCTCCTCACCTTCCCTCATCTCTGACTGTCTGTCTGCCATCCAGGAGTGGTGTGCCAGCAATGACCTGTGCCTTAATGCCAGTAAGACTGAGATTCTACTCATTGGCACACCCACTCCATCCTTCCCTGCAGCTCTCTGGCCAGCCTCTCTTGGCCCTCTTCCTGCTCCCACCTGCAAGGCTAAAAACCTTGAGGTCATCTTTGACTCCACTCTCTCCTTCTCTCCTCACATCTCTGACGTCTCTAAGAAGTCACACTACCAGCTGCACCTCCTCAGAGGTATTCTTCCTTTCCTCTCCTTCCCCCAGAAGCTCATTGAGCCCTGGTTCTCTCTAGGCTGGATTATTGTAACAGCCTCTATCTAAATCTGCCTGCCTCTACTCTCCGCCCTCTGCAACGTATCCAACGTATCCAGAACAGGACTGTGAGACTTGTCCGTGGCCTCAAGCCTCAAGCCCAGGGATAGTATCTCTCCAGGACTGAAATCTCTGCACTGGCTCCCAGTGGCTGCGAGGATTAAGTTAAAAGCCCTCTGCATTGTCCACAAGTCCTTCTGGGGCCTTGGGCCGCATTACCTTCAACTCTCTCCTCCTAAATATCTTCCCCCTTGAGCCCTTCGCTCATCCGCCTCCAACTCCCTCAGGGTCAGTCGCTTCTCCAAGCAACAAGTTGGTGGTAGATCTCTCTCTTCGGCAGGGGCCTCCCTCTGGTACAGCCTTCCTGCCTCCCTGAAACTTGAGGAGAGCCATCTCCAGTTCCGGAAGCACCTCAAAACCTTCCTCTTTGCTTCTGCTTTCTCTCCCCTGCTCCCCTGCTAAATTCTCACAGAAACTGCACTGGTTACCTGGCCACCCTTCTGATCCCGGGCCCAGGCCCTGCCAGTTGCCCACCTGCACTGCCTCCCTGGCAACCCCTGCACCTGGGGACTGTTTTCTGTATCCCCAAAGTCCCCCTACCAGCACCTTGTCTGCACTTACCTTGCCACCTGCTGGCCGTTTTAGTATCTTATTTATTCTACTATCCCATGTATTGCATTTTCCCCTCTCCCTTCCCCCTCACAGTTTTCACTTTCCCGCTTTCCATGCACTTGCGCGATCTGAATGACACCTGGTCTAGTAGGATCATTGTCTGTTTCCCTTGTTCCCCCTCCCCTGCCTCGTCGCGCCTTGAAACACTTGTGCATAGGCGCGTTATAAATGCCATATCATATCATAGCTTATCATCATAATTGGCACTCATACAAAATGAGGGTAGTTCCGTACCTAGCAAAACAAAAACTAAGGATTTATGTTAAAGTCACAAAATAAAGTCCTTTAATCAGAATCCTATCCAACTAACTGCCTCTACCACTTTAGAAAACACTGAACTAAAAGGGAAAAGGGGATGCTTTGTACACTAGTCTCAGCAAGGCTTCTGCATGGCCCAATTTCCACCGGACTTGATCTCAGTCTTCAAATGTCCTTTTTGAGAGCAGGGTATTCTCCTGGACTTGATGGTAGGTTAAGGATTTCAGTCTCTCCTTGTTAATAATGAAAACTGTTTCTTGAAATAAACAATCCCATTACTCAAGGATTGCTGATAAATTAACACATTTCTGTCTTTTCCTCCTTCAAAGCACTGGGACTCCACAAAGTTCCACAATCCTCAGATTGCTTGCTTTCCTTTACACAAAAGGACATATGACTATTTATTTGTACGTACATTTTGACACTTTTAAAAAAATAGAACATGGACGGATTTGGAGCAAACTCGTGTAAGAGCATGGGCAACGACCCGAAAGCATGGTTTTGCAAATGTGTCTGTGTTTTATTTTTTGAAAAGTGTCATAATGTAGGTAAAAATAAATTGTGATATACCTTTGGTGACTGAGGCATAGCCTGTGGTCATGGGCAGCGGCCAGATTATCCGGGTCATACCGTGACACAGACAATCTGGCTACTGGCCATGACCATGACATACCAGCAATGGGGTTCAAGTTGGCACGGCCACCAGGGACCGTCTGTGTGGTAACGAATTTCGGAAATCAGGAAAAATGGGCAAAAAAATTCTGCTCATGACTACAGCCCAAAGTGCTGGACAGGATTTCAGCAAACATTCGCGAGGAGCATGAGCAAGGACTTCAAAGCATGGTTTTGCAACTCTGTCCTTTGTTTTATTTTTCTAAAGTGTACAAATGTAAGTACAAATAGTTGTAACATAACTTTGGTGCCTGGGCAAGGGGCTTGGCTTTGAGCAAGGACAAATGTGTATTGCTTATTGTGGTGTGCAGCATGGCCAAAGCCCTAGATTTGAATGTGAAAAAATATTCTGCTTGCGGCTACAGCCTGAAGTGCTGGACTCGATTACAACAAACCTGCATGAGGAACATCAGCAAGAACCAGAAAGCATGCTTTTGCAAATCTGTATTGTGTTTTATTTTTCCAAAGTGTCAAAATGTAAGTACAAAATATAGTGATGAATGCCTAAAATATAATGTTTGGTGCAACTTAACCATAGCATCCCTTTAACAATGTTTTTTCTGTGAATATATATATATATAGAGTGGTAGTCCACCTTGGTTGTTCAAAGTTTGAAATTTCTCTCTGGCTTTCTTAGCTGTACTTCAAAAGTCTTTATATCCCTTTTCCTCCCCCTTTCTATGGTATTTGTTCAGGTTTTTCAGGCTCCCGTAACCCAGATAGCTTCCCAGATGTTATTAACAGTGTTAATACTTCTCTCAGTCCCCATTTCATAGGTTTATTTTTACTCTTGGGCTTCTCAGGCTCCTGTAACCTGAAAAGCTTTTCCTGTGGGTTTTCACAGTGTTTGTCTTACCCCCCGCCCCCACTCCCCCTTTTCATAGGGAGTTTGCACACTCAAGTTGCTTAGGCTCTTGTAACCTGCATAGTTTCCCCATTCATTAATTACAATATTGTATTTCTATCAATCCCCCTTTCATAGGGTTTTTCCAATCTCAGGTTTTTCCGTCTCCCATAACTTGATATGCATTCCATTAGTTATTTACAATGTTCGTACCTTTTAGTGGTAGGTTTTTCATTGGGTTTCTCAGGCTTCCGAAACCTCATCGGCTTTTCCCGTGG
Source organism: Ambystoma mexicanum (assembly GCF_040938575.1). Taxonomy (NCBI): domain Eukaryota; kingdom Metazoa; phylum Chordata; class Amphibia; order Caudata; family Ambystomatidae; genus Ambystoma; species Ambystoma mexicanum. The sequence continues at coordinate 482,579,738 of NC_090929.1, forward strand.
CTGCAGCGTGGTTGAACGCTTGCTCCAGCGATGTGTGTGTGATTGGCAGGTTGCAGGTTCAAACCCCAGCAAGGCCAACTCAGCCTTTCATCCTACTGAGGTTTATAAATGAGTGCCAATGCAGGTTGGGTGATATTGTATGTATATTTGTTCTAAATAAAGCGCTTCAGTACTATATAATAACACATTATTATCATTTGGCCTTGGCCTTACACGTCTTCTTGCATTCACAGTAATTTGGTCATATGGGCCTATACACACTGATATTAATGATACATATGGTGATCCATTCTTGAATGAAATGTATATCACATTACAGTGATATCGTAACCATATTTTTCATAGTGCACTTAGGAAAAATGCTATGTTATGCCATGTCCTGTTTTGTCAAGGGGTGAAAGGTTGTGTTCCAACACTTCCTGTAATGCCACTACAGGAAGTAGTGGCATTCAGTTTCACTTTCTGTGATATCATCAGAGGTCAAGGGTCATGTGATGTCACTTCCGCTTCCCCTGGCATTTCAGTGAAATGGCGTCCCTGATATGGCACGACCATGAAGGAGCTGTGGGGGCCTGGAAGGCCGGCAACAGATGCCAAGACCAGACCGTACAAGCAAAGCTTAGCTCCCCGAGCTCTGTGGTTGCAGAGTGACATCACATGACCCTTGACCTCTGATGACATCACAGAAAGTGATATCATTTGACCCCACCCTGTAGTGGCATTACAGGAAGTGTTGGAACACAACCTTTCACCCCTTGACAAAACAGGACATGGCATAACATAGCATTTTTCCTAAGTGCACTATGAAAAATATGGTTACGATATCACTGTAATGTGATATACATTTCATTCAAGAATGGATCACCATATGTATCATTAATATCAGTGTGTATAGGCCCATATGACCAAATTACTGTGAATGCAAGAAGACGTGTAAGGCCAAGGCCAAATGATAATAATGTGTTATTATATAGCACTGAAGCGCTTTATTTAGAACAAATATACATACAATATCACCCAACCTGCATTGGCACTCATTTATAAACCTCAGTAGGATGAAAGGCTGAGTTGGCCTTGCTGGGGTTTGAACCTTTAACCTGCCAATCACACACACATCGCTGCAGCAAGCGCTCAACCCACTGAGCAATCTTACCTGATATAGCTATCTTACTGGCTATAGTAAAATGAGCAATTACATGTCTGAATGTTCTTAAAGTCAGCAAGCAAATTACTCTCTGTAGTGGATACCATGAAACCGGTAACAGAGATTTAACAGCAGGCCAGTTCATCTGCAGGTCTGCTGCAAAGTTGCCACATGACAAGGCTTGCATGTATCTACTTTTCAGGCTTCAGAGGTTGGCAAAAAACATACCATTGGGAGGGTTCATAACTGTGTATTAAAGAATTTATAGTATCGATGGGAAAGCAGCACACTCACACGGCATCCCATAGTCTGGGCACTCGTTACCTCATACATGCAAACAAACATCTATGCAGATAGGAAAGATAGACAAATTACAACAAGGCACAATAAAATCAAGGGCCACTTTATGTGCTATGGTCAAACATTTATACACTGTATACAAGCTTTTAGGCACAAGGATTTAGTCAGGTGACCGAGGACGCCGGGATAGAATGTCTTGTGATGATCAAAACAGAGACAACAGCAGGAAAAAACATGCTATAACTGCAATTTGCAAAAAGCTAAATACATATTCCGAAATTGATGCTTATTGTACTCTAAATGCTTTTTGGAAGTTTTTGTCTGCATTGTGAATTTGAGGTGTTTAAGAACAGACTCACCCCCCTGAAGTATGCCTGAAATAAACCTTTAATGAGCCTAGCAATTATTGTATAAAATTCCAGAAAGACAAATTATTTTTTATTCCTATTCCTTCTTATTTAGGTTCACAGCTCAAAGTGGTACACTTGTGGAACCCCCTGTGTTTTTAAGAGGCCTGAACAAGAAAGCTAGCTACTCCAGAAACAAAGAGCCACATGGTGATGGCCCCAGCCCAGGAGCTTCCATTAAAAAAAAAGAAAACGTAATGTTTTAAAAAAAGATTTTTTTTTAGGGGTAGCAAGGGCGACCACAGGGGTAGCAAGGGAGACCTCAGGTGTCACAGTTGCGACCCCTAAATGACTGACGTCCCTGGACATAGATGGGCCAGAGATCTCTCAGACTCTGCCCCTATTCCGATCTGGGCTCCTCAGTCAGATAGAACGCCAACTTGCAGGCGTTTGGTTAGCATCTTCACCCTCCTCGTTACTTCCACTGGCCCCACTGCTCAACATGGCTCTGTCCCTCCAGGACGTCAAGACTGCAGAGGCTTGCCTCTGCGTAACAGTTCGCCTGCCTCTGTAGGAGTTTCCCCTGCTTTACAATCATCCACTTCTTATATATGTCACAGGGTTAGCTGAAACAGTGTTCTTCATTGACCAGGGCATACAGTATGTGTTCAGCATTACTTGCATCCTAGAGAGGCAAAGAAGGATTCTTGTGAAATCCTGTTGTTGTGGGAAATATAAAAGTATTTTCCAAATTCACATATGCAGACAAAGTGGAATGGGAGTCCTTGTCCCCAAGAGGGGAGTCACTCCCAGTGATGTCCCACTTGCCCAGACCCTGATGGATGGTCTTACGTAGTGGGCTCACCTCCCTAGCCTCAAAGGAGGTGGCTACCCTCAGATTCATCACAACACATTCTAGTCAAAAGAACAGTTGAGTACGCAAGGGGACCAGACTTCATGAGGATTCCATTTGGAGAGATGGATAGGGTTGATTGGTAGTGCTGAATATATTGTTGTCCCACCTAGTCAGGATATACTATGGACAGGCTCATGTGGGGAAAAGGTGGCATGGTTTCCACCCTCAGAAAGTACTGATGTTTTACTGACTTTGCATCTCTAGCACAAGACGTTTACAGACAATGTGTCATTGAGCGCCAAAACAAATTGGGCAAGACTGCACCAACCACCCCAGTGAAGCACCCTCCCCCTTATGGACCATTTCTGAACCTTCAAATGAATGTTCTCCAACTAGCCCATTGTAAAGACTTTCAGTATGTACCGGTTGTTCTTCATGTCTTCTCCGGTTGGGTACAGACATGCACATGCTGACAAGCAGATGAAATACATGTTGCAAAGTTGGTTGAATAAACCTGGTATATACTTAGGTTGGATAACTGGAAATGGACTGTTATGTGTGAGGGGTCAGTAATGCGAGGGTGGACAACTGTTTGATAATTTATCAACATATGCAATTTTATTCTTAAAGAATACATGAATAAAATGCCTCACTATCTTAACTCTGCTGAGGATTTCCCTGCCTAACCAAAGCTAAGGGGAAATACTCTAACACAAGATAACTGGCCCTCACACTAAGCAATAAATACACAAAGAAAATATATGGCAATACAACATAACATGAACAACATTCCCAGTCTCTGACTAACCTTCAAATGTCCTGGGTGATTTCCCTTCCCCAGGATTCAAGGTGAATTAATGAAATATCCACTTTCCATTTCCACCAAATAGCACCAATGGTAATCCCAGCCACAATGTTTTGTCACCTCTTCAAGAAGACTTGACACAGTTCCAAATAAATGCAACATCCACAACTGTCAGTGATACACAGTTCTTGGTTAACAGTTAGTATTTTCTTAATTACAGTTTTTAGAATTCACAACGGTATATTTGTCAGTATGACTTCTCAGTGCTGCTGCTTCCACTTCAACAACTTCACTTCTACTTGATTCCGTATGAGAACAGTCACCTTTGTCTCACAGTACTCCACTTTGTTTAGACTACTACAATGTTGCATCCACTGACAACCAGATATTCCACCACAGCTTCAGTATTTTAGACTACTAACACAGCTTCAGTGATTTCACTTCTAGACAGGCTTTGACAAGACATCCCTTAAAGTACTCCAACAACTTCAAGTATGCAAGGCACTCTTCCTCTGAATACCTCTCATCAGAAGGGGCAGTCTCTTTGCCTCTCTTGTCTGTCAACCACAATAGCAACATGGGTTTGCCTTTCAGACTCACTCCTCTCTGTCTTTCACAGTCTCTGGCACTACAGGTTGTGTCAACTTCAAAATAGTATTAACAAGCAGCCTGTGTCCCTTCCCCAACTTTACCTGCACCTTTCTGCCAGTTATAAGCCCAAGCAATTACCAAAAAGCCTTGGTGCCACTCTCATAGCTTCAGGTAATGCTTGGAAACTTATATTTGAGGCTAATTCAACTGGTATTAACTTCACAGTAACATTTAGATTGCTCTTTGACTCTGAGAAAGGCTAGTTTCACTGTTAATATGGGGAGACCTTTGTCGTGGACAATGCTTGCTCTCTTATTCAATAGAAAATAATAGCGTGAAGCGAGAAGGAAGAGGAGGAGCCCGACTACATAACGCCCAGCTACGCGGAGCGGAGCGTAGCGGAGTGTGGCGAGTGTTTCCTGTGTGGAGACCCTGCTGAGTTTTTCTTTTTTTTTCCCAGCGTGGAGCAAGCGTGAAGCGAGAAGGAAGAGGAGGAGCCCGTCTACATAACGCCCAGCTACGCGGAGCGGAGCGTAGCGGAGTGTGGCGAGTGTTTCCTGTGTGGAGACCCTGCTGAGTTTTTCTTTTTTTTTCCCAGCGTGGAGCAAGCGTGAAGCGAGAAGGAAGAGGAGGAGCCCGTCTACATAACGCCCAGCTACGCGGAGCGGAGCGTAGCGGAGTGTGGCGAGTGTTTCCTGTGTGGAGACCCTGCTGAGTTTTTCTTTTTTTTTCCCAGCGTGGAGCAAGCGTGAAGCGAGAAGGAAGAGGAGGAGCCCGTCTACATAACGCCCAGCTACGCGGAGCGGAGCGTAGCGGAGTGTGGCGAGTGTTTCCTGTGTTCCCTGGCGTTCCTCCGGCGTCTCCCTGCGGTCTTTGGCGTTTTGACTCTGTGTGGACGCGCAGAACTGCAATCCAGCGTCCTCAAACTATCAACCAGTACCGGAGAAAACAGACGCGCCACCTGGTAAGCCATAGACATTGCCAATTTGCTTTACTTTTAAATCCGACATGGCGCAGCATCCCCTAGAGGTAGGGACCTGCACGGGGGGGGGCGTTAATCCAAGCCTCACCGAACCACACAGAACCTTGCGTAGCAAGGCAAAGGGCTTACCCCAAGGAGACCTGACCTTGACAAAGCTTTCTCCCCTGGTGGTGGCCGGCAGCATTAAAAAAGGCGTAATGAACGGCGGTGATACCGGCCAGAGGAGTGTGGGCGCAACTCATCTGGCGGACGGACAAAAGCTATCCCTCCAGAGACCGGCCTCCGCCCTACAAGCAACTTCACCGCCGAGGACGATCTCAACCAAAAATAAAACAACGGACCAGAGCTCTGCTCTGGCTAGAGGTTTCCCTACGAGAGACACCGAAGGATGTGCCCCATCAGACCTTGCTCTGCCCCCACGCCCTGATATCGGAGGTCCTGCCGTACAGATCCAGGCAGTTGCGGAGTCCGAGAGCCCCCCGCCGGCAACGTGCCTTTACCCTCGAATCATTACAGATGGGGGTCCCTACATAAGAACAGATGAAGAGCAGCCTCTAGACCACACGACGCCTGCCTGTTCTCAAATCAACACAACACCGCATAAAAGGGCAGCCTCAGACGCCCTACCTGCAGGAAAACCTAATCTGAGTTGGGACACAATCAGTACCTTTGCCCGAGTCACGAAACGACCAGCCGCAGACAACGCAACAACTAATGCGAACAGTTCGTTTCGTTTAGTCGAATCTCCTACAAACCTAACTAACGTCAACGGTGATGGCCCGGACCTGAATCTTTCTGGTCAGATAGAGCCATCAGAGTCATTAAAGTCCCATAAACAAGGCAGCATTAAAAGGAAGTACATAAAACCCCTAAAAAGGAAAAAGATTCAGACACAGAGATTAGACAACCCCAAAAACTCGGAAGTAAGTCCCACAGTACAGAAACAAAAAAAGAGAATTGGAAAAAACCCTACCAAATTCAACATGGGACAACAAAATAATGGGGCGGAGACACAAGATAAGATCCCACCAGATGCGAAGTCAAACGCATTCCACATGTACTTTAGGAAGCAACAACCAAAACGAAAAATGGAAACAGACGATGAAATCACAGACGCAGAGATCCTAGAGGTGATCGAAGGTTCCCTGCCAGCTTTTAAATCCAGACGAACCTCAACAGGGCAGGAACACCATATACAAAGTGTAAACAAGGAATCAACCAAACTAGACCTCGAGACACCCAGTCCGTCAAATAGTGATTCCGACAATACTCAATGCAAAGCCAACTTAACGATTAAAGATGTTAGTTCCCTAAAAACGGCCCAAATTGATGGACAGAATCCTACCATTTCCATCGACCTTACCGGCCTTACCGGCGACCTCCACAACCTACATACTCCTCAAAGGGGGGGTGCAACTGGCTCTGAAGCCTCCCCGTCCCAAACAATTCAGGAGCCGTCACCCATTCGATCTATATATGACGGGATGAGCAGAAACTGGAAACTCCATGAAAACGTCACAAGTGTGACCGATAAAAGTCAACCGAAAGAGCCTTACCAAATCGAAGGAAAGGAAACGGAAAGAACAAGTTCCAATAAGTCCAAAATAATTCATCCACCCATTACGAGTGACCAATTACGGGCAAAAAACTACACCCAATTGCAGCAAAACAGAGGTCATTTTACTAAGCAGGTCAGAGAACATACCTCGTTGGAGCTTAAGTCTCCGTCCCAAGAGCAAGATCGCGAAGAGGAGGAATCCAGACTAAGCGAACCATTAAGTGGCAACCCTTCCTATACATCTGCTGAGCTAAACTCTAGCCGGGCTGTCCAGAACACCCCGGTAAAACACAGAAGACATAGTGAAATTTTGATGGATACTCAAAGACCGTCTCCAACGAAAAAACAAGATTTGACGACGATCATGTCAGCTTTGACCATAGCCCTTGCACCATTCTGCAAATTATACGAATCACTAAATGACGTGTCTAAGGACAACACGGCCATTCTATGCAGATTGCAATCCAAGATGGATTTCCTGGAAGGTTTCATTACTGCGCTGGAAGAAAGGCATAACAAGAGATGGGAAGAACAGGAAAGGACCCACCTAAACCTAGCAAAGAATCAATCAGCAAGAAAAGGGCCGGAAATGCTGGCAAAAATACTAAAAGAAACCGCCTCACAAACAATGCCAACACCTGATGCAGGTCGGCCTGAACTAACTCGCACCAATTGCCCCTATACCATCTCAAACGAAGTACGAGAAACTAAAACATTGAATAAGCAGACAAGGGCAACCACAAAGAAAAAGGCGGACCTGCAGCCCTCCAACGTGACTCCAAATGGCAACCGACCTACCGCCAAAAAAGACCTAGCCTATGTAAATACACGGTTGACGACAGAAGCCGAGAGAACAAAACCACCTAGTAGCTCCGCAAACGCAAACCACGACGCCATTGAGACTCTGGCCTTACATGCACAATCCCCAAAATCGCCTAGAACCATAGAGGAATTTGTTAAAGCGAGCCCTCTAATGGATCTCTCGATATACGAAGTTCCGGAAGGCAATGATGCTGTAAACATGAGTCCCGAGCCTCAAAAAAGTGACCTGGTGCGTCCACCGACAACAATCCCTGAAGGGAAAACTGACGCAAAATGCGGAGGGGTCCAAAGGCAGGGGGCCACCGCCCTGAGGCGCTCGAAGTTATCTTGGTCCGAGACACCAAAGCTCCAAAACAAACCTTCTAAGGGAGATACCGACGTTTCCCCTCGACCACCACCAAAAGATGAACCCAGGTCAAATCCGACTCCCCGAAATCTGGAGAGCTCAGGAAATGGAAAAAATTCCAAGAGAGAAGTCAGAGTATTTAAAATAGAACAGACCTCAAGTCAATCGAAATTCATGATCCTGAACAGGAAAATGGTTCTCAACACCCTGCGTAAGATCAGATGCCTTGATCATCTGAAATCGGATGACTTTCCATTAATTGAACCATATCATCGTGACCAAAAAGCAAAGAGTTACATACATATCTTCACGTCCTCATTAAAAGTGATGCCAGAAGCGGCATACTCGGAACTAAAGAAAGCTGGTCTTACCTTAACAGAAATAAAGACGGCACGGTACGAAAAGACAAACGAAGGCAGATTGAGTGAACAAGTTAAGATACGTCCCCAAGAAGTTAGCCGGACCAATCGTTTCAACAGGAAATTAGTAAAAGACAACGACGGTAAACAGAGTCGTTGGACCAGTGGCGAGAGAAGCTATGCCCCACACGCACGGCCCAGAAGCGAGTCGCGCTCCGGTCGGAAAACGGTACGCCACGAGGCAGATACGCAATGCTACTTGGAAACAAAACGACCCACTAACGAACGCCGGGAAGACCGAAACATCACGAAAACAACCTACGAGAAAAAGCTCGGAGATGACAACCGTCAAAAAGGCCTATGGTCGTGGCTAAAAAGTTCGCTCATAAGGCATAATGAGACATAGCAATTAGAAAGCAGCCATCGGCCGATCTTATCCGCATCCAACGATACCAATCCAAAGAACCTGCCCAATTTGATCTCGATGGCTTCTTGGAACACCAGAGGGCATTCACACCTGGCAAACCCGGCAAATCTAAACCTGGGGGCATACGACATAGTATGCCTCCAAGAGCACTGGCTGGTGGAGAAACCACTGCTTGACGGTTTCGAAATAGCGTTCTCCCCTGCGTCAAAAGGCATCCTGGGCCGTCCGTCCTCTGGCCTATTAATTGCAGTAAAAGCTAGATCGGGAATCTCCCTAATGAAAACACTGAAGACGTCGCGAGACATTTTAGCCATACAAACTGAATGGGAAGAAGTGAGTGATCAGTCAAACTCAACTGCAAGAGAAACCTTGGTACTTATTACGGTCTACTGGAACCCGGCGCAAAGTTCCACTGAAGTCTTCTGCACCCAAGTTGCTAACACAATCGATGACATCATATCAGAGGCTCCAGATTCCCACATAATACTATGTGGCGATCTAAACGCAAACTGCAACGACAAGCGTGAACATCTGGTTCCATCGCACAAAACCCCAGCCGAAAAAAGAGGACGCGCATGGCTGTCACTGATGAAATCGCGCAATTTTCACGACGTTTCGAGGCTCAACTCCTGGAAGATCGGCACCTCCACCTGGGAACGGGGTAAATCCAGGGCTAACATCGATTATTTCTTTGTGTCACACAGTCTGGTGGATCGCATTGTAGACTATTCAGTGATCCAGACCAAAGAGAGCGATCATAACCTACTGGAAATCAAATGGAAGACACAAAGCTCGAAAAACGATCATTATTCTTATCAAATTGCATCGAATAATCAACAAACACGTGTCCATCTGACCAAGATAAATCTGGAAAGAATAACTAACGAATACACAACGCGCTTTGGGAGCAAAGAAACCTCGAATCAAAACCCAGATTACTTGCCATTTCTTCTACAACATCAGAAGCTAAAATCAGGAATCAGCCTACAAAAGAAAATAAATCTTCATTCATTTGACATAAAGGTCGCAGAAAAGAAAAGACTACTGAGAAAACTAAAGAGGCAAGCAAAAAACGATAACTCGTCAAACATCTGGAACAGATGGAGGTTGGAAACTAACAGATACAAAGCATGGCTTAGATTCCACCGACACGAAATGTTCCAAAGAGATGCGGAAGAAATGCTCCAGGTCCTAAGCTCAAAAAAGTCTGGAGACTTTTGGGCTCTCATCAGGAAATCTGATAATAAAATACCCGTGCACATGGCCAATACAGTGTCCGAAACCCGGTGGGTCAACCATTTCGGTAACCTGTTTGAATCCTCGGCCCATATCGCGCCAGCCCAAAACAGAAGAACTTCGCAGACCTGGATTAATCTATCTTCCAAAGATGATATAAAGGAGATCATTCTCAAATTGAAAAAATCAAGAGCACCAGGACCCGATGGCCTTTCCAATATTGATCTTAAACAAAATCCTGAGCAATGGTCAATCTTGATCAGCGCTATTTTCACTCAATGCGCCAGGACTCGGACCATCCCGCCCTCGTGGACAAACGCGGTGGTCGTCCCGATTTTCAAACGAGGGAACAGAGAAGATCCAGAAAACTATCGTCCAATTGCTCTTCTGGACATAATTGGAAAGATATTCGCCTCCTTGCTCCTGAGCCACTTCAGGATCTGGGCAAATCAATCACCGGCGTATGACCCCTTTCAACTGGGTTTCCTAAAAGGGGGGAGCACGTCTGCCAATATTCTTCTTCTCAACATCTTAAAAGCTAGGGTCAAACAGGGCGCACCAACTCTCTTTTTGGCCTTTGTTGATCTGTCCCAGGCCTTTGACAGAGTCGACAGGCAAAAGCTCTGGGTCAAACTGGAAAAATGGCATTGCCCTCCCGAAATACTAGACCCAGTGATGGCTCTTCACACCAACACCAAACTAAGAATCCGACTAAATAATCAAGGTCTCCTGTCAAGAGAGATATTCGTAGAGAGAGGGGTCAAACAAGGCTGCCCAATGGCCCCCCAACTATTCATCACCTTTTTAGGTGACATGAAAGATACAGAAGCGGGCATCAAGATGGCACCACCGAAGCTGGGCAACGAGCACATATCACGTCTCATGTATGCCGACGATCTAATTCTATTAGATCAAACTCAGATCGGACTTCAACGCCAACTATCCAACTTGACTCTATACATGGGAGAAAACAACATGAAAATCAACAAAGAGAAATCAAAAATCGTGATAATTGGAAAAGGTGGAAAAAAGATCAATCCACATTTCACATGGACTATGGACTCAATTCCTATCGAGGTGGTTACCAGCATTAAGTACCTAGGGGTACACATCGACCATTCAGCTAGGGAGGCCACGATGCAACAAGCGTTGTGGGACAAAGCGCGCAATCTTGCAGCCCAGATGAAAACAGTTAACAACAGATTTGGCAAATTTTCACTTAAACCAGCGATCGAATTTTATAAAGGAAAAGTGGTGCCCACACTCACATACGGTATGGGAGCAACTTTGACCATACCAAACAGCATCTGGCGCCGATTAGAAAGCTTAATCTGGAAATCAGCTCTAGGTCTACCAAATTCCACCTCGATGGACCTCATCAGACGAGACTTGGGCCTACAGTCGCTAGAAACAACGGTGATGCTACACGCTTTCACTCTCTTCAGAAATACCTTAATACCAGACAGTCCATCAATCTACAGAATCGTAGCTGATGAAATCGCAAAGCAGCGAACAACGAACTTAACCGCATGGTCAGATAACTTAAAAGGAAAGCTATCAGACATAGCATGCTCAGTCGAAGATCTGAAGCACAATCCGGAAAGAGTTAAAAGAAAGTTAAAAGAACTTGATTGGATCCTGACTCTATCGAAAGCTCAAACAAACAAACTGACCATGAATCTCCCACCCACCTTTAACAGACTCAACGTACCTATCCCATACTGCTCGAAGTTCCCAAGTCAACAGCTAAGAAAATTCTTCATGCGAGCTCGTTTCAACCTCCTGCTGACGAGAGAAATTTTAGCAATCAGATCCAGTTCAACTGACACTATCTGTCGCCTTTGCCACAATCCCACTACGACAGAATCAATTAAACATCTTTTACTCAGATGTCCTATGGTGAGAAAAATTCGAGCCACCTACCTATCGACACTGGTCTGCGAACATACATCTTTCGGAGAGGAAGAAGAACTTATGTGGTGGAACAGGTTCATGTCGGGAGAAAAAACCAGATGGACAATCGCGACTGTCAAAATCCTGGAGTCTGCCTTTGAAATGATCAGTTCCAGTTCACAAACCACGAACGAGAGCAATACCTCCAAAGCCACCACTTTATCACCATAATGGTAATCAGGGAGATTAAGCTTCCTCTGGTATCTTTTACGCATTCGGCCCTTTACGTCCGCTTGAGCCCAACCAACTCCATCTAAACATTACATTGACCTGGAAGAGGTAATCCTATTCTCACCAGGAATCTGACATAACTACATGAAAGCTCGCGGCGCATCTCATTAAGGGTTGCTGTCGCTCTCAACTGTTTGTAAAAATTCATTTCATTGAATTGTAAACAAATAAATAAATAAATAGAAAATAATCTTTAACTTCTTATAAATGAAAAGTTATGCCACATACAAAGGAAAGAAAAGAGTTCAGTTTTTTTAGGAATCACAATTAGGCATACACAAGCAATTCTTAATGTAGTTTTCAAGGTTTAAAGACTAGTATTGAATTGTATTCCTGTGTGAAAGTGAAGGAAAGAGTCCAGTCCTCCAATGGGAATCACAATTAAGCACACAAGACCATTCTGTGATATAGTTTTCACAAGTTAAAGGTTTCAATAATTGTATTGTCAAAGTTAGGTATTTGTTAATGGTCTTTGCAGCATTTACTCTTCTTAGTTAGTGACACACGACCACTCCTTTAGACAGTAACGGTCTTTGAGCGATTGAACAATGCATTTAAGCAGCACTAGCTTTTCATGTAAGTAAAAGGGACTTCCATATTGTACGCGACTGCTACATTTCCATCGTCCCAGCATTTCATCTTCAATGAACAACCTCTAGTTGCTTTAAACCATAACACAAGGGAATATGAAATTATATACTGTTGCCAGCAATGTTTACGCAAGTTATTCGAATGCTGTACTTCACTCACCGGCTTCTTTGACACTTTCTCTGTGGGTTGTACTGCTTTCCTGACTTCTACCACAAATTCTACTGCTTCTGGCTTAATAGGGTCCCACATCCTTCCTCTGTAAAGATGTCTCTGGTCCCGCCACACGTTATGGAGCCCCTCTTGCTCCTGAGACCCACAGCTTCACAACTGCTCCTCGCTTCAGTCTCCAACATGTTCTCTGCATGGCAACCACAGCAATAAGGCTCATATGGGGGAACCTGCTCTCCTGCATGTCTTCTGCTGCACAGACTCTGCACTTCAGAGTTTGTGGGAACAGGACCCTCCCAGAACAAGAAGGTGAAATCTGCTGTCCCCACACTCCGACGTCCCTCTTGTTCTCCCACTTCTGCTTGGTTTGCCAGCTTTGTCCCTTCTTCCTACTGCAATTACTGCTACAGCTCACCTTCCAGTCACAGTTCCAGCTCCTTCCAATTGCCTGCACCTGAGGGGGCCTTTTATGCCCCCAGGTTCCTTCAGGTGTGGATTGTTAGGCTTAATTGTCTGACTACTGCTACAGCATGCCTTCAGCCGTCTTCCTCATCCCAGTACTCCTGAGATTATGGGACTTGTAGTCCCCTTCAGCAAAGTTAGTTCTTCTAATCATTTAGTTAATTTTAAGGGCAGATTTACTTCCCTTAGGCCCATTAACAGTTGGACTGTTAGCTCATATTTACAGAGCTTGTACACTGGGTCACAGATCTTATATGTGGGTCATGGACAGTATATTGACAATATGCCATTACCTGTTTTGGCAACCCAGAAAGGCACTTCCTTTCAGAGGATAAATAGCACATCTCATCCCCCGGGATCTCCTCACCACCCTGGGCCCTGTCTCCTCCCAGGCGATCCTCCCACAGTAGACCACCCCGAAGGTCAGGATCAGCAAGCATCTGCCTTCCCCTGACCACCTGGGTGGCGACTTTAGGAAGGGTTTCAGTGAGGGATCCGTAAGATTCTTCACATATGTTACACATTGGGAATTTCAAACTAACAATTTACTGGGAATTTACAAACTGTCAGTGTACTGAGATTGTGAACGTGAAGTACACTGGTAATTTTAATTGTAATTCTGGGATGTAGTGGGATTCTGCACACTCAGAATGAATCTGGAATTTATTGGAGGTTTCTGTCTGGCACTACTTTTATGGCACAGGATGCGTTTCTGATTGTAGAGCCAATGCAAAGACCATTTGTATGCTGGCCATGGTGCTGGCTCAATGAAAAGATTTGCATGCATTATGACTGGCACAATGAGCAGATTTGTGCTCCTGTTAAAGTGAATGCAAACACCAGCGCCTATGCTTGTCATAGCGCCACATTGCTCCTGTGGAAAATCCCAGCCATATTTAATAATTTCACTAGCATTACATTCAGTGCCACCCCTGTCACTGTTCCAGCACTGTGATCAGTACACCCTGGGTCACTGCTCCAGTGTGCCATAATAAGGTTTCCAGAGAGAAGTGATGTGAAATGCCCTTTCAGTTTGGTTTGTGCAGGCTGACCCTACGGTCCATCCTAACAGCCAAAAGCAGACACTGCCGGAGGGCAGAGTGTTTACTGCACTCTCCACAGCAAGCTGTAACTTTACTTTCCATCCAAGCCCTAGTCCCATGTGGGGAGTATTGGACTCCCTTAACACCGGTACCAGCAGCAAAAGGTATGGCCTGCAGAGAGAGGGCAGCTAAAGCTAGACAGTGATGTGTTAACTGAACTTAATAGGACATGGCTATGATGTAGTATTGGGGCATAATACAAAACCCCATAGTATGTGCAATGTGATCATAATGTAAACTCGCAATGGTATTCTATGTGGGTGTACTGAAAACCAGCCATGTTGCGCCAAGTGGGCATACTGTAAGTTGGCAATGTTCTGCTAAGTTGGCATAATGTCATTTTATACCTGCCTTCTCTCAATTACTGTAATGCAGCCCGGAAGGACGAATCTGGATGCTACATGAAATGAAATAACTTGACCACTCTGGGATCTCACACAGCAACACACACATTACCACACGTTTGTTCATACACGGACGCTTAGCCGCACCAGCGCATGGTTTTGCCTATCTAACACAACCATTTTAGCGACAGCAATTTTGCTCTCCTCCCCCTTCCATACTAACCGCATACCCTACCCTAACATAACATGTCGTAAAATGGAAGTTATCAGTTACCTGGGTTAAAATCTACATACGTAAACAGAGATATTTATTTAAATAATGTACTTAATAATATTTATTAATCAAAATATACAGCACCTTTTAGTGGCATTGCACCTATGATTATTGAATGTGGATTTCTGCAAATTAATGGTCCTTCGATGCTCTAAGAATCTGGCGCTTGGATACTCAGGGGTTCTCTCCGTCATTAAATGGAGGCGTAAAAGTGAGGCACAGTGCTTTTATGCCTCTATTTAATGATCTGCCCAGTGAAGTTTGCATCTCTGCTTTGCCTTTCTTCTCTGTCTAGGAAGAACACAGGGTTTTATGCCTGTGATAGATTTTCATGCAGGCGTAAAAACAGGACTCCAATGGAAGACACGTCACATTTACACCTGGCAAATAGCAGGTGAATTCCTTGCGAATCCATTATATAAAACACCACCTGTAAAGCATACTTTGAAGGCATTATTTAATTTCTTACAAAGCAGAGAGTAAAAGTGAAGAGTAAAGGCAATTTCACCTTGATTTACTCTTCACATTTACCCTCCGCTTTGTGAATGTTGAAAATTGCATGCAAGGGACCCAAAAGCATATAATTTGTAATTTATCTTTAATGTATTTGATTTATAAGGCACTTTTGCCAAAGCGCCATCCATAAAATATTACAATAGTGGGGCGTGGCTTGGCGCCGAGGCAAGATGGCAGCCTAAGACAGCAGCTCCACTCCACATTTAATATATAACAGCATTAGGTTAATTTCTACGGTGACAAACTTACCTGATTCTCCTTCCTGAGCTCGGCCGACATCCCGCTTACATCTGTTGGACTTCTTCCGCGGCTCCGGAGTGTTGAACAGCTTCACACGCGACAGGCTCCATTCTCTAACTTCCGCATAGGACGCATCCAGGAACGCGATCCGCCCCTCGTGAGGAGAGACGTGGCTAGTCAAATCAGCTGACTCCCCGGTCTAGGCCCTAAAGCACAGCGCTTCCTCACGAGTGCGCCACCCACTGGACTCCAAGGAAACTGGAAGAAACACAGTAAGAAATCAATATAAAAGCAAACTGCCTACATTAATTTAACTTTTACTGAAGCAAAAGATATATTTAAAAAACAAAAAAAAAAAAGAAAAAGGAAAAAAATAAAAAGGGGGGAATGAAGTGACAATAGAAGAGAGAATAAGTTGGATTAATAGGAAAGGATACTTTAGTCGCATACCTTAGAAAGGAATCTGCAAGAACAGTGTACAGGCTTTTAAGTCACATTTCAAAGGCAAATCAAGCTTAAGAACCATAATACCGAATAAGTCATGAAGTCTCCCTTCTGCGAACACTAAGTGCTGTTTTTAAATTTAACACCACTACTATGCCTCATTGCTGCAAACTTCCAATACTGTATTAATTGATTGGATTATTATCATCCACCGCTATACTTCTACAGCTCTACAGATCTAAACCTATATTTTTGGGCAATAACCCTACACAAATTATCAAACTCAGTCTCCAGTAGTATATGCCTTATTATTCGGGGTCTTTCCAGTTTTTGGTCTCTCTTGCACAGAGTAAAGCCTAAGAATAATATGGAAGTAATAATTATATACTACTAGTCAGCATATAGATCTTCTTCAAAGAATTAGACGCCATAACATTCATATTTGTCAACTTCGGCACAAATATGGCAACCAACAAAACCAACCAAAAACATGGCTCCTCTATCAAAGATGCTACTGCTTCCTCAACCACTCTGAAAAGACCCAAAAGTGACTCACCACCTCCAAGTGGAATCTCAGACCCAGCCATTGAAACCATTCTTGCTGAAATCAGGGCACTTAAACCCTTCATGGAAACCACAAATATTAAGTTACAGCAACTAGATGAAAGGTGGATGGGAGTTAACAACAGAGTAGAAGAAGCAGGGAAAAGAATTGGCGTGCTTGAAGATCTATCGCCTAAAGTAGCACAAATGGAGTGTAAGAGGATTCAATTCAACACTACAGCTAAGTCAACGCCTAGTCTATAATACTGAATGAAAACCCTTATTGATATATCTTTATGTCCAGTTCATGCGTTCTGGATGACTACCCCTATATAACACCCCTCTCTTGGAATCCCCCTGACCCCACTGAGCCAAGAAGTAGTTCTGTTTTGCAAGTTTAAAAGGTTTATTTGATAATTTAAACAATAGATATATATCACCCTTTATAATAAATTAATAATTGAATAGCACACTTAATCTGATATGATAAAGATCAACAACGGAGAATCTGGCACTAGCACACTTCTTATAATCACTAATGAGTTGACATGAAATGGATAAGGTAGCACACTGGTAAATAGGAACAAAAGAAGAAGGTGGTACAAAATGCTTTATAGAGTTCAAATGGATGCAAGGTTGAATGAATGAAATGCAGTATAGAAATACTCAATATGATTTCAACAAAACAATGTAATCACTTTTCTCTGGCAATTCCCTCCCCCCCTTGATGCAAGGCAAGGAAATGGAAGGAAACACACAGTTCTCAGAAATGCAATCAAATGTGATTCAGTTCACCCCGGCAAGCTTACAGAAAACAGATAGGAGTTTTGAAAACACAGGCCCAAATGCTTTGATATGTGCTAGCAATGGATGAGAAATATGCTGGAAATGCTTTTAATTCCCTTTCAGAGGTTCAGGGTGAGTGGTATCTAGTTAATATTAGTCCAGGCTCACACTAGCAATGAGGCAGGGATAGTTAGCAGGTTAAACGAATTTCTGGCAAATGGAAGGCAAGCAGCAGCAGCTTTTTACACATGAAGAAATTTGCAAATCGCGGCAAAATTCGCGGATGCGCCGAGCGCTATGACAGAGGAACCACAAGGACTATCTCTATCGTTTTGGGGTCCTAGGAAAGCCTAGGATCTCAGCTTCCAAATAAAAGTTACTGCAAGTCTCTAGCACAAACGGTTGCGGAGATATGAGCGATTGAATAAAGGTCGTTTTTCAGATTTGAAATTTTAAACGCACACTTTTTCAGCTTTAAAAATGATGGCAGGATAACACAATTTCTAAGCTGCAGTTCTACTTAGATTAAAATAGGATTGAATTATATTATTTTAACTAAGAGATTGGTTCTGCACAGTTTGCTATGTACTCACACAATATTCTTGAGTGAAATGGGCCTCATCACGGATCTGGTCAGGGTTTTAGACTGGACTCTGGTCTGGTCTGGTCTGGCCTTTGCACTTCACAGTGATCTGGGTCAGCTCTCTCTGCTGGTCTGGGTCTCTCTGGGTACAGCACTGCTTTCTCTCTGGTCTGGTCTCTTAGTTCTGGATAGATTGAAGTCTCTAGTTTGGCTCTCTGGAGGTTTGATGGAGGTAAAGTATGGATTTTTCCGGCAGAGCGTCCCGCTGCAGATGGAATTTGAAGGTCCCTATCTGTCCTGTCTGTCTGCTTTTATGTGTTTAGAATGTGGGTGTGTTCTAGCATCACTGACCCTACCTCTCTCTCAGCTTCTAATTGGTCAAACTTCCATTTATCATTTGATTGGGGAATGAACTGTGAGTCAGAGGGATGTCATTTTATGGCTTGCAGATAGGACACTCCTCTGTCAGATTGCACACATTCTATATTTGATAATAAAAGACATATTTCACAGTTACACAGTTGCTTGAAATTACACATACATGGTGTGGCTGAATTTAGCCATGTCTCTGTCCAAATCTGTTGTTTCTAAGAGCTTGCATTCAGAAATGGCAACTTCTAGCACTTTTTCATGTGCTAAACAACATTGGATCTTCATTAAATTTTATACAACTGTTCCTCACATATCTACCCACATACCAATGCATTTTCGTTTGTCTAGCTGAAACAGGTAGTCTGTAATATTAATAAACAATGGGGTTTTGCCCCAGAACATCACACAAATTCGAGTTTAGGCTTGAATTAAAGGTACATTTTTTAAATTAAAGCTCTCAAAGTTATACATTTCTGTCATTTGATTACAAAGAGTTATCAGTGTTTTTGTAAAATATATATTTTACTTTCAATTCAGTCCTCAGAGTGTTGAAGTCCGCCTCCAAGACTTGGGTGGGTCAGTCACAGATCTCTGCTGGCTGGCAGATCTTTGTTGACAGCAAACATCCAGAATTAACATATTCCTTTCAGAGGAAAGGGTCCTTTGTGTGGTGTCTGGCAAGCTCACATCAGGAGGCCAGGGGGCCACTTTGCATTTAATTAACAGAACCCTGTTATTTCCTGGCTTCTTGGGTTGAGTTCTGAAGTGTCAAGAGTTCTCAGGACATGCAACCCCTTTGAACCTTTGATGAAATAAGACCCCTTTCTTTGCACTCATGCAGTTTGCAAGACAGCTCTCCTGTCAGAGTTTAGACCGCTAGCGCCACCATCAGGATTTTGTGGTTACTGCATCCATCCTTGGGATTTTTTTTTTAGATTGATTCCTTTCAGCAAGTGATATTATATGGAGTAGATTGTCCATGTTCAGGACATGGCATTGGTGTGTTTCTGCAGTAAAGTAATTCTGTGCCCATGATTTTGCCATATTTGACATTCAAGAAAAATGAATTCCCAACAGTATGGGTTTGCTTTTGGCAATCAGCATTGCATCTCTGAACTCACAATATAGGCAAAATGGGATTTTCCTGTGCATTTTCTGGGGAGCTCTGGCCATTATGATGTTTTCAATGCCAGTACTGCACAGTTTTGAGGTAGGGCCCGGATGCATGGGTAAATACATCCCACAAGCCCCCCTTCTTGCGGTGGCCATCTGATCCTTCACTAATGGGACCCGCAAGATCTGGGATGTAGTTCTCCTCTTCTTCCGATAAATGGCACAGTTCAGCATCTTTTCCTCCATCCGGTCGGATCGATCGGTTCTCCTCGCCGGTCCTGATGGGAGTATTGGGCGGTCCACTGGGCCCATTGGATCTTCGTTCCCTGTCTCCGGATCGCCCTCCACGGCCCGTCTTCAGGTTTTCTTTCTCCTAGGACGACAAAGGAAGAGCGGCAATACCTACTCATAGACGTTTTTCCACCACTGTTGAGATAGTGGGGCAGCATATGCATTTCATCATAACGAAACATTACATTCTTATTTTGAAAAACAGTATGACTAAGAGACAGTTTCATACAAATCACAGTATGTTAGAGACTAGATGTGGTACGTTTTATGATTGGAACTGAATTAGTCTGATACAGTACCCGCTAGGATTCCAGAGGATTCCTCCAGTTGTTGCAGAGTGTGCCTGGGATGGCAACACTTCAACTGGTTTATGTGTACCCACTTGTCTTCCCCCTCTGCCGAACCGCCTTTGGGGATGCGGATCTTGTAGGCCACAGGGGAGATCTTATCGACGATCTCAAAGGGTCCCTTCCATGTAGGCAAAAATTTGCGCTGCTTGGCCTGGTTCCTTTGGAAGTTGTATAGATAGACCCGGTCTCCCACCTGATATTCCTTCCTGGAAGTTTTCAGGTCATAATGGGTCTTCATGCTATCAGCCGATCTTTCTAGATTCCGCTGAGCATAAGCAAAAGCATGTTGGAGGTGTTTCCTTAAATTCTCTACATACTCATGAGTAGTGGAGGCATTTATCAGTGTCTGCTCTTGGGTCCTATAGAGCAAATGCTGAGGAAGCACCATCTTGCGCCCAGTCATCAACTCAAATGGTGACATTTTGGTTGCAGATGAAGGGGTAGATCTGATGGCCATTAGGACCAGAGGTAATCGGATATCCCAACTTGGCCCAGAATCTGCCACAAACTTTTTTAAGATGCTCACAATTGTCCGGTTATATCTCTCTACTGCCCCAGAAGAAGCTGGTCTATAAGCAATATGCAGCTTTCTCTTGACCCCCAGTATCTCCCACATCTTTGTCATTACTTCACTGGTGAAGTGGCTACCTCTGTCTGACTCAATCCTTTGAGGTAGACCAAAACGGGAAAAGATGTGGTTAATCATCAAGGCAGCTGCAGTTTCTGCCTTGCAATTTGGGGCTGGGAGACATTCCACCCACTTGGTAAACAAGCATGTCACAGTCAACATGTACTTATTCCCCCTAGCCGAGCGAATCACAGGGCCTACAAAGTCGATTTGTAAATCTGACCATGGCAGTGTCATTCCCCTCTTTTGTAAAGGCGCCCGGTGAGTGAGGGATGTCGGCTGAAATTGTGCACACACAAGACAACCCTTCAAATATTGGTTGAGGTCCTGGCCCATGTGTGGCCAGTATGCAACCTCTCTTAAGATTTCCAATGTTGTGTGAAACCACCTGTGACCGGCAGTGGCCGCATCATGGGCGTGACTTAACATCAGGCTTCGGAATGAGGTAGGAACCACACACTGATCGTGGCCAGCTTTGGATTTCCTTACCAACAAACCGTCTTGGATTCGGAACATTTTTGGACATTTCATCAACACTCTTAGGTCCTCTTTCCCAATGTAATCGGTATCCGTCAGGGGAAAGTTCTCGGGGTCCTCAAGGTGCCGGTAAAATTTACCAATTATTGGATCCCCCTTCTGAGCGGTAATCAAATCAGCATCAGGGGTCTCCTTACTCCATTGTGCAATTGAAAGGTCATTATGAGCATTTGTCTGGGACCTAGTGATGGCAGTGACCTGGATTTCCCCCAACAGGGACTCAATCTCAATTAGATCCCCTTGGATGGCTCCGGTTTTGGCCAGCTGATCGGCTAAGTCATTTCCAGTTTTGTCTGGTCCCTCTACTTTGGAATGACCCTTAATCTTCTTCCAATAGATGGTCATCCCATTCGATGTGACCAGATCATCAATGTTTTGGATCAACTTCCCATGTTTCAAGGGTTTGTTGTTAGCACATAACATGCCTCTGGTTTTCCAATTAACCAGGTGCTCCACGAACCCGTTCCGTACATAATCCGAATCTGTGATTATGACCAGTTCGTGGAGTTGATGCTGGACAGCAGTGAGGATGGCCTGATGCACAGCCATCAATTCTGCCACCTGACTACTTCGGGGACCAATTTTGTATCCAGCGGAGGGTTCTGGGGACTCATTCACCCATGCATTCCCTACGCCAGCCACCAGTTCTTTCTCCCCGTCGTTGTCAACATGGTAAGAGCATCCATCCACATAGACAGTGGGCATTCCCTCACACTTGTCTTCTTCAAAGACTTTGTGTGGGGAATTAAGGTATGCCTCCATGTTGTCCTTTATTTTTAGACTTTCGTCCTCGAGACAGTTTTCTCTGGCACAATCATGCAAGTCAGCCAGACCTTGCGCGAGGGGACTCTTCTTGTTTTGGCCATATCGGACCTCCACAGGAAAGCCTTGCATTGACAGAATCCAGGAAGTAATTCGGGAATTACTCACATTTCCGGCCCGGATTCTGTCACTTTGGAGATATTGCAGAGGCTGGTGTGGAGTCTCCACTATGATGTGTTCCCCCTGGATAAACGGGCGGTAATTCTTCAATGCCCACACCGTTGCCAGGAGTGCCTTCTCACAATCGTTGAATTTCTCCTCCACAGAGGATAAAGTTTTGCTCGCATATGAGATTACTTTATTGACCTTGTCATGCTTTTGGTATAATACTGCCGTCAAGCACGTATTAGAGAACCCTGTCTCCAGGAAGAACTCCTTGTTTCTGACAGGGTAAGCTAGGCAAGGCGCTTGTGAGAGGCTTCTCTTGAGTTGTTTTACTGCCTCGGCTTGTTCTGGACCCCATTCCCACTTGACCCCCCCCTTCAGGAGATGAATCAGGGGTCTGGTGATCTCTGCATAGCCCTCAATGAACTTTCTGCTGTAATTAGTCAGTCCAAGGAGGCTCCTTAGTTCCCGCAGAGTTGTGGGGTCTTTAAGTTTCTGAAGTGCTTCCACTTTCTTTTCCTGGGGACAGAGACCCTGAGGAGTAATCTCATGCCCCAAGAAATTAACACGGGTACTACACCACTGTGCTTTCTGAAAGGAAAGTTTTGCTCCGGCGGCCCTCAACTGTGTCAGAACATAACGGATCTCCGCTATGTGTTCCTCCACAGATGAACTTTTGATGAGGACATCATCTACATAAGCCAGGTTACCCCTTGCACCCAGGTCGGGCATGGCCTTATGTAGGAAAATGTTGAATTCATTGCCGGAGTTGAGGTATCCGAAGGGAGTCCGGGTCCATGTGTACTGCTGGCCCCCAAAGGTAAAAGCCAGTTTGTATTGGTCCTCCCTGCTGACAGGCACGGTCCAGTATCCATTGGTCAGGTCTATTGCAGTGAATACCTGTGACCCCTGAATCTGGGCCAGCCCTTGGTCAATGTAGGGCAGAGGCCATCGGGAAGTATGGACCCGTTTGTTGAGCTCCCTAAGGTCGGCGCAGAGTCTCCACTGGCCGTTTGGCTTCAATATTCCCAGCACCGGATTATTGAAGGTGCTGTGGACGGGACGGATTATTCCCCGGGACTCAAGGTTCTTAATTATTTCAGTAAGGGACTCCATTGATGCGAGAGGCAAGCGATATTGCTTCACAAACACAGGGGTCATGCCAGGGTCCGTGGGGATTGTTGTGGTGTGGATGTCGGTGCGACCACAGTCATATGAGTCTACCGCAAAGAGATCTTGGAAATCCAAGAAAACTTGTTTCAACTTTTGCTTTTGTTCCAGAGTCACACAGGCATCAGCTAGGTTGACTCTCTCTTCCACCATCTGCCTGAAGCCTGGAAAGACTTCTGGTTTGGCTATTTCAGCGGCCTCCTCCAGCTGGGTGGAGAAGTCCCTGGTCAGAGTGCTGATTTGGACCGGAGACTTCAGGTGGGAAAGGCAGCCTTCATGTACCTGGAAAATCACCTCATCCCTCCTGAAGTCACACGTCACATCTTCCTTACCATAAGGGCAGGAAGTGTACACCAGGAAGTTCCCCCCATGCCGGGTAAAAATCCTGTCTGGTGTTGTATTGTCCTCACTGTCACTGTCAAAACAGTCCTTGGGGATTGGTCCTAACAGTTCATTTAATAAGTCGATGGAAAAATGTCGGTCATCAACCGCCATTCCAATAATGGTGCCTGCGGCTAGAGTAATACTCTTTAAGTCGCTGTTATCCACCTCTATTAGAATGGTGTCATGTTCTATGTTGACTAATGGTGTTGGGTTTACCCCTAACCCTTGCTGTTGGAGAGAAGCATTTAGATGTATGTAAGCATCAGGGTTTTTCAACTCTTGTCCCCTTTTAACTTTCACTTCCAGGGAGAATTGTCAGGTCCTTTCTGGGATGGTGACTTCCTCTTTAACCTGAATTTCAACTGCATAAGGTAGCAATTGAGCTGACCTAAATGCTTTTTCTGGATCATCAAAGCCCATGGGATTATCCGCTAATCGGGACCAAGCTTTGAAGTTTATTAGGTCCAAACTAATGGCAAAGCGATTGAGAATGTCACTGCCTAAGTAAAAGGCGGCAGTGACGTCTCGCACGACCCAACAATTATGGACTATGCTCTTGTTGCCAATGGAGATTTTGAGCATACACCTGCTTGGCAGGAGATGTTTTGAATTGGGTGCTTCCAGGTCCATTTCCCATTTGTCTATCAGTTTGAAGGTAGGAATGGCTGGATCTTTTGGGAGTTGGCGGAACATGGCTTCGCTGATGAAGCTCTTACCGTTGTTCACACACACTCGAGCGAGAACAGAGTCCTTCCCATCATTTAACTGAACAGGGATGAACAACTGCTCTCCAATTTGCTGAATATCAGCCAGGCTCTGAGCTGATTTCACATCTTTCTGGACTATAGGAGTGGGAGTTTCAGATTGTGGATTGGTATAGAATTTCAAAGTGTTTCCTTCCAGCGTGGAATACCACTTTAGACTGGAAGGAAGGTTGATTTTCAGAAATAGAGAGGACCCCCCATCACTAGTCTGTTGTCCTACTGCTATTACTGTCACGTCTGGAATTTGGCTATTCTGGAAGTGAAATTCTACTTGGTCAGATTTTTGTTCAACCATGTGGCAGGTGCCGTTTAAACTAACATGGTTGACACTCTGTTTTAATTTTATTGGTCGGCTAGTCTGGGTCCAGAGGACCTTGTTTACGCAATCTATTAGGGGTGACAACCTTCTCAGGAGGTCATTCCCTAGTAAACAAGGGGTGCCCTCTGGAGACACAACTATGACTGGGTGTTTCAACTTGTGTCGCCCAATTTTCATGTCCAAGTCTGCCGTCCCCTCGACGGGAATTTCCTTCCCGTCAAAGTTCTGCAGTTGTCCAGGAAGAGAGGTGAGAGGAATTTGGTAATTCTCTCCCCTTCCTGCATTCAGTTCATCAAAGGCCCTTCTGGACAGAAGGGTAGCTTGAGATCCAGTGTCCACCAGTGCCAAAATTGTACCCTGTCCCTGTACTTGTACCGGGGCATAATATCTTCCCTCCTTCTCCTCAAGGGGGCACAGATAATGTACATTTTTGGACAACTGGTGGGCTAATTTTCTGGTTTTGGACATTGCTAGCGAAGAGATTTGGGCAGAATTCTGTGGAGAGTCTTGGGAATCTGAAAGAAACAGTTGGCAACTGGAGATCAGAGCCATTGTGGGTTCCCCTGGTTCCGGTTCTGGGCTGCCCCCCCCTTTTTGGAGGCAGTCCCCAGGATGGGTTTGAACCAGGGGATTTTCTTGCTGTTGGTTCTGGGATGAGATGGTGGGCGGCGGTAGCTCAGTCTCCACATCTCCCCAGTCTGGATTTGCATCCCTAGGGACCCATTTTTCTTTGGGGGGAGTTCCCCCCTCTCTGAAGGAGAAGATCCTTTTCCCAGGATCCTCTGAGGATCCCTCTCCCTAAAATTGGAAGATCTGTACCTCCTCCTCAAACTGAGTCTGTTTGGGTCTTTTGTTTCTCCTACCCCCCCTCTGCTCCTTAGGAGGCAGACTTTCAGGGGCAAGAGATTTCGTTTCCGGTTCCTGGGTTTCCAGGGGCTGTTTACAAGTGAGGAAGGAAGCTTCCTCCAAGGCTTTACACCCCCCTTCCCTTTGTGCCTCCTCCCTGGGAACCGGTGAGTTATCGGGGTGCTGCCCCCGTCATTGTTCTGGAGCACCAGGTCCAGAGTTGGGTGCGTTCTGCGCCGGCACGCCCATCTGAGGGTTCTGCTGAGCCCTCAGTATGTGACCCAGATCCCGCGCCATGTTTTGAACCTGGCGCTCTAACTGGGAAACCCGCTCAGGCTGATACGGGGCCCTGTTTTCTCCCCTGGGCTGATCCCAGGAAGGGTAGCTGTCCCTCCTCTGGTAATACCCCGGGTTGGGAAGATTTGGGTACCCCTCCACCCTTGGCCTCCCCCCTCCCGGATTCAGTGGTCTGGGCTCAGGGAATTGGGGAAAGAAGGATGGATGGTTTTGGGGCTGGAAGTCGGGTGGATATCTGGGGAAAAAGTTCTGCCCAGGGTTTGGTAAATTTCTGCCCTCCTGTGGGAAGTTTGGAGGGAAGTTCCCTGGGTTAGGTGCTTGTCTGGATCCCCCCCCTTGGGCTGGAGGAGTCCACACATAACCCAGGATGGGTCGATTTCCCTTGTAACGGGGACTTACATAATCAGGAGAGCGAGGGACCCCATTTGTGGGGCTGCCTCCTTGGCTCCCTGTCTGTGACTGACCCGAGGACCTCCTGGGCCTAGCATTATTAGGTGCAGGCAGGTTTTTAGGCCCCCCCATCTCCAAATCCAAAACGGGGGTGACCTTTACCTCTGCCACCTTGGCAGCAGCAGGGGTGCTGTTGGCTTTGGGGTTTTTATGGGCATTACTTTTGCTATCTATCGGTTTCTGCACCTCATAGATCCGGGTAGCCTTTTGAATGACCCAGTCTAAAGATCTTTTCTCGTGAAAATCCCTCACGAGCTGGGTCATGATATATTTGGGCAAGGCATGGAAAAACGTGTTAATAAATTCCCTGCTATCCGTGCGCACCCTTCTTGTGGTCTGTGCAAAAGCCCGCTTTAACTCCTGCACAAATTCTTGTGGGGCCTGATCCTCCCCACATTGCAAATTGTAGGCTGCCTTGCGAGCCTCTTGAGGATTTCTTTGAACAGAAAAATGTTTCAAGATGGCCGCCTTATAGGTGGACCATCTTAAATGATTTTGGTCCTCCAGCCCCGCAAAGAAACTGGAGTATTCTGGGGAGAAGGTCCACTTTACATATTGAATACAGCTTTGGCTGTCCTTCAAATGGAAAGTCTCCATCATTTGTTCAAACAACTCTAAGTGCTCCCAAACAGAATACTTAGCGTTCTTATGGTAAGGCGTGATGACGCTCCTGATCGCCTTAATCTGCTTTTAGGGGTCCTTAAGCAAGGCCCTTTTTGCCTTATTGGCCTTTTTGGTTCGGGTAACCCTTGTCCATTCTTCCTCGGACTCAGAGGCACTGCTCCCAGAGGTTCCCGTCTGTTCTTCCAGGTTTTCCCGGATTCTGCGAGCCTGGGAATGGCTGGCAGAATGTGGGGACCTGGTCTCCTGTGTCCTGCGCAGTTCAGAGGAGTCTTCAGATTCCTCCTTGCTGCCAGGATTTGATGGGTACCCCCTCCACTGACCTAACTGGGCAGAGGTTTTCAGGATGCCCTTAATGGGCCTACTCTCCTGGGGTTCCCCATTGAACTGTACTGTACTTGGGTGCCCATACCCGGATGCCCACCCCTCCATTCCTGAGTGGTACTGGCCTATGAGCCCCATACTCTTAGCTGGATAGTAATCTGCCATCCCTGTGGCCCTGTGCTCATGTGCGCCATGGGACATGGGGGTGGCAGAGTCCAGGGACTGAGAGGTATGAGGGCCTCTGGTACTAGGGCTCCTGAGGTTATGCTCCGGAGTTTCCCTTTCCCAGCGAACCTCATCTCTATCCGCCCCTGCTCCCTGTTGCAATGCAAGAGCCTGCATTTGTGCTTTCAGTTCCTCTGTTAAGGCCTTACTCGACTCTATCAGTCTCTCCTGCATCGCTACCTGTTGTTGGAGCCTATCATTGTGTTGGCAGAGAGCCTCATTTTCCCTCTGTACTTCCTGGTTGGTCCTGGAGAACTGGGCCGGTCTTTGCTGCAGGAGGGTTACCTCCTGAGCTGTGTCCCTATTGGCCTGCTCCTTTCTTGCTAGAGCATCCTCCACCCTCCTGGTGTGCTCTAACAAGTTCTGGTGTTCTTTTTGGAGGTCACCCAGTCCCTGGTGGGCCAGGTGATTTTCTTCCATTTTCCTTTTTAAATGGCAGACTTCCTGGCCTAAGGCGTCTCTTTCCTGACTAAGAGCCTGCATTTGTGCCGCCAGGTCGTCCCTCTGCCTTTGAAAGGCACCAGCTTTCTGGCGTTCTTCATCAAACTCTGCCTGGGTATCCAGGTCTTTCAAGATCAGCTTGTTGCTCTCTACCTTCACTCTATCTAGATGACTTTGCAGGGTGGCTACCTGCTCCATGCATGCCCTGTTAAAGTCTAATTGTTGCTCCAGCTTTTTCTGGCTCTGCAGTAAGGAGTCCAAACTGTCTTGGTGCTCCTTCTGCAGGGCCAGAAATCTAGTATCCTGTTCTACCTTTTCCTGTTGCAGCACATCCATATCCTTCTTTATTTTAATGATGTGCTGCCTACTATCATCTTCTGACTCCTGGCTCCTCTGCAGCCTCTGCTCAGAAGAGACCAGGTCAGATTGGGCCTTCTGTAATGCCATCTGTTGCCTATTTGCCAGATTTTGGCTTTCAGCACATCTATCCTGCATATCTCCCATATATAGGTACAGGTATGCTGCTATCCTGGCAATCTTATTGTGTTCCTCTTTGGCTTTAGGAGCCATATATAGTTCACTCAGGGCCACATGTAAGAGACCCTGATCTCTATATATATCTGACCCTGTTTCAGTGACCTGTCGCGTGATGGCCTGCAACCAGGCATCCTGGCCCTGCTCAGCCCATTCACCTCTCACAAATAGTTTATGTAAGAAGTGCTCTCTGGCTATTTTCATATCTACCAAGGTCGTCATTCTAGAGATTGGTCTCTGTCCTGACTTACAGAAGTTAGTATTTTATTTTTGCAGAACAGAACTTTTCTTGGAGTGTCCCTTTTGAGGAGTGCTTTACAGCGTAACACAGCGTGGTGATCCGACCGGATATGTGTATCTGGTCAGTTAGCACACTGTATTAAGCTGCACAAGTGGTATTCTAACCCAACGTCTCGGCTCGAGCCCCCAATTTGTAAGAGGATTCAATTCAACACTACAGCTAAGTCAACGCCTAGTCTATAATACTGAATGAAAACCCTTATTGATATATCTTTATGTCCAGTTCATGCGTTCTGGATGACTACCCCTATATAACACCCCTCTCTTGGAATCCCCCTGACCCACTGAGCCAAGAAGTAGTTCTGTTTTGCAAGTTTAAAAGGTTTATTTGATAATTTAAACAATAGATATATATCACCCTTTATAATAAATTAATAATTGAATAGCACACTTAATCTGATATGATAAAGATCAACAACGGAGAATCTGGCACTAGCACACTTCTTATAATCACTAATGAGTTGACATGAAATGGATAAGGTAGCACACTGGTAAATAGGAACAAAAGAAGAAGGTGGTACAAAATGCTTTATAGAGTTCAAATGGATGCAAGGTTGAATGAATGAAATGCAGTATAGAAATACTCAATATGATTTCAACAAAACAATGTAATCACTTTTCTCTGGCAATCCCCTCCCCCCCTTGATGCAAGGCAAGGAAATGGAAGGAAACACACAGTTCTCAGAAATGCAATCAAATGTGATTCAGTTCACCCCGGCAAGCTTACAGAAAACAGATAGGAGTTTTGAAAACACAGGCCCAAATGCTTTGATATGTGCTAGCAATGGATGAGAAATATGCTGGAAATGCTTTTAATTCCCTTTCAGAGGTTCAGGGTGAGTGGTATCTAGTTAATATTAGTCCAGGCTCACACTAGCAATGAGGCAGGGATAGTTAGCAGGTTAAACGAATTTCTGGCAAATGGAAGGCAAGCAGCAGCAGCTTTTTACACATGAAGAAATTTGCAAATCGCGGCAAAATTCGCGGATGCACCGAGCGCTATAACAGAGGAACCACAAGGACTATCTCTATCGTTTTGGGGTCCTAGGAAAGCCTAGGATCTCAGCTTCCAAATAAAAGTTACTGCAAGTCTCTAGCACAAACGGTTGCGGAGATATGAGCGATTGAATAAAGGTCGTTTTTCAGATTTGAAATTTTAAACGCACACTTTTTCAGCTTTAAAAATGATGGCAGGATAACACAATTTCTAAGCTGCAGTTCTACTTAGATTAAAATAGGATTGAATTATATTATTTTAACTAAGAGATTGGTTCTGCACAGTTTGCTATGTACTCACACTATATTCTTGAGTGAAATGGGCCTCATCACGGATCTGGTCAGGGTTTTAGACTGGACTCTGGTCTGGTCTGGTCTGGCCTCTGCACTTCACAGTGATCTGGGTCAGCTCTCTCTGCTGGTCTGGGTCTCTCTGGGTACAGCACTGCTTTCTCTCTGGTCTGGTCTCTTAGTTCTGGATAGATTGAAGTCTCTAGTTTGGCTCTCTGGAGGTTTGATGGAGGTAAAGTATGGATTTTTCCGGCAGAGCGTCCCGCTGCAGATGGAATTTGAAGGTCCCTATCTGTCCTGTCTGTCTGCTTTTATGTGTTTAGAATGTGGGTGTGTTCTAGCATCACTGACCCTACCTCTCTCTCAGCTTCTAATTGGTCAAACTTCCATTTATCATTTGATTGGGGAATGAACTGTGAGTCAGAGGGATGTCATTTTATGGCTTGCAGATAGGACACTCCTCTGTCAGATTGCACACATTCTATATTTGATAATAAAAGACATATTTCACAGTTACACAGTTGCTTGAAATTACACATACATGGTGTGGCTGAATTTAGCCATGTCTCTGTCCAAATCTGTTGTTTCTAAGAGCTTGCATTCAGAAATGGCAACTTCTAGCACTTTTTCATGTGCTAAACAACATTGGATCTTCATTAAATTTTATACAACTGTTCCTCACATATCTACCCACATACCAATGCATTTTCGTTTGTCTAGCTGAAACAGGGAGTCTGTAATATTAATAAACAATGGGGTTTTGCCCCAGAACATCACACAAATTCGAGTTTAGGCTTGAATTAAAGGTACATTTTTTAAATTAAAGCTCTCAAAGTTATACATTTCTGTCATTTGATTACAAAGAGTTATCAGTGTTTTTGTAAAATATATATTTTACTTTCAATTCAGTCCTCAGAGTGTTGAAGTCCGCCTCCAAGACTTGGGTGGGTCAGTCACAGATCTCTGCTGGCTGGCAGATCTTTGTTGACAGCAAACATCCAGAATTAACATATTCCTTTCAGAGGAAAGGGTCCTTTGTGTGGTGTCTGGCAAGCTCACATCAGGAGGCCAGGGGGCCACTTTGCATTTAATTAACAGAACCCTGTTATTTCCTGGCTTCTTGGGTTGAGTTCTGAAGTGTCAAGAGTTCTCAGGACATGCAACCCCTTTGAACCTTTGATGAAATAAGACCCCTTTCTTTGCACTCATGCAGTTTGCAAGACAGCTCTCCTGTCAGAGTTTAGACCGCTAGCGCCACCATCAGGATTTTGTGGTTACTGCATCCATCCTTGGGATTTTTTTTTTAGATTGATTCCTTTCAGCAAGTGATATTATATGGAGTAGATTGTCCATGTTCAGGACATGGCATTGGTGTGTTTCTGCAGTAAAGTAATTCTGTGCCCATGATTTTGCCATATTTGACATTCAAGAAAAATGAATTCCCAACAGTATGGGTTTGCTTTTGGCAATCAGCATTGCATCTCTGAACTCACAATATAGGCAAAATGGGATTTTCCTGTGCATTTTCTGGGGAGCTCTGGCCATTATGATGTTTTCAATGCCAGTACTGCACAGTTTTGAGGTAGGGCCCGGATGCATGGGTAAATACATCCCACAGGAGAAATCCATTAAAGAACTTCAAAAGCATAATGAAGATTTGGAAAATCGAAGTAGGCGTAATAACGTACGCATCTCTGGCCTTCCTGAAGGAGCTGAGGGCACAGACCCCATTGGCTTCCTACAAAGATTCTTACCGGCCATACTACATTTGCCTTTGGAAACTACTTTAATATACAATGGCCAAACCTCAGTCTCTCCCTCATCTCGGCAGCAACCAAGAACGCTAATATTTTACCTTTTGGAATACTCTCAACTGCAACTTATTATCTCCACAGTTAAAGAACGTAAATCTCTAATCTGGCATGGCAGTAAGTTATATTATATTTCTCACAGGATGTTGCTAGAAGTACAGCACAAAGAAGAAAAGTCTTTCTGGCATTCCGGCCTGCTCTTAAACAACTTAATGTCCGATATGGCTTATTCCATCCTTGCTCCTTTAAAGTCACATACGAAGGACGCTCTGCAGTCTTTGAGGATCCCGCTGACTTAAAGCTCTTCATACAATCCATCAAAAATGAAAATATGGACACTTCTTCTCCAGCGGCGGCCTCAACTTCATCTACTACTTAAAACTGGATCTCCATCAATTGACTTTTATACTCTTAAGTATCTAATTACCTAATGCTATGATTTTACTTTGATATTTACTATGTGGGGTGGGCACTCTTCTGGGTCCATCTTCCACAGGTAGTCGCTTTTTCCTAGTTAGCGACCCGGTAGGCGTTTCCTATCCCCTATATATATCTCCCTTTAACTCCTTATCCCATGTCCTGTTTGATCGCTAAAATTATTCATTCGCCATGGTATACTACCCGTCAAGGTGTGATCAAACCCCTCTCTCCCCTCCCTGACCCCCAGTGTTCCTTCCTTCTGAACAAATATTGGTGTAAACACAATTTCAATCGTATGACTATGGTATATGATTATTCCTGTACGATAGCAATGGGGTGTATGAATATCAAATCTCCTCCTACTAAATGATCTTTAAATGCATAACATGGAATATTAAGGGTTGCAAGAATCCAATGAAAAGATGTAAAGTATTATCGCACTTGAATAAATTTAAACCAACAGTAGCTTGTTTACAAGAGACACACTTATCCCTTAAAGAAACAATGAAACTTAAGTCTCTTTGGGTGAAGGAGGTTATTGCTAGCCCTGCTTTATCTAAGAAAAATGGTGTTGCTATACTTATTAGTATAAAACAACCCTACAAAATCCTTGCCCAAGATGCAGATACTAATGGCAGATGGGTTTGGGTAAAACTGCAAATTGACACGGCACAAGTATCAAGTATCAATATTTACGGACCTACACTACCAGATCCCTCCTTTTGGAATAATATCAAACAAATGATTCTGAAAAATGATTTCACCAACTTAATAATGTGTGGCGATGTCAATCAGGTTCTTGACCCTTTTCCTGATCGAAAATCCAGCTGCATATTTAAACCCAACAAAACTCACAAATCCTTCATAAAATGTTTAGGAGAAACAGGACTAATTGACTCGTGGAGGATATCTCATCCTTCGCATTTGGATTGTACCTTCCACTCTCCCCCACACAACACATTGTCACGTATTGATTATATTTTTGCTACAAAGACTCTATCTGGATCCATTATAGACTCCAAGATAGCCAATATCATTATTTCTGATCACGCTCCAGTCATCACTTCCTTCTCCCTTACAGATATGAACAAAGGTTCTCCCAGATGGAAACTTAACAATTTTCTTTTAAATGATCCTAAATCTATTCAATCCATCAACACTTTCATTCAACAATTCTTTAGCGAAAACCAAGATCAAGATACCTCCACTGTCAATAATTGGGATGCTTTCAAAGCGGCCCTTCGTGGTCACATAATGGCCCTATCAGGCAAGAATAAGAAAATCAGGAAAAAATATCTTGATGATCTCTACTCTAAACTCACTATCGCAGAACAACACTATTACACTGACACTAACCCAGCTAATCTACGACAAGTCATTAAGATACGCTTTGAAATCAATAAAGAAATCACTGAGTTAGCTGCAGGTACCATTCTTAAATATAAAACTAAGATCTATCAAACTTCTAACAAAGCAGGTCAAATGCTAGCTTCTTACTTAAAAACCAAAAAAGAAAAAGTTCAAGTCTCTCACATTCAAGATAAGTTGGGCAAGATGCATCATAGGTCTGATGAAATATTGGAATGCTTTAGAACATTTTATACGGATCTATATACTCCAGAATGTGCTATTGCCAGAGAAAACATTGATTCCTTTTTGAACAACATAAGTAGAACAACCTACCCTGAAATTGATCTATCTCATCTAGAAAATGACATCACTTCTTTTGATATTACCAAAGCCATCCATGGCCTCGGAAAAGGCAAAGCACCCGGCCCTGATGGACTATCCACAGAATTCTACAACACGTTTTCTCAATCCTTAACACCTAAACTCAAAAATCTTTTTTCATATTTCATTTCACAAAAATGTTCCTCCGGATCCTTTTCTGAAGCTTTACTTATCATTTTCCCAAAACCTGACAAGGACCCTACTCTTCCTAGCAACTATCGACCCATTTCCCTCATCAATATTGAAAGCAAAATTTTTGCCAAAATACTTGCCAATAGAATCGAATCCTCACTTCCAAGTCTAGTTAAACCAGATCAAACAGGTTATGTAAAAGGACGTAATATATCCTCTAATGCAAGACTCCTACTAAATGCCATCAACCTTGCAGCCAATGACAAAAAAGACACTCAAGGCTATGCGGCCATTGCATTAGATGCGGAAAAAGCGTTCGATCGTGTTGACTGGAATTTTATGTTTCAAACTTTACGCTGGCATGGGTGCAGTGAAAAATTTATTTCATTGGTCAAACTGCTTTATTCTGCCCCCAAATCCGCTATTTACTTAAATGGTCAAACTTCCCCCTCTTTTTCCTTACTAAGAGGAACGCGTCAAGGTTGCCCCTTCTCACCATTACTATATATCCTCTCTCTCGAACCACTTCTAGAATTAATAAGATCTAACAAAAATATCCCGGGAATTCAAGTCGGTGCCTCAATAAATAAAATAGCCTCATATGCGGATGATATTCTTATATTAATTAAAAACCCCAAACTTCACATTCCCAACCTCTTGAGTGCACTATCGCAATTTGGTGAGGTCTCAGGATATAAATTAAATACGCAGAAATCAGAAATTATGCCCCTAAATCCATACTGCCTTAAACATGATATTGTCACTTTTGGTCTCAAATGGTGCAGTAGCTCTGTCAAATATTTAGGTCTTAATTTTGCCACAACTATCCCTAATACGATCAAACTCAATACTGAAACACTACTAGGCACACTCAAGGATCTAACATCCAAATGGTCTCCACTATACCTCTCCTGGTGGGGGCGCTTAGATACTATTAAGATGATGCTTACTCCCATAATACTATACTATTTGCAACTTCTCTCCGTCCCATTATCCCTTTCCTTTTTTAAATCCATTTACTCTATACTACTTAATTTTCTTTGGGGAAAAGGAAAAAGTAAAAGAATTGCTCTGAAGAAACTGAAAGCCCCCTATGATATGGGGGGAGTTAGATTCCCTGACTTTCAGTCATATCACTATGCATTTCTTATAAAACAATCTCATCAATGGTTCATGGATCCTATATCCGCTGATATCCCGACTTGGTGTACATTAGAAAAACAAGTAGTTCTACCACACAACATCACAGACTATATATACATTTTTTAACATTCGTCTAAAAAGATTTTGGACCCTATTAAAGCTTCAATCTCAGCTCTACAAATCTTTCTTTTTCCTCACACTATATCTCCTAGTAAGCATCTTTCCCCACTACTATGGCATAATAAGAACATAGTAATTAACAATAAGATCCTCAACCGCAAAACATGGATTCAAAAAGGTATTAGATTTATCCAACAAATTATAGATGACCCGTATGTCCTTTCCTTCCAGCAATTCTCTATCACTTATAACATTCCTAAGAAGGACCTTCAATTTTATAACAACTTAATTAATTCCTGCCTTGATGCACTTGCCCAATTTTCCAATGAAATTCTTACTCCAGATGCTCTTAGACTAATGCACCTTTCCATAGTTGGTGAAGTTAGAACTTCAAAAATTTACAAAATGCTCACCTCTACTTTTAAGATTTGCCCTATACGTCTGAAATGGGAACTTGATTTGGGCTTCATGTTTGAAGATGAAATATGACATCGTCTGTTTGCCAAAATCAAACAAATGTCGGTATCAGCAAATATTTCACAACACTATTACTTCTTCATGCATAGAGCATTCATTACTCCGGCTAAACTGGCTAAGTCTAATCCGAATTATAATGCTAAATGTTGGTCATGTGGCATATCTCCCGCCACGTATATGCATATGTTTTTTGAATGTTCATTTATTGTTACATTTTGGCAGGAAATCTGGAAGCTTCTTAAACGTATCTTCTGTGTTGATGTGCCCTTTTCCTATGTTAACATATTTTTAGGAAGCATAGCCATCACAACTTACTTCCCATCTGACTCTGCAAGACTTTATGATTTATTCATCTGTATAGCTTTAAAATGCATTACTGCTAACTGGAAAGACTCTAGTTTGCTTTCTACCAAAATCTGGTGGAATACCATTTGTAACACTCATAAACTGGAGATGTACATGGCCAATAATCTTAACACAATTCCTAAATACAATGCTAAATGGTATTATTTCACCAGGTATCTTAACTGTTTTAATGCAACTGCTCATGGTACATGAATCTACACCCTTATACTTGCATCATTATTCATATTCCATACTCATTTAGAAATGTTAGAACTTGATAATGGTTGAAATGATTAGATTATTTTGATGAATTAATCCAATATACTCATTCTCCCCCCTATCCTCTACCCTCCTTATCCTTTTATGTCTCTAGTCTGTCTCCCTGTACGTCTCCCCCTAAATCTCTATTTTCACTACATATAAGTCACTCTTTGCAGACCTGTGCTATTATTAATTTTAAGCTACTTGTTATATTAATGCGGTTTATATCTAATATAGTTCATATTATATTCGTAAGTGGATTTAACAAATGACTCAGCCTTATAGAAATACTATTACAAAAGACCAACATCAGTTGCTATGTCATTTCTTTGTGGTTCTTGTTTTATTCTAAGTATGTAACCTGTTGACTTCTGTATCAAAATCAATATTTTAACAATAAAAATCATTAAAATGGAAAATATTACAATAGTACAAGTAATTGCAGTATCAACAAAAATGTTGACCAAAACAGGGTAGTTAAGACATAGTAGAGAGAAGGTGAGCTTTAAGGGTAGTACAAAAAAGAGCATAGGAAGGGATTGCTCGAATGTGTAGTGGTAAGGCATTCCACACTTTGGTGCAAGGAGATCAAAAGAGTAGAAACAGGTCCGGGCACAAGGGGGTTTAGGGACAGATAGAACAAAGTGGGATTGAGGGCGGAGAGTATGGGGAGGGATATACACAGAAACCAAAAGGGCTCTTTGCTGGTCTGGGAGTCACACAAGACTGGGTCTCTGTTTAGGGTTGAGAATGAGAATGTACAAGGACTGGGACGATATCCCACGCATTGGCAGACACTTCAAGACCCAGACCGGAAGCAAGGCCGGCAGACCAACACCCGCTACCAGACCATGGAGCTGGAGAAGGGGTTCCACTACAAGCAGTGGTCGAAGTGAGCGGGAGCGGACAGGAGCGGTGCTCCTCTACTTTTATAATTTACCTTTTACAGCTCCTATACTTTTATTTTAAAAAGAAACCGTTCCGGAATGGTTTTGTTTTAAAATAGAAGTGTAGGAAGAAGTTGAAACTTGCACTTTCAGTGCACTGCACTGAACGTTCCCTTAAATGGCAGGTGCAAGTGTTTGGGGTGTGGTTTGTGGGGAGTGAGTGCAGACCGGCAGGGAACATAGTTCCACTACTTCTTTCCGTTCACTTCAACCACTGACTACAAGTGCTACCTCACCCGCCAGAGGCAGATAGATATCATGCACACCCTGTGCCTGACTGAGTGCCAGATCAAGATCTGGTTCCAGAACCGGTGCATGAAGTAGAAGAGGAGAACAAGATGGTGGGATCTTCAAACAGTTCAGAAAAGACAGAGGGCGAAGAGGATGAGGAGGACTGATGGGGATCACACAATACAAAGGGCACAGGAAACCTGGCGCCCCCCTCTACCCCTCCAAAAAACCTTTAAACGCCTGAGTGATGAACCTTGTGTCCTGATGCTGAAATAAAAAATACTACCTATGATTTATTCTTTTGTAACATAGAATGCATAACAGAAAATCTACGTACCTACCTACATGTGAATGTAAGAAAATAGGTTTTCTAAAGTCCTCTGGAAGGTCTGCACAGCTGACGTTTGCGCTCTAGATAATGTTCCGACTCACAAAGCCCAAGACGGCCCAGGCCCACCTGGTCAACTGCCACTGGAGATACAGCTTTGTGGACTGCAGGGCCCACTTGGCCAACTACGACAATCTTATTTCTAAATCGTTTCAAGGTAACCAAGGCTGGGCCTATCTCTTTGAACTCCGTGTGATTGAATTGTCTGGGGAGAACCGGCTCTGCATGGCCCCGGTATCTCTTCCTGCCCCCAGGGAGCTGTGTGTCATGATGCCTACCCCCGGAGCACCAGGCCAGGCCCAGCACCCCCGGGAGCATGCATCATGCCCTCGGGTAAAAGCCCAGCGGCCCCTTATAGGGGCTCTTTGGACTCTTTCCTGGCAACTTTGGCGCCAGGCTCAGGTTGG
This sequence comes from Ambystoma mexicanum, assembly GCF_040938575.1. Taxonomy (NCBI): domain Eukaryota; kingdom Metazoa; phylum Chordata; class Amphibia; order Caudata; family Ambystomatidae; genus Ambystoma; species Ambystoma mexicanum. Next base: position 482,618,342 of record NC_090929.1, read on the forward strand.
ACATCAGTCCTGGCGCCATAGGCGCCAGGCTCATAAAGGAAGGTGTTTTGTGCACTTACCTGATGCAGACCATGCTGCAAGATTCAGGCCTCGCCGAGACCTGAAAGGGACTATTTTTTCATTGGGACTATTTTGCCACTCGGGCGTGGCCACGGAAGGATACTTACCTGGAACTACTTTGGGGGCTATTTAAGCCACGCCCAGACAGTAGCTCACGCTTCGCGTTGTTCTGCATCCAAGCAGCTGAACGCTCACCATGTCTGCTCCTGCATCTGGTCTCCAGCCACGCCCGCCTCGATCCTGGAAAACCTGTAAGGAAAGAAGAGAAGAGAAAGGTGAAAACCAAGAATTTTATCAAACTTCTTACCTGCATCCGGAACCTTCACGTCATCGTTCCTGAAAAAAGACTTTCATTTAAAAGCACTGCGTTGCTCGCTGCAGCGCCGCGCTTCACTCACCTGTCCTAGGGAGTTCTTCTGGCTCCACCGCGACTGTCTGCACCGGTCGCCACATCTCTGCGCCTAGGGGAGAGAAGAAGAGACAAAAGGTGAGCAGAAGGAACATATGAGGAAAGCCTAATTTTCCACCATAACACTTACCGGTCTACTGTTGGTGGATCATTCCTCATTTCAGGTCGGCGCCGCTATGTTGGCAGGTACCGCACCCCGGCCCCTATGGGGAAAGGACAAAAGACATTACTGGAGGAATATAAAGACATTAAGAGGGATCGCCCCCATCGCTAACTCACCTGAGTTTACCATCGGCAAGTCAATCCCTCAACGCATCGCTTTCATTCTGCCTGAAATAAAGGACAGATCACAGGTTAGGAAGGCAACAGAAAAGGAGGCTCAACACTTGAACTTTTGTAATCTTCAAACTTACGGCATTCCACTTGGAAAAGTCAAGTGGATTTTGCCAGCGCCATTCTGAAAACCAGTGAAGTAACTGGACAAACACGCGCCCCTGCACCAGAAGCAGGATGGAGAGTTCATCCTTTCAAACCATAAGGTGAGCTTCAACCGGGGATTTCGGAGGAAGTTAGAGAAGAACGAAGGGGCGGAGGGGGGAGCAAGCACACTATTCTGCAGACTGTTAATCCCCTTTCTCATCTGCAGAAGGATATTCCTACGGGCCAGACAACCAAGATTTAAGGGTCCTGTTCAGTCGGTGTTCCGAGTTCTGCGCATCACGCTCGAAGAGGCCACAGCAACCCAGACTATACCAGCGCCTCGTGGGAGTCAGGTGAGCGTTACACTGTGGACCTCCTGTTTCTAGCATCTAAAACCTTCCTCTTGACTCTCTCCACCGGGGTGGACGTCCCTCACATGTTCCTGACTCATCTGCTCTTGCCCAGCTGATAAGCCGCCTGTTCCCCCTGCTGTCACTTTCCTCCTCTGTTGCCGGAGCTGCGCAGTACCCTGCTGCGACCTGGTTGACATCATGCACCTGTATGATATGATATGATATTTTATTTATATCACGCTCATACACAAGTGTTACAGAGCGCGGCCAAGCAAAGGGAGGGGAACAAGGGAGAACAAAAACAATGATCTTACTAGGCCCAGTGACATTAAGAACGTGCAAGTGCATGGAAAATGGAAAAGGGGGAAAGTGTGTGCAAGGTGGAGAAGTGGAAAGTGCGGAACAGAGGAGAGAACAGAATAAATAATAAGTGGAATAAATAAATAAATACAGGCAATGATAAGTGGTAGAGCAGCCTGCAGGTGGCAAGTGCATGATTAGTCAGATAGGGTATATCTGATGAGTGCAGAAGAAAAGTGGGGACTGTATGGGTACAGATACAGATCCCAGTGCAAGGGGTGGCCCGTAGGCAGTGCAGGAGGGAGGCAAGGTGAGCAGGTACCTGGGCCCGAAGGACAGAGGGTGGCCAGGTGCACGGTACCAAGAGAGAAAACAGATCAGCAGGGGAGAAGACGGGCAAAAGCAGAAGTGAAGAGGAAGGTCTTTAGGTGCTTCCGGAACCGGAGATGGTTTTCCTCAAGCTTCAAGGTGGCCGGGAGGCTGTTACAAAGGGAGGCCCCAGCCGAGGCAGAGATCTGCCCCCAGCTTGTTTCTTTGAAAAGCCACTGACCCTAAGGGAGTTAGAAGTAGAGGGACGAAGAGCTCGAGAGGGGAGGTATTTACGGTGGAATAGTTGAAGGTATTTTGGACCCAGGAACCAGAAAGCCTTGTGGACAATGCAGAGGGTTTTAATTGTAATGTGTGGCATCCTGGTATGGTTGTAGCTAGTGCTTGTGTATGAAAGGGCCTCATAGAATGTTAAAGTGGAGCTGAGAGTGTTGGAGGCATGGGTGTCCCAGAGAGTGTCGGTTGGACTTGGAGATAGACTGGGAACCAGGGCAGAGGCTTATGACTTACTCTCCTACCTTTCATTGACTATGCTATGTAACCAAGAAGAATAAAGCCTGTTCCTTTTACACTTACTTGAGTCAGCCTGGTTCCTGCTCCATGTCATTCCTGACTCAGATACATCATTTGGTGACAAGGATCAAGAACCTGGAGTGAGGTATGGAGAGTTAAGCAGAACTGAAAAGGAGAGCCAGATGCTGTGTACCAGATGGAGGAAGCGCTGCCATGGAGAACTGGGTATTTGAAGCTGGAGTAGCCCTGGAGAAGGCTTTGGCATCAGGAAATTGGTAGCAGATTACAGCCCTTCCAGACCGCAGCGTGAGGATGCGAGCTGGAGTGCCAATATGTGATTGGCAGTGGCAAAAGAAGATTTGCCATTTGTTGTGCTGCCTGGTGAGGACAGCCCATAGAAAAGTGCAGCAGCCGTGCTAATAGTGAACCGGCGCCTGCTTCGTGATTGGAAAACAATGCTTGCACTTGAAGGCTGCAGCCCTCATGTTTAAGGTACTGTGGGGTAATGGATTTGGCAGAGTCCATAGCGGGCGTAATTTGGACTGTTGGAAGGGGTGCCCAGGGGCTGCGGGTGGCGCGCGCACCCAGCAAACTTTCAATGCTTGCATTCCAGCATGTCCGTTAAGCTGGAACGCAGTTGAGGAGACCCGACGCCTTCGTTCTCATCTCCGAGGCTGGCGCTTTAAAGGAATGGCCCGAGGAGTGTGGGCGTTGCGTGATGACGTTCCAGGAAAAATCCCAAGTAAGGGGTGCGTCATGTGTTACATGTGAACATGTTTACTTGCATCAGAGCAAAGGCCTTAAGCTGTGTGTCCTGCTTCGTTACGCGCTTTGAGGAAATGGTGTGTTCCGGTTCTTCGGAATGGGGATTATCATTACAAATGCATTCTGTCATCTGCAAAGTTAAGGATATGAACGCTCCTTATGAACGTTGGAGTGGCGGTGGACTGTTCAGGAGTATTGCGTAGTATTGTGTTCAGTAGCTACGAGGTACTGTGATTTTTTTTTTTTTACATCGCTGCAGCATCGGAATGAAGAATTAGTGCCCTGTTTTTATGAAGGTCATTTCAAGAGCGGTTGGAGTTTGTTTGAGGACCGCATTTCCATGTTGATTGGCGCAGTGCTGGTGAAGTGAATTGTAGTTGGTGCTAATATGTAGGGTGTCCCTGTGGACAGATGGCACATTAACTTCCAGGGCATGGGGTTTTGCAGCAATTCAATTCAGAAATGTTGCATGACGTTTTTTTTTAGGAGGACTTTCATTAATGTTTCGTTTTTACGAAGACGTTCATAATAGCGCCGCAATGTAACGAATGTTTGGGAATAATCATGTTATTTAGTAGAAGTTTATGCCGTACTACGGGCTTCTGGAGGTGAAATTAAGTAATGTGTTTGTAAATGCGATTTTGGTATGCATTAGTGTTTGTGTGCAGCCGGTGTTGTGAATGAATATAAGTGTGATAAATGCATCTTAAGAAAATTTCACAGTTTAAAACATAGACTGCACATGACTTAGATTGAGAATGATTTAATGTTTTGGAGGGTACAATTATGCGAAGGAGTTGAAGATTTTTAAATGTCCACAACATTAGTTTTACAGATTATGCAAATTGCAAGGATGTTAACATTTTAAGAATATTCTGTTTTTGGGGAATTCACAATGCAAATTGTGATTTGCGCCCCCAGCATGGTGACTGATCACCACCATGGCTGGTGATGCAACACATCCTTGTTTTGGGAGATTTTGAGATTTTTTTTATGTAGAGGTTTTTAAATTCGCATTTGTGTATAGTATGTATGTTGTGTGGACTGTAAATTGGAGTTTGCATTTTTGGAGTGCAAGTTTGAAGGTGTTGTGTGTTGTAGGGATGTACACATGATGAAGTATATTTGTGTATTGTTGCGTACGTGTGAGTGGAGGTTGTAGAATACATGTGTTGGAGTTTCATGTCATTTGTGGAGTGGCTTTCACATGCCGACCGGGTGTGTTTTGCCTTTTATGTTAAAAACCTTTTGTAGTAACCTCATTTTTTTTTGGGAAGTTGGACACACTTGTTATGGTGGTGCTCCAGTTGAGGTTAACCCTTCTGTAGGGTAGATATGTAGACACCAGGGCACGGGGCCCATTTTGTTTTTGGTAGTTTGGAGCTGCTATAGATGCAATTATGCATGGGAGTGTTGGGCAGGAGGCCCATTTGGGTAAGTATGTGCGTTAAAGGTGACTGCACATGGTGGTGTCTGTTTAGGAGTAGTTAGGTTCCTAGAAGTTGTTTGTGGTGCAGGGTAAGTTCAGTTATCTAGCACACCAGTTGATTTTATGTCCAATAGGTTTTTGGAGTGGCACACAGTTTGTAGGTCAGTGTTAGATTTTTTTGACTGTGGTTAAATTCTTTTGGGTTGTAGTTGTGGTCGGTGGAGGACCAGTTTAACCACGCACTGACAAATTTGAATTCTTTAAATTTTTTAACATCAAAGTTTATTACATTTTACTGGAGCTGTGGAATTTAGCATGACATATTTTTGTTGTGCTTTAATAAGAATTCCAGCATTTTTTCATCCTATGCATACAGTTTATTCCATCTTTTTAACGGTTGTGTTACTGTTATTTTGCAAGGTTTTTACCGTGTTTGGGTTTACGCACCATTTTTCTTCCTTTCTATGGTTGCGTTTTGTGGTTTATGTGGTCTTTGTCTAGTTAGTCTCCTTGCTTTAATTTTCATCCTTTTGTATGTTTCCTTAGGGGAGAAGGGATAAGGTGTTGAGGCGTGGCTGTTTTTGGATACTTTGGTTTTGTTTGTTGTTTGCATGTTAGGATATTGTTAGGCCATTGTGTACGCTTGTGGGGCTATACTATTTTGGAAGGTATGTTGTTCTCGTTGAGACATGGTTTGTGCTCAGGTGTGGCAGACTTGAGGCCAGGAGTGGCAGTTCTGGTAAAAGGTGGTAGGTTAGGAGGGTTTATGATGGTAGTTTAGTTTTTATTGTCCATGTGGCAAGGTATGCGCTCGGTGGTGGCAGCACTGAGACCTTGGTTTGGCAGGCCGGTGTAGAAGGTGTTTTTGTTTGTTTTGATTGTGATCCTAACATGATGGTGAGGGTATTCTGTTTTTTGTAGTTTGTTTGTAAGGAGGGGGACGTGTGGTATCCTGGTATGATTGTAGCTAGTGCTTGTGTATGAAAGGGCCTCATAGAATGTTAAAGTGGAGCTGAGAGTGTTGGAGGCATGGGGGTTCCAGAGAGTGTTGGTTGGACTTGGAGATAGACTGGGAACCAGGGAAGAGGCTTATGACTTACTCTCCTACCTTTCATTGACTATGCTATGTAACCAAGAAGAATAAAGCCTGTTTCTTTTACACTTATCTGAGTCCGCCTGGTTCCTGCTCCATGTCATTCCTGACTCAGATACATCATAATCCTTGCATCCACTGGGAGCCAATGAAGGGATTTCAGAGCTGGAGAGATACAAACCCAGGGCTTAAGGCCAAGGACAAGTCTTGCAGTCCTGTTCTCGATTAGTTGTAAAGGGCGGAGAGTGGTGGCAGGTAGATTTAGCAAGAGGCTGCTACAGTAGTCCAACCTAGAGAGAACCAGAGCTTGGGAGACAGTGAGCTTCTGGGGGAAGGAGATGAAAGGCAGAGTACCTCTAAGGAGGTGCAGTAAGAAGTTTGACTTTTTAGAGACGTCAGAGATGTGTGCAGTGAAGGAAAGTGTGGAGTCTTAGATGACCCCGAGATTCTTAGTCTCGCAGGTAGGGGTAGGAGGAGGGCCAAGGGAGGCCGGCCAGAGAGTGAGGGGAAAGGATGGTGAAGGTGTACGTTGGCATTTAGACAGAGATCGTTGGTGGGAAGCCCGGGAAACTAAAAGCGAAAGTCACCGCAATTTTTAATACTCTGCTGCATGCTGTTTGAGGCAGTTACCAGTCATTTGGTCGAAAACCAAATGGTTGAATGACCATTTGATCGAAGTAAAATGGTCCAAAAAAAGGGTCGATTTTTTTTTCTTTTTTTTCTTTTTTTATTTTATGGGGGATTTCCCCCAACCCCCCTTTTTCTTTATTAAAAAATATTTTTTAAGCAACCAAAACGAAAAAAAATATATAAATAAATGAATAAATAAATAAATAAATTCGACCTTTTTTTTTCGACCATTTTGATTCGATCAAATGGTCATTCGACCATTTATTTTCGACCAAATGACCGGACACCGTTTGAGGCGGGTGGCGGAGCATTTCAAATTGCTGGTAGTTTAATTTTAAGTTTCCTGATGAGCCTGAGTAAATATAAATTGAAATTAAGTGGGGGCAGCAATCACCAGGTGAACAGACAAAAGCCTCCAGCTGCAGCCTGCCAGCATTCTCTGCTCTTTGGCAGCAATAAGAAAAAGCTCCACTAGAGGGCTTTTGCTTGATTAGTTCAGCGAGGGAGAGTTAACATGAACACAGGAGGCTCATTCATTTCACAAAATTGATGCCTCCTTGTGATTGAAAATCCTGACTTTAAAGTTTACCTTTGACAGTTTTAGCCACTACTCCTCCATAAAGGCTGAGGGCAATGGCAAGTCATTGCCCCCCTTGCCCATTGTGGACCAGCCGCCCTTTCATGGCAAAACCTTCAGCATAATATAATGTTGGCCAATGCATTGCAAAACATCTTGAATGCGATCTGTGTGTTCTGTAGGATTTCTGGAATGTACTAGAATATTGTCAAGGTAGAAGATAAGCAGAGGTTGTAACAAATCAGCAAATACCCTATCCATTTATCTTTGGAAGCCCACAGAAGCATTTGCGACTCCAAAGGGAATTACTCTGTATTGATAGTGTTCAAAAGGGGTTCAGAATGCATCGACTGATCGAATTTCCCAGAAGCCAAACCACCTAATGGCAGGTGAAGGGTCAAAGCGTCTCTGGTAGCCATAGCTTAATGGAGGGGTTCTACGTGATTTTGTGGAAGTATTTTTCAACGTGGGACTTTTCATCGCCACGTTTTCATCAACCAAAACTCTTTTTTTATTTTATTTTTAAAATAGGGAGTTCCACCCCCAGAGCCCCCCCCTTAATTAAATAATCATGATGAAATGTCCCACGTTGAAAAATACTTCGACGAAATGCGTGTATACCAATGGAGGGTGGCATTCTCAGTACAGAAGGTGTGTACTTCTGCAATCCAATCTTGCATTGCATTAATGAGATTCTACAATTGATCCATTTTTTTTTGTGAGGTGAAGTCACAGATAAACCCATTTTTGGGTAACTGGAACGTCGGCCTGTCGATGCTTCTGTATGGTGAACCCTGAGTCATAGAAAGTGAGCCATTGTCCACTTTCTAGGGCCAATGGATGCCACACAGTGGCAGGAAGAGGATCAGCAGTAGGCAGTAACAGCTAAAAAGGGGAAGCAGGTGGGGTCCTTAGTGGGGTTAAGCGGCAAGCAGCAGGCTCGGTAATGGGAGGTGCATTGGGAAAGGGAGGCGAGTATGGGGGTGGGACTACCACCATTAAGAATGTAAGAGGCGGTGGGGGGAAGGAGCCAAATCACTTAAAGGGATTCAGTGAACAGTTATGAGTCGGTGGGTGGAATTCAATGAATTGGGGTCTGAGGAAGCCGATTTGGAAATCAATTTTCGGGGGGAAGACATAGACAAAGTGCAACATCCTGTCACTGATGGTTCTTAATTCAGGACTTTTGGTAGTTCTTGATTCTACGAGATACTGTCTTCCTCTTCCTGATGCAACCCTCTCAGTGCTCTAAAATTGCGCTCTGAGGGATGCCCTTGGACGAGGAAACCAGCAAAGGGAAAATACCTCTGATCTCTGTCATCAGATAACATTCAGTACTGCAGACAAAATTATTCACTGGTGACCAATGATACTCCCCCTTCCAGGATGATGTCAATTGCACAGTATTTAATTTAAGAATTGGAGCGCAGAATTCACAAAACCCAAGGCCAGTAGACTCCATGGTGAGCAGGATTTTGGTGGTAATGAGATACCAATAGAATTGCATAGAGAAGGAGTGCAAGCCTCCAGTTCAAGGATAACCAGAAGTGAAAGCAGGTTGGTCATAAAAATGTACATCATTGGTGGCCATCCATGTAGAACAGAGAAACTATAACAACCATGCTAAGAAATAGCTAGGCCTGATCTTCTATCACATGTGAGGACTTCATTTCCACCAATTGCATACTGTGACAGGCAGCATCAGAGGTTTGGGGAGGTGGGTGATACTATACTCAATGCCCATCTCTTAAAGATAGCAGTCAAGACATGTGCCATCGGGTGAAACCGAGGCGGAGGAGCAGAAGGAGCAGGGAATCCCACAGTGCAGTTTTTATTAGAGTCGCACTTATGTGACTATTTTGGGGGGAAGCACCTGGGATTGAGAGAGGCGGGTGATACATTGAAGTGGATGGTAGAAAAACATGGCTTTGAGTAGTACATGGGAGGAGGAGCAGAGGTTCAGAGAATCCCAGACAGCAACTTGTGTGACAGTCAAATTTGCACGAACATTATCAGAGAAAGCAGCAGAGATTTGGGAAGGTGGTTGAGAATCCGATCATTGTAAGTTTCTTGAAATGGGGGGTGGAGAAAGTGTCATTGGTGGACACCTGGGAGGAGCAGTAGTAGCAGGTCATTTTGGAGGGAAGCTTGTCTGAGAGCCATGCTCGATCACATTTTGTGAGAGGAAGCAGGAGCTATTCAGGGTTGCAGATATGATACACCCTTGCCTAGCTCTTGAACTGTGTGGACGAGACATGCGCCATACCGGCACGGTGGAAAAGGAGGATCAGGCAATCTCAGGTGACAGCTTGTGTGAGGCTCATGCTGTTGTGAATTGTGTGGGCCAAGATTCAGAGTGATGTGTGATGCACCAATCAGTGCCCGTCTCTGAAAGTTATCAGAGAGACATGCTATTCACTAACATCTAGAAGGATGAGCAAGAGCGAGTGAGGAATCTCTGAAGTCAGCTTGTGTGAGCGTTCAGGCTCACATCATTTTTTATAGGAAGCAGCAGAAAATCGGGTAGGTGGGCGATATGCTAGTCAATGTCATTTTATTGAAGTGAGTGGATGAGAGACATGCGATAAGGAGACCCCTGTTAGCTGGAGTAGGGGGAGCAGGGAATCTCTCAGGGCAACCTGTATTAGAGTCATGCTCACATGTCTTTAGTTGGGGGGGGGGAAAGCAGAGATTCAGGGTAGCGGGTGCTAAACCAGTCAGTGTCTGTCTCATGAAATGAGTGGACCAGACAGATGCCATTGTATGACACTTGAGAGGTGGGCCATTAGGAGTAGGGAATCCTTTGGAGCAGCCTATGTGAGAGTCATGCTCATGTGAGTTTTATGGAAGGAGCACCTGGGAATCAGGAAGGTTGGTGACACAGCAGTTGTGCCTATCGCTTGACGTGAGTAGAGACGTGTGCCCACAGGTGACACCTTAGAGGAGAAGCAGGAGGTGCAGGGAGTCCACTGGGGCCTCTTGGAAGGAATGAAGCTTGTGCAGTTTGTTTGAGAGGAAGCAGCAGAAATGTGTAGAGGCTGGTGATACACCAGGTTATTGTATGTCTCTTGAAGTGAGGTGAGAAAACACTTGCCATCAGGCAACAACCAGGAAGAGAAGCAAAAGTTGCAGGGAATCCCCGAGGGTAGCTTTTGTGTCAGTCACACTCTTGTGGATTTTTTGTTAGGAAGAAGCAGTGGTCCGGTGAGGAGGTTAACACCCGATCACTGTCCGCCTCTTGAATTGAGTGGAGGGGACATAGGCCCTCAGTTGAAACCTAGAGAAAGAGCTGGGCATACCTGATGCAATTTGTGTAAGAACCATGCTTGTGTGAGTTTTGTGGGCAATAGCAGTGGATTAGACAGGTGCTTTTGGATGACATCTTGGTGCAGCATCAAGAGGAACATGGAATACAGTGAAGGCCTCTCCATAGTGGGCAAGGTGGCACCGACCCCTGCATCCCACCCATTATAGAGGAGCCATCCCAGTGAAAACACAGAGTGCTCCCTCAGCTCGGTTTTGCAGCTGAAGCAACACCCCTGGGCTGGTTTGAACTACCAAAGGGAGCCTGGTTTCAAATGTACAGCTTTGTTCCATAGCCATGCATTCTCGATTAGACATGCATGGCCAGGGCGTTTTGCTTCCCAGTCTTACATAGCCCATTGGGAATGCTGGCTTGGGAACTGCATATTTATACGTGAGAGGGGGCGCTCCTGCATCTCCCCGCTCATACACACCGAGAGGGGAGCTTCCTTACCAAGACTCTGGCTACTGCGCACATGTGCAGGACCAAGGAAGCGCTTGCTTCCTGATTCCTGTTTGTGCTACATGGGAGCTGGAGCGCTAGGCGGAAACTTCAGGACCGGGGCAGAAGGTAACATTGTGTTAATTTTAATATGTGTATGGATGCATGTATGCTTGTGTTATGAGTGAGTGTATGAAGATGGGCACATGTGTGAATGAGTGTGTGCGTGCTGCGTGAGAATGTTTTGTAAATGTAAATGTGAGTGTGTGTGTGTGTGTGTGTGTGTGTGTGTGTGTGTGTGTGTGTGTGTGTGTGTGTGTTTGTGCTGGGGCCGGGAGCTGATTTTGGTGAGTGGGGGTAAGGAGGTTGTTCAACAATGGCATTTTAAAATGCCTCTGTTGCACAACCCCCTCCTCACCGGCCAAAAACAGCTCCCGTTCCGAGTCACTGGGGGACCCAGAGGACAGGGATGGTATTTTTGTTGCTGGCCATCTATGATAGATGTCTAGAAAAAAAGAAGAGAGAGAGAGAGAGAGAGAGAGAGAGAGAGAGAGAGAGAGAGAGAGAGAGAGAGAGAGAGAGAGAGAGAGAGAGAGAGAGAGAGAGAGAGAGAGAGAGAGAGAGAGAGAGAGAGAGAGAGAGAGAGAGAGAGAGAGAGAGAGAGAGAGAGAGAGAGAGAGAGAGAGAGAGAGAGAGAGAGAGAGAGAGAGAGAGAGAGAGAGAGAGAGAGAGAGACAGAGAGACAGGGTGCAGACATGTCATTATTTTTACTGGGCACACAATCACATTGAGTCTCTGTGTGTGTGTGGTGCTGGATAGTCCCAGGGGTGAGGTATGGAATTTCATTAGCCATCTATCATAGAAATAACCTGTTGTGATAATACCATACCTGCCCCCTGGCCATCCCTCCCCCCGCTCCACCAGTGCTTCGCATACACACATGATCACATTGATTGTGTAGAAGCCATTTCTTTACTGGTCCTCTTTGCTAGGTAGATAGACATATCGTATTGGGCTTCTTTGATAAAAAAAGCAAGCATGATAAGTTGTATTATTTAGCTAGTCAAGCATTTTAATGCAGCCAGTCTAGCCATTGCTTATTGTGGTATGACATTTTGTATTGGGCATCTTCGATAAAGCAAGCATGATAAGTATTATTGCGTGGCTGGCCTGGCATTTTGTTGCAGCCAATCTAGCCCTTTCTTATTGTGGTATGACATTTTGTATTGGACATCTTTGATAAAGCAAGCATGGAAAGTGCTATTATGTAGCTAGTCAAGCATTTTAATGCTGCCAGTCTAGTCATTTCTTATTGTGGTATGACATTTTGTATTGGGCATCTTCGATAAAGCAAGTCTGGAAAACGCTATTATGTAGCTAGTCAAGCATTTTAATGCAGCCAGTCTAGTCATTTCTTATTGTGGTATGACATTTTGTATTGGGCATCTTCGATAAAGCAAGCATGATTAGTATTATTGCGTGGCTGGCCTGGCATTTTGTTGCAGCCAGTCTAGCCCTTTCTTATTGTGGTATGACATTTTGTATTGGACATCTTTGATAACGCACGCATGATAAGTGTTATTATGTAGCTGGACTGTTATTTTGGTGCACCCAGTTTCGACATGTTTTTACACTGGGGCATGCATTTTTAATGGTAAAGGAAAGTGGTGTTTGCCCTTATGTGGGGATACTGCCATATATTGGCAGAACAAGCATGGAGATGTTTTATTATAGTATAAATACCGGCATTATCTGCAAAACAATCATGAGTATGTTCTTATATGGTAATACTGGAATATATTAGCATGGAAATGTATGGGCACAGCCAACGTGAACATGTTTTTATACTGGCACATATTGTGGGCTAAGGCATCATGAAAATGTTTGAAACTCTCCTGTGCAATGTTGTTGACATGTATATATTGGACCTTTTCATGAGTTATCCTACACAACATATTGCAAACTGTTTGGCTTTTTACTACATTTTTCAAAACAGTGTGCTGTAAAATGCATTTTAACACATTATTTTTAAAATGTTTTCGAGGGACAACTTATCTGAGCCCCTCTTGATAAGTTCGGGTTCCTGCGCTATGCTCAGTCGCTAAGGCATATTTGTGGGAAATATTTACGCACCTCCACTTAAATAAATCACCAGCCGCCACTGATGGAATACTTAAGGCCAGGTGGTGCGAGAGACGTGCTAAAGTGTGGTAGGAAGCAGCAGAGACTTGGTAAGGAAAGTGATACACCATTCAGAGTCCATATATTGAAGTGAGTGGATGAGACATGTGCCTTAGGGTGATACCGTGGAGGAGGAGCAATGACTCCCTGTGGGCAGCTTGTGAGGGAATCATGCGTGGGTGACCTTTGTGGTAGGAAGCAGCAGTGATTCTGGTAGGCGGGTAACATTCCAATCTGTGTCCATCTTCTGAAGTGAGTAGAGGAGACATACACGATGGGTGGCTGTCATAAATCACCAAAGTATCAACTGAAAAGGATACAGTAACCAAAAAAGGATACAATTTGGTAGGGCTTTTCCGGATCCTATCTTCACACGACTTGATTGTAGGCAGGTCAAATTAGACCTTCCAAATGATACAACTCTCTGACTGAATAAAACAGGCAGAGAGATGGATCACTGGAAAGGGCGTGGAAATTGTACAGGAAGTATGCCTAGAATAGATCATAAGACACTGTCCCAAGTTAAATACTAAGAAACACAGAATTGGGATTAATTCAGACACTGACCTTAAGGCTAAACTGAAGAATTCCAGGACAGTTTCTTGAAGAGTCCCAAGAGTTGAACAAACGACAAAGGAAGGGAAGATTAGTAAGGGAGACTTATCCCGAACGGCACGAGGCTCTCGCTAGATACCGGGTTGGTGCACCACAGGATAGCGTCCAATGTACTGTGCACATTCACCTTCCAATAGTTCATGAAATACTTCCTTTCCCACAAAGAACAAAATAAGAATCTCACCTGTTGACTGTCACAGGTACCAAAAGTTCGAAGTAGTTCAGAAAAACACGTGCAGGATTGCACGCGACAGCATACACGCAGCCAAGCCAGCCGCGCTTGTAGACAGCGTTTCCGCGTGAAGAATTAGACACGCGAACAGGATTCACGCAGCCCTGGACAGCCGCGCTTGAAGACAGCGCCGCGTGGAGATTTGGCACGCAAACTGGATTCACGCAGCTCAGGACAGCCGCGCTAGCAGACAGCGTCTGCGTGGAGATTTGGCACGCGAACTGGATTCACGCAGCTCAGGACAGCCGCGCTTGCAGACAGCGTCCGCGTGGAGATTTGGCACGCGAACAGGATACACGCAGCTCAGGACAGCTGCGCTTGCAGACAGCGTCCGCGTGGAGATTTGGCACGCGAACAGGCTTCACGCAGCTCAGGACAGCCGCGTTTGCAGACAGCGTCCGCGTGGAGATTTGGCACGCGAACATGATTCACGCAGCTCAGGACAGCCGCGCTTGCAGACAGCGTCCGCGTGGAGATTTGGCACGCGGACAGGATACACGCAACCCAGGAATTAGCGTGTGGAGGAAAACAAGCTGAAATTAGGCCAAAGAAGTTTGCTGAAAGGAATGCGAGAACGCAGGTCCGGAGTTCAGCTACCAACGCCAAAATTGACTTAATCAGAAGCAGCGAATGGAGTTTCCACGCTGCTTATGTACGCACTGCAGTGATACACATGACGGACCTAAGTCATGTGAAAATTAACGACGTGAAAAATGCAGACGTCGTTTTCTGGGCAATGTATCGAACAACCTCCATTTTGAGTAAAAAGGTCTACTGGTTCTATGGGCGTAACTCATCTTGTATGGAGAAGTTGTTCCTGGTCCAGAGGTATGACCGGCAGGCATGACAGTGGCACCTTGTAGGAGGAGCAGAATGAGCAGGACATCTCTAATGGCAGCTTGTGTAATAGTCGTGTTTGTTTGATTTTTGTGGGAGAAAGCAGCAGCATTTCGGGAAGATAGCTGCTACAACAGTGAGTGTCCTTCTCTGGAATTAAGTGGAAAAAACATGTGGCATTGGGCAACTCATGGAAGTAGAAGATTACCAGGGACTTCCTGAGAGTAGTGTGTCTGAAAGTCACACAAGCATTCATGTTGAGGAAGTAGACAGCAGATATTCAGGCAGATGTATGATATTCTTGTCATTGCCTGTTTTTTTAAATGAGTGAACAAGACACATGCTGTCGGTTGTCGCCTTGGAGCAGGAGCCGGAGGAAAATGCAATCCCTCATGGAAGCTTGTGCGAGAGTCACCTTAATGTGACTTTTGTAAGAGGAAGCAGCGTAGATTCAGAAGGTGGTTGATACGCCAGTCTGTGGCCGTTGCTTGAACACGTGTCATCAATTGACACCTGCTTGTAGCTGAGGCGATACCTGGTAGGAGGAGCAGGGAATCCCTGAGGGCATCTTATGTGAGAGTCATGCTCATTTCCCTTTTGTGGGAGAAGTAGCAGAGATTCAGGAAGGTGATTAATACACTGGACAGGTTCCATTTCTTGAAGCAAGTGGAGAAAGATTGTGCTATTGGGTGGCACGGTGGAGTAGTAGAAAGAGTAAAGCTTGTGTGAGAGTCATGCTCACTTGAACTTCAGATTTAGGGAGGCAGGTGATATACTACTGTGTGAACAGCACATTTGCGACCGGTTAGCACCCAAACAAAGCAAGTTGCAGCAGCACCTGCTATGTGTGTAGTAGGGTAAAAGATATCCATGTGGCCATTTGAAGGTATCATCCACCTCATGTTTCACACTGCCTGACGGAATTCACTCTGGAATGCATTCACCAGAACAAATACATATATGGTTACTGCACCAACCAAAGTCCATCCCCAGAAATGGACAAAGGAGGCTGTACTTTCTGCTACTTTCTATTGGAGCAAGAGGCGGAGGTGTGTGTATCGTATCTACCGAACATCAGTGAACAACAACATATGGTATAGCTAATCAGCGGGAAGAGAGGTATCCAGGTACATTTTCGAAAACACATTTTCGAAATGCAATTTTTTCGAAACAAAAATGCAGAAAAAAAATTCTGAATGTTTATTTTTTGTTTTATATATTTTATTTTTGTTTCGTTAGTAAAAAAAAGTGTCTATAAAAAAATGGGGGTTTGGGAGAACCCCCATTTAAAAAATAAAATAAAAACAAAAATTCTCATTTTTTTGTTTTTTGGCATTTTGGTGTCGAAAAAATGGCATTTCGAAAATGTGACGTTCGAAAATGTCACTATAAACCTGGAAGAGAATGAGAAACCAACATCTCTGTATCAACAAGCCCCATCCCTTGATACATCAGAGAATTATGCTGTGATAGAATCTTGCCTCCCACCCTTCCACCTCCATACAGTCTCTTTGAGAAACAGCCTTCCTGTCACAGATAAGAAATTACAACTAATCATTACGTGGCATCTAAACCACCATCCCTACCAGCAACACTGTGTTCAGATGATCTGATCCTTTGCCTGGTTAGCCAACAACGAAAGTTAATAGCATGGCAGAGCTTCTTACAGTGTAAACAGCAACTGAATCTGTCCACTTGCGCATTATGCTGGAAAAGAGTGTGCAGATGGAAGGCGAGGACCAATTTGTGTACCCAATCTATGTGGTGCCATATCCTGTGGCATCACGCACAGACATGGCAAGAAGTCCGGTCTTTGTGGGACCCGAACTTGGGAAGTGCTGGCGGCTCTAACATCAGCAACCCACACTGTCATGAACCGCTGTCTGCGTCCCTTCTGGACTTCGTGGTCCCTGAAACATAGGGGATTGAACTCAGTAATCCTTCCAACGTGGCCGTTTGATGAGGAACGCTGCTTGCCAGTCTCTGCATTACACGCTCTATGTTCTACAAAACAGACACGCCCCAGCGGCTCTGCGCGTCTCAACGCTACTGCTCACCGTAGCTGGACGTGTGCTGCTGGAGTTCGCTCTGGGCTATTTTCCTGATCTCTATATTCCCGGTTCCTTGATTCCTCCTCCTTTGATTTCATCCCTCAAACGTACCGAACTTTCCTGGATCTTCACCCGCGCTCAAGCCACGGTTTCCGTGCCTCCGTGTGAGGACATTATTCCTTCCTGGTTCCATCCTGACAATCTGAACGAAGCACGCTGGAATCCGAAGACCCGCATGCGGGCCTATATAAATCCTGGCCCGTGCGGTGGAAGTCACAAAGATGGTCGCAAGCAAACTGGAAAGACAGGTGAGAAGGGGAGAGACTTGTGATAGATTAAGACACCTAAAAATCGATACGGATACAGGGATGGAAGCCGCGGTTCAAGACCTAATGCAAGGCATGCAGGAACTCACCACAGAAGTTCAAAACCTTAAAGCTGAGAACGCTGCCTTAAAGCAGCTGGTATTGTCTTGTGATTCTGCTACCAAGGAAAGTGTGTTATTGGGAGGAGTGGTGGACAATTATGATGGCTCTCCAAAGACCCTTTGTGCCTTCCTCGATTCATGCTTGGTGCATTTCACCTTCAAGCCCTACTACTTCTCCACCCCTAGAGCAAAGGTGGGGTTTATGATATCACACCTCACTGGCAACGCATTAACCTGGGCAACTCCCCTAGTCAATTCGGGCGACGCCCTCCTGGATGATTACAATGGATTTGTGGAAACCCTAAAGGCCATGTTTGACCGTCCTGAGCAGGTTTACAGCGCTCAGGAACTTCTACTTGATTTTCAACAAGGATCCCAGGATATGCTCACCTATGTCACCCGTTTCAAACAACTTATGAAGGAAGCTGATTGGTCCCAAGAGACTAGCTTCACTCTCTTTTGCAGAGGCTTGAATGAAGAAATAACGGACGAGCTAGCCAGGGTAGCTCACCCTAATTCCTTCCAGGCCCTCTTGGACCTTTCCTTGCAAATTGATTTTCAAATCCAGGAAAGAAAGGTGGAGAAAAAGAAGTCAAAATCATCATTCCAAAAGGCTGTCACAGACCACCCTTCTAGCCCAGAACCCGCAGTTTCTCCGACCTCCGACCTCAGATCCAGAACCCATGCAACTGGGGGCATTCCGTGGACCCATTACCCCACAAGAAAGGATGCGCCATATTCACACTGGTCTCTGCATGTATTGCGCCTCCGATAAACATCTTGTCAAGAGTGCCCTATTGCTCTTCCACAGCGTTCGGTAAACGCCAGCTCCCGATCCTAGATGGGGCACAGTTTCGGGAGAATGATGTCTGCTCCACATCAATTCCTTCATTCCTTCCTTGAACTCTCCTGGACCAAATAAGCTTGTGATTCTTCAGGCCTTTCTATCGCCTTCCACGACAGAATCTTACCCCATTCTGGCATTAGTGGATTGCGGAGCCATTGGTATATTCATAGATCATGATTGGGTCACTACTCACAACATTCCACATGAAACTCGAGAGACGATGCAACCGGTAGAGGCAATTGATGGGAGACCCCTATCTTCAGGACCCATAACCCTTCAAACTAAAGAGATCCTACACTCTATAAATCACCATCAAGAGAGGATCAAATTTGACATCATAAGATCTGCCCACTAGCCAATGGTTCTAGGCATGCCCTGGTTACAGAAGCATAACCCCTACATCAATTGGGCAGCAGGCTCCTTGTTTCTTAGTTCTGAACTGTAAGAGGATTCAATTCAACACTACAGCTAAGTCAATGCCTAGTCTGGGATACTGAATGCAAACCCTTATTGATATATCTTTATGTCCAGTTCATGAGTTCTGGATGACTACCCCTATATAACACCCCTCTCTTAGAATCCCCCTGACCCCACTGAGCCAAGAAGTAGTTCTGTTTTGCAAGTTTAAAAGGTTTATTTGAGAAATAAAACAAAATATAGATACCACGCTTTTATAATAATTAATAATCGATATCGCCCTTATAAATATAATGTTAATCAACAATGGGTAATCTGACACTAGCACACTTCTTTATAATCAATGAGGAGTTGGTGTAGGATGGATAAGGCAGCGAAAATACTTTTATGATTTCAAGGGAAAAGCAATGAGGAATAAAATGCAGTACAGAAATACTTGATATGATTTTAGCAAAAGATAAGATAATCACTTTTTCTCTGGCAATTCACCCCCCTCCCCTATGCAATGTAAGAAATGGAAGGAGATGGAAAGAGGAGCACACAGTTCTCAGGAATGCAATCAAAGACAATACAAAATTCAATTCCTACCCCAGCAAGCTTAGAGAAAACAGGTATGAGTTTTAAAACACAGGCCCAAGTGCTTTGAATGTGGTGGCAATGAAGTGAGAAATATGCTGAAAATGCTTTTAATTCCCTTTAGGAGGTTCAGGGTGAGTGAGAGATACTTGGGATGAGCTCAGGCTCACTTTAGCAATGATTCAGGGATGGTTATTAAGAGGCAAACACATTTTTAGCAAAGGAAAGCAAAATCAGGCCAAATCGCAAATCATGGCAAAATTTGTGAGTGCGTGAATCGTGATTACGGCAAAAGTATAAGGAGTAGTAAGTAGGTTCTAGGTTCGTTGGAAAGCTGAGAGTCTAAGCTTTCAGAGGGAAGTTAAACCAAGTTCCTACGACAAACGGTTCCAGAGATATGAACGATCTTGTAAAGGTTGTTTTTCGGATTTAAAGTAAAACTCAAAATGACAGGTGACAGCTTGCAGCTGCAGAATTGACAGGTGACAGTTGTGCAGCTTTACAAAATGACAGATGATACGATTTCTAGGAGGCAGTTCTACTTAGGTTAAAATAGTTTGGATTAGATTATTTCAACTAAGAGATTGGTTCTGCACAGTTCTGCTAGGTACTCACAATATAAATTTGAAATAGGCCTCGCCACGGATCTGGTCAGGTTTTGGACTGGACTCCGGTTCTGGTCTCGGCACTTCACAGTGATCTGGGTCAGCTCTCTGGTTCTGCTCATAGCGGTCTGGGTCACTCTGGATCTCTGGACTGGTCTCTGGCAATTGTTCTTGGCAAAAGAATTCAAACAGCTCGCCCGGCTGTGGAATAGTTTTCAAATGATTTTAAGGTTGTTGAGGCCTGCTGAGAAGAGTTCTCAGTTTATGGGTTTAGGCCCTTGCTTTAAGTTCTGAAGTAAAGTTCTGGTCTTTGGAGATTGATGGATTTGAAGTCTGGATCTCTGGATGTGAAGTCGTCGGTCAGCATGCTCCGCAGCAAATGGAATTGAATGTCTCTACCTGTCCCAGCAGTCTCTTTTTATGTGTTTTGAAAATGGGTGTGTGCCTGGGCCTAGCTAAGCCTGCCCCTCTCTACTTGTCATTGGCCCAATTCTCCCCTCTCCCATGATTGGGGGAAGGAAATGGATGGTCAGCATGATGAAGTCTGTTTATGGGTCAGAGGATCCTCCCCTGGTCAGTTTGCCCACAAATCTATATTTGATTCAAATACATCCTTTCCAGATATCCAATTTGTTGAAATTACATGTGCACATTATATATTCCTTATGGTCCACGCTTGTCCGCCTCTGATCTTCCTGGGGTCTTGCATTAAAAATGACAACATTTTGCGCTTTTTAACTGGTTTTGCAATATCGGACATTTACCCAAAATTACACACATGTGCGCAAGGAGTATGGACATTAACTGATGAAGTGTCAGATTTTTAACATGCAGACATTTGGAGTGAGACCCTATTTTCCGCTAGCAACCCCCCAGAATACACCACAGGGTCCTAACGCCTCTCAAAATGTTCACAGAAAAATCACAAAAATAATGATATTACTTATATAATTCTGACAAGTCCGCACTATGAATTATCTATCTTTTTCAAATTATGCCCTGGTCAAAAAGGGGTGTGGCTTCCCACATCACAGAGTGGAATAACTGGTTTATCCACTTCCCCCAAGCTCAGCTGCTAGCAGAGGCACTGCTCCTCCCAGTTTCCCCTAAGAGGAAGCCACTTTTACGACGCCCCCAATATAACATTTGCCTGAGTCCAGGACAGGCCTTTGTTCAACTCCCTGTAGTCCCCAGCTGCTCCACCCCTGATCTAATCAGAGAGGTGACAACTCCTTTTGGCCAGGGGCAGCAGGATGCAGCTATGCCTGGGAAGAGTGGCTGAACAGGTTTCTCCTGTCGGGGGTAGTTGTCAGGCAGAATCCAGTTTCACTAAGCCAGGTTTCAGCTAAATGTCACTTTTTGTTCCCAGTTTTCTACATTCAAATCAAACTGACAATTTGTACCTATACATTAAATAATTACTTCCTTCAAGTAATTTCAGAATATGGTTTTACATTCTTCCACCTCTTAGCAAGTCTTTCCTTGTTCTGGTTTTGTTTCATTTGTTAAGTTTTACACAAAAGTCTGGTGGTTTTAAAACACCGGCTTTCTGATATTGGTGAGTACTGGTAATGCAACCATTTTTGGGATTAAGAAAATTAATTCCCCACAGTTCTGAGTTGCTTTTTTGGCAATCAGCATTGCCATTCCCAATGGTTTCAGGCTACTGTGTTTGTAGCCCACTGGTGGTTTTAGGCAGTGCCCTCCTGTGCTCACAACATAGGCAAAAATGGGTGTCAGCCTATTCTTCATGTTTTCCCTGTGCACTCTCTGGGGAGTTCTGGCCATCATGATGTTTTCCATGCCAGTACTGCACAGTTTTATTGTAGGGCTTGGATGCATGGGTAAAAACATCCCACAGAACACTGTATGTCCCACTGCTTATTCCTAGATTCCTTACCAAAATCCTCTGAAAACTCGCAAGAAATCCAGCAAAGTCCAGTCACTGTCTCTAACATCATCGAATTCCCAGGGCCTACCAGGCTTACACAGATGTATTTTTGACTGCCATCGTTAAAGCTCTTCCTCCTCACAGACCTGAGGATTGTGCCATCGATACTGAACCTTCAGCAGTGATCCCTTTCGGGAGAATGTCTATTTTATCAGAACCTGAAAAGAGGGCCCTCCGGGAATACCTGGATACTAACTTGGAAAATGGCACCATATGACCATCCAAGTCCCCGGTGGGTGCTTCGTTATTTTACGTTCCCAAGAAAGATACCAAGGAGCTTAGACCATGTCTAGATTACCGTGGCCTTAACCAGTGTACTCTCAAGGACCGCTACCCATTACCTCTCATCTCGGATATCCTGGAAGCAGTAGGAGGTGCAGTAGTATTCACAAAATTAGATCTCAGGGGTGCCTACAATCTAATTCATATAAGGGTAGGTGACGAATGGAAAACAGCCTTTAGAACACCTTTTGGCCATTTTGAATACCTCGTTATGCCCTTCGGACTTGCTAATGCCCCAGCGGTCTTCCAACGTTTTATGGACCAGGTGTTTTCTGACATACTGTTCTTCTTCGTCATTGTATATCCGGACGACATACTGATATACTCCAAGGACCATCTGAAACATGAAGAACACGTAAAGGCAGTTTTACAACGTCTACGTGAACATAAGCTCCTGGCCAAACCCGAGAAGTGTCGTTTCCATGTATCAACTGTTCACTATCTCGGATTCGTTCTTAGCCGCAAGGGCATTGGAATGGAACCCTCACAGGTAGATTCTATTCTATCCTGGCCCGTTCCAACTACTGTAAAACAAATTCATTCCTTCCTGGGGCTTGCTAACTTCTATCGGAAATTTATACCAGCCTTTTCCGAGATTGTACATCCTATTGTTACATTGCTAAAGAAGGATACCCCCTTTCAGTGAACCTCAGCCCAAGATACGGCTTTTCAACGGTTGAAGTCGGAGTGTACACAAGCTCCCATCCTAGCTCAACCCGACATTGATCGCCCTTTTCTTGTGGAAACTGACTCCTCCAACTACGCCATCGGGGCAGTCCTAAAACAGGAACTTGATGATAAGTTAGAACACCCCATTGCCTATCTTTCTCGCACATTGACTCCCAGTGAAAATCATTATTCCATCCTGGAATAGCCATCCGCCAAGCCTTCACTGATTGGCGTCATCTTCTCCTGGGAGCCAAACACCCGGTACAGGTCCGCACGGACCATTGGAGTCTTCAAGTCCTGCAATCCCTAGAATGTAGAAACAGTCGTCAAGTCCGTTGGGCCTTCTTTTTTGCTCAATATCAGTTTCAAATCTATCATGTCCCTGGAACACACAACATAATAGCCGATGCCTCATCCAGACATCCTGATTACGAAACCCTTGAAGATCGGACTTTTCCTACGATGTTTCCCCACACAATATTTGTTGCCCAAGCAATCACCCTCCTGGAGGATATTCGAATTCAAACTCAGTCCTCTGAAACCTGGAAGGAGTTTAAGAGAAACAATCGATGGAAACTCAAGACAAGGGACGGATATCTGTTCAAGGACAATCGCTTGGTCATCCCCACTCCTGGACTGCGGCAAAAGATCACAAGCCTATGTCATGATACTTTTCATTCAGGACACCGTGGCATCACCAACACCCTCCGTTTAATACAAAGACAATTTTGGTGGCCGAGGATGAAAGAGGATGTCCGGATCCATATCCAGGCATGTGCAGTCTGCAATCAGAACAAACATGCTAATAAGAAACTGGCAGGTCTACTGCTTCAACCAGCAATACCAACAAGACCCTGGGAATTCATTGCCACAGGTTTTATCTTGGAACTACCATCTTCCAGGGGATACACAACTATCATGGTTACCATTGATTTGTTAACTCATATGGCTCATTTTACACCTTTATACAAACTGCCATCCTCATCTGAACTAGCCGGAATCTTCCTGGAACACACATTCCGGCTTCATGGGCTATCCTCCAAGATCATTTCTGACTGAGGACCCCAATACATATCCCAGTTCCGGAAACAATTATGTCGTATACTGGGAATCCAACGTGCCTTGTCCTCAGGTTATCACCCACAGACCAATGGAGCCACTGAACGTGTAAATCAAACTCTGGAACAGTATCTTTGCTGCTTCGCCACCAAGGTCCAGGATATTTGGTCACTCTTAATACATGTGGCCAAATTCGCTTACAACAATTCAGATCATTCAGCTATCAACACCAGTCCTTTCTTCTGTAGTCAAGGATTTCATCCTTCAGTTTTACCTTCCATTCTCCCACACCCTTCCCCAGTTCCTACGGTTGATTCCTGGATTGAAACCCTTATTAATGTACACAAAGAAGCAAAGGAACACTTAGAAAAGGCCTGAAAAGCCGTTAAACATCATGCCGACTCCAAAAGAAGACCTGGGCCTTCTTACTCAGTAGGCGATAAAGTCTGGTTATCCTCGAAACTCCTTCCTCGACATCTGTGACCAAATAAACTGGCTCCCAGGTATTACGGGCCCTTTTCTATAAAAGAAATCGTCAATCCAGTGGCCTTTCGATTTCGGCTACCAGAATCATGGAATAGGATCCATCATGTCTTCCACACTTCTCTGTTGAAATCATATGTTCAGCCCTCTCGAACTGCTCTAAGATCTACCCCAGTGATTATCGATGATCAACTCGAATATGAGGTTTCCAGAATCTGTGACTCTAGATACTGACGTGGTCAACTACAATATTTGGTCGAATGGAAAGGATACCCTTCCAGTGAGCGCACCTGGGAACACGTGTGAAACATGAATGCTCCCAGGCTGATTCGAAGATACCATCTTATACATCCGGGCAAACCCAGAGGAGCTGGACTTCAGAGGAGGCATACTGTCATGAACCGCTGTCTGCGTCCCTTCTGGACTTCGTGGTCCCTGACACATAGGGGATTGAACTCCGTAATCCTTCCAACATGGCAGCTTGATGTGGAACGCTGCTTGCCACTCTCTGCATTACACGCTCTACGTTCTACAAAACAGACAAGCCCCTGCGGCTCTGTGCGTCTCAACGCTACTGCTCGCCATAGCTGGACGTGTGCTGCCGCAGTTCGCTCGGGTCTATTTTCCTGATCTCTATATTCCCGGTTCCTTGATTCCTCCTCCTTTACTTTCATCCCTCAAACTTACCGAACTTTCCTGGATTTTCGGCCGCGCTCGAGCCACGTTTTCTGTGCCTCAGCGTGCAGACATTATTCCTTCCTGGTTCCGTCCCGGACAATCTGAACGAAGCACGCTGGAATCGAAAAAAAGACCCGCGCGCAGGCTTATATAAATCCCGGACCGTACGGTGGAAGTCACAAAAGAAGGTCGCAAGAAAACAGGAAAGACAGGTGAGAAGGGGAGAGACTTGTGACACACGCTTTATACAGGTAGCCCTCCACCCTTGCCAGGGTTAGGACTTGATGTCGATCTCTGAAGAAAAGGAATGCTACATCGAGGTATATCGTCTTCAGGAAGCAATCTCAGACCCTGAGAAAATCACTGTATGAACCTAAACTACCTTTTTATCTGCTGAGTTGTACACGCCATTGTAACACATTTGAAAGGATTGTGTAGGCTGCAAGTAGGCTCAATTCCTTCTGTAATGTCGTTGTTCTCCAGCAGTCATCCTTTAAAGCCTCTGGGCAGCTACTGTGATGCTTGTTCTGCCTCTGTAGTTTGGAACTATTTATAAATGATATATGATATGGAATTTATAACACACCTATACACAAGTGTTTCACTTGTCACCTATAACCGCCCTTTGAAAGAATGTCACCTTTGCCTGTTTTGCACAAAGTATATATTTACCCTGATTCATTAAATTATTTGTGTCTAAAACGTGGATTTGCGTGCCAATCTGCCCACAAATCCCTGTTTAATGAATGGAGATTTGCAGGCAGAATGCATGCAAATCCCTGTTTTACACGCAAATAATTCCATGAATCACCAAATTGAGCCCCATAATTCGAGTAACTTTTGAAACATTTCATTTTGAATATGGGCACATTTTATTTTTGTATGTAATCAACAGATTCAGGGGCAAATGCTAAATTATGTGTCTGATGTCTATTTCCAAGTAATTTTCTTCAGAGTCCCTGAATTTGTCTAGACCAGGCATACTCCAGGCTGCCCTTTGTGAGTAGGTATGATATGATGTCTTATTTATATAGTGCTCGTATACATGTGTTTCAGAGCGTGACCAGGCAAAGGGTTGGGGAAACAGGGGAGAACAAAAACAACGATCTTACTAGGCCCAGTGACATTGAGAACGCGTGAGTGCATGGGAAAGGGAGAGGGGGGAAAGTGCATGGAAGGAGGGAGAGGTGGAAAGTGCGGAAACAGAGGAGAGAACAGAATAAATAAATAAGTAAAATAAATAAATAAGGTGGAAGTGCAGCCAGCATGTGGCAAGTGCTAGGGAAGCAGATAGGGTATATCTGATAAGTGCAGAAGAGAAGTGGGTGGGGGACCGTATGGGTACAGATACAGACCCCAGTGCAAGGGGAGGCCTGGAGGCAGTGCAGGAGGGTGGCAGGGTGAGCAGGTAGCTGGGCCCGAAAGGACAGGAGGTGGCCAGGTGCACGGTGCCGAGAGAGTTAACAGATCAGCAGGGGAGAAGAGGAGCAAAGGCAGAAGCGAAGAGAAAGGTCTTGAGGTGCTTCCGGAACCAGAGATGGTTCGTTTCAAGGTGGCAGGGAGTCTTATCTACCCCCAGCTCGTTTCTTTGAAAAACGACTGACCCTGAGGGAGTTAGAAGTGGAGGAGCAAAGAGCCTGAGAGGGGAGGTATTTACAGAGGAGTAGTTGAAGGTGTTTTAGACCCAGGCCCCAGAAAGCCTTGTGGACAATGCAGAGGGTTTTAAATGTAATCCTTGCATCCACTGGGAGCGAGTGAAGGGATTTCAGAGCTGGAGGGATACGATCCCAGGACTTGAGGCCACACGGTGTTGCACAAGGTTTTCAGGGCGGTCACCTGTGCGGCTAAAACTTTCATAAGCCTTAACCACCTACATTATTATTTTTTTATTATTATTTGTGTTGGTTTGTTATAAACCTTTACAAAGTTGCGAAACAAAAGCAATATCAAAATCTCAAAATAAGTACAAATACTAATTATGCTAAAACAATTGATACTTTTCAACCATCTAAAATCAAAATTTACATAAACATATACAATAAACGAAAAAAGAATAAAATACAATTAATCCAACAAAACACACCACTGCCGTACATTTCAATAACACTCAAAGAGGGTACACAATTTAACACAAATCACAGCCATTTCTCAGAAAGGAAGAAACACGTATACTTAAAATGGTGGAGTTCTCATGTAACATTCTCTTCCAAAGGAATTCCCTGTTGACAGATTCGATAGTTATTACAAAGTGGGCAAAATAGTTAATCTTTTGGCTTTTGAGAGCTGGACAAATGAGGAGTATGTGCTGTAAGGATTCCACAATCTGCACCAGTGCCAGTCTTCGGCACAGCGATTTCTAATGCTCTTAATTTGATTTGTTTGGATAACATTAAATCTAAAGCGCAAAAAGTCATTGCGCAACCTTTTGGAAGGGATATTTCTTAAGGTATCCTTCCATAGCAGGGTACCATTTCCATGTGGAACAGGCTTGATTATACAATTTGGTGTCTAAGATTCTGTTCACGGTGTTCTGCCAATCAAAGCCCATAAGGCTTTCTTTAATTTTAGCAGGTTTATTAAGCATAGAGATAACAGACATGCCCAAGCTTTCCAAACAGTTCATAGTTTCTATGTACAAAGAGTTTATGAAGGGATTGGTAATTTCCTTACCAGCACATTCGTACAATTCGCCCTCTTTAGACATTTTACACTTTCTCCAAAAGACAAGACACCTGGAGATGCAGGAATAGCAAATGTTAATGTGTTACCATTTAAAGTAGTGCATGAAATCAACTGTTGCCACTCTGCCTACTAACTCACAAATATGCTGATCATAATGTGCCTAACAATGCATATCTTCAGCGCTAAGTCCCAGTTTGTAAAAATGTTTCGTTCTCTCTTAGTGTAAATTAAAACCCTTCATTTGCTATTCCTGAATCTCCAGGTGTTTTGTCTTTTGAGCTAGTAGTTACCTAGCTTCGCTGCAAACCAGGTGACCCTATGTCACGCTTTTGGTTAGGGTAGCTTTGACTCACTTTTGCTTCTATTAAGAATAAGGTCATGCTGTGCCAAAACTTGCATCAATTTCTTGTTGTTGATTAAATTGAAACTGCCTCTTGAATTCCAACTCAACAACTTTAAACAGTTTTGAGAGCTAAAGAGGTCTACCCAGCTGTTTCAGCGTGTCTATTGACTCGCGCAGCGACAGCGCAAGCCACCTCCAATCTTGTTTCTCGGCATTGATTTGTCATCAGTTGATTAACTTCATGGTAGCCCCCTTCATTACTCATTAACCCTTGTACGTTGGGATTTTATAATTCTGTTCAATAATGTCAAAGCCTCTACATTGCAGCGATTCAGCTTCTTTCAGGAGCAAAGATCGTACTAGGGGGGGAAGGAATTATTAGGCACACATAATCATATCTGTTTTTGTGAATAAAGTCGACTAAGTATATATTTGCTGTAGTGATTAAGCTCAGCTCAGGAATAGATGCAAATAATGATAAAATGTATGGTCTATTCAAAGATATGTTACTAGTGTCATTGAATAAAGATCTTATAATCAGCCTAGGTAATTCAGGGTAAATAGGCTTTCTCAAGTCCGTTTCATGGGATGATACCAGAGCCGAGCAGCCCCCCTCCACCCCACAGATTCTTTCCCTTTTGGGTAGTGACCCTCATCCCAGTTCCCTTCAACCACATATCCCTTGTTTTTACATAAAGTTGTTTCTGTTGCTTTGGTTAACCATTCTGAATCAATCAAATTGCCCGTATTCACAGTGGGAATAAAATGTTCTGCAATCATCTTCTTTATCAGACATCGCAGGTCATCAATCCTATTAGAATGTTCATGCTTGTCGATCATTTTGGGAGCAACTATTGTAGCACCTGAGACCAGTGGGTCTCCTTTGTTGTCTTGAGTGGTAACTAGATCAGACTCTAGAGTCAAGCCACCTCCGGTCTTACCAAAAGAGCCTTTCCATTCTGTGTTGCCAATACCTGTGTTGACTGTAACTTTCACTGTTTTCTTAGGAGAGCCAGTCACATCACATGTGTTGGCAACAGGTTGAATTGGTTGGCTCTTCAAATCAGAAGCCAAGGAACCAGTGTTGGTACATTTTGGCCCCCGATCGTGTTTGTGTATTTGATGGGTGTTTTCGAGTTTTCAAAGATTTCAAAGACATCGTCCCTTTTCTTTTTCATTATATCAATAAGTACATAATTACCATCAGAAAATACACTTTGTCAGGCATGATCGAAGGTTATTTTGGGCTCTATCTGATGCCCTTGATCATTCATACCATTCTTTGGCCTTGCCGTAGATCTTTCTGGCACCAAAACCACATCAGCTGCCTCTTAAATCAAGTGTTTGTAGTCCTAATCCCTCAAAAATGTCCTTGATGATTTTCTGTTGGTTTCATTTTTTTTTCTTTTTTAGTTTGGCTAATTTTTTACCCTGCCTTTTAGACATTTTGATTTGAAAATCTTCAGTGTCCACCTCAGCGGTCTCCCCTCTCTCATCGGTAAACTGGTTACCTTCTGTATCTAACACCTCATTTCTTGCTCCTGTTTCATTGTCTGAAGACAGTGTTTTTTTGGTCCCCGAACCCAGCCTGAGTTTCGAGAATTGTTATTATTTCTACTATTTCAGAAGATTTACACCTACCAAGTATTTTAGGCAGAGTTCCATCCCTCTCCTCTAATATCATAGGGGAAGTCTTTGGGGTAAGGGATAGAATGGCTTCACCCATTCTAGAGGGTAGCGTCCCTACCTCAGCTGAAAGGTTAATAATCGCAGTGGTCTGCTTTTGAAGTTCCAACAAAATAAGTCTGTTAAAAATACCTAACATAACAGTAATGTCAGAGACAGCTGGTTGTTGATTAATTTCAGGCACAAACCCCATGTTGTTGCTTTCAGGTGCGAGTCCGTTAGTGGGGAGAGAACTCGAGAAATCAAATAGATAGTCATAATTAGGTATGGTAGGTTTACACAGATCCTCCAGAGAGGGTCTGGTATCTTGATTGACTTTAGGTGGCTCGGTTGACTCCTCCTCCATGGACAGTGGTTGGGATGAGCCAATCAAGTCATCTGTGTTGTTCCCCATTAAGTCTTCTGTGTTTTTCCACATTAAGAAACAATCCTGTGCACATTGTAATAGAGCATCCTTTTCCTCATTAGACTCAGGAAGCGGTAGAGCAACAGTTCTAGCGAGACTGGCTCGTCTCGTAGTTATGGCTGCAAAAAAGTCAGCTCCCAGTTCTTTCCTAATTTGGGGGATTTTATTCTTCCTCATTATGAATAGATAGTCGGAGCTGCCAATATTGAAATGCACAAGTCTCTACAAAAGCCCAGTTTCAGCCCACACCAAACAATAATAGTTGTATACCAATGTTGAAATGCACAAGCCACTACAAAAGTCCAATTTCAGCCCACAAGCAAACACTAATAGTTGTCTGTACAACTATGTAAACCCACCTCCTGCCTCCGCTCGCCGAACAGCCAAACAGCCACAGCACTTCCGAGCACTTCTGGTGCGCGTAACCGAGGCTTATAAGGAAGTCGTGGCTAGTGGGCTTGTCTGGGTGGCCGGATGGGCAGTGCAGAGGAGGAGGTCCCAGGGGGCGGAGCAGTGACAGCTACACACGTAGCAGGAGGGCGGGCTATAGGGGGGAAAAAAGAGAAATGGGCTTTAGCGTAGGTCTTATCACTACGCCCAAAGCACTACAAAGCACTGCAAGGGAAAAGTACAATTGGAAGTAAATATTCAAAGAGGAGGAGGTCCCAGGGGGTGGAGCAGTGACAGGTACACACGTAGCAGGAGGGTGGTTTCAAAGTAAAATCCAAAGTTCTCTGACCGCTTCCCGCGGTACGCCTGCAGTAGAGCTTCCTCTTGGCGACTAAGCTTAGCAAGGCACAGCACATCAATCCAACCGAAGACCAATTTGGATGCGAAAAAAACATGTAACAGCAGACACTGGTGCCCCACTCCACCAAGCTCCTCAGCCAAACAGCCACAGCACTTCCGAGCACTTCGACCTACATTTCGGTTTGAATGCAGAAAATGCACGCAAAATATGCTCTCGCTGCATCTGCCTATTAAAATGCCCCGTGGCATTTATCAATTCTGCATGGGTGAAAGAATCCTCCACTGGCACGAACATTCACTATTTTGCCAGCCAGGCTTGTGGAGAAGGGCCCTGGGTCGTACAAAGTACGACGAGATTGAGGGCCTGGGGGGTTAGGCGAAAGGTGGGGGTAGAGAAGGCGTGAAATGCAAGGGGAGGGGCAGCCAGGTGGCGCCCCCCGGCCCAAGCATTGCCATGGCAGCAGCCAGCAACACAGGAAAAGGTGAGATGGCAACCAGTGGGGGGGCCGTAAGATTGCCGGCCCCCCCACTGGAATAACAAAGGAAAGGGAGTATAAGAAGGGCTCAGTAAGAAGGAGGAAGCACATCCAGGAAAGAAGCACACCTCGCTTGGGTAAGCTTCTTAGGTCCTGGAAAGTGGAAGGAATCCTTTCCCACCCAACCTACCCCATAATTTGGAAAGAAGAAGCCGAACCAAGGAGGAGTTGGAACACCGAGTACTAGGTTCGGTACACGGTATAGGAAGTCATAGGCAGCAGGCGCCATGTGTCCAGGAGCCGATGCCTGAGGCAACCAAAGACTTGCCAAGGCGAAGGGTGGCATCTGCAACCCTGGACATGGTGTGCCGAAAAGCACACCTGTTGTTATATAAGTTTTGGTTTTGTGTAATTTCTGTAGGAAAAAAAATAATATAAATGCCTACGGCCAATAATTTGCCCACAACAAAACTGGCTGTACTCATTCCATACTTAGAGGTAGGAATCAGGAGCAGGGGGAGGCCCACACTACTCAGCCTATGCAGCTATGCGCTTGGCAAGCCTCTGCTCTTTGACAGTTACCTCTGCCATCCATGCCTCTGCTTTGGGCCCGGCTCCGCCAGTGCTTTCACAGTGAAAAGCATGAGCCGTGAAATGCCACATGGGACTAAGAAGATCCTGGCCACCTTCAGAATCCCAAGTACTTAAGAAACCTTTAAAAGACACAAAGACTATTGTAATTATAAGGCTGCCCTAACGCAGAAGGGCACGTTTTAGCAGCTGTAATGAAAGGAAGTAACATCTATTTTTTAAGCTTTGTTAAACATAATAAACGTACAGTAAAAAAAAAATCGACTAAAAAGAAGATATTCAACTACAAATTCAAAGTGGGTCAATGAGCATTCCAATCTCTCAATTCTTTGACGGCTTTCCATTATGCGTGTCCATTAGGTCAACGTAATCAAATGACAAGACATCAATATAATATGATTAAAATAAATCAAGAAATGTACTCTCTAATTATACTTTCCCTTCCCTTCAGTGTTAAATCTGAATTCCAAATGTCTTTAATGGAAGGTGTGATTCTAAACATTGCTGATAGTGACATCTACTGGGGAAGAGCAGTAATGCCACTCTTATCTTTCCATTTACTTTAGTGTGCTAAGAAATCAGGTTGGAGAAGTGAATTTGCGGAGCTAAGTCATATCTTCACTGAAGGGCGAATTTTCGAGACTGCATCACGAAGGTGGGAGCAGGGGGGACAAATGGCCCGAGGACTCACGCTCCAAGGGGCATCGCAGGAGGTCCTATTGCCATAACCTTAACAGCGTTGTGTGCGTACCTAGACCATGCCATGCAATTTATCACAGTGAAGCAGGATTGCACACCTCACCGGAAAAATGCATTTATTAACACGCATTTTACAGTGAGGGGGGGGCTTGCTGCCTCCATCAGACTGGTGGTCACTCCCTCAACCATGTGCACCTCTTATCACCCTCCAGCAGCATTGTCCAATATAGTGGGCCTCATTATGACCCTGGCGGTAAGTAGCCAACATTACAGCCATGGCGTAATGAACGTTTACGCCGTGGACCGATGGTGGAAAGAGCGCCACATTCCGACCCATCGCGCACGAGCATTACGCCATGGCGGTAATGTAAATAACGCCATGGCGGAAAGGGCCCCTACCGGCATCGTAGGCTGCGCAAGGTGCACTACCGCCACCCATCTCAGCGGCCACCGTAATTAGCGGCCACCATAATCAGCGGTGGCCGCAATTAGCGGTCACCGTAAAAAGCGGAACAGAAAATAGCGTCATCGCGGCGGAACGGGAAACAGCACGGCGGCTATCTTTAAAAACACAATCCATTGCCATCCTTCCCAACAACACCAGATCCAACCCTGACACCTGTCCCAACCCATCACCCACCCACTTAACCACCCAAAAATGCCCAAAGTTGTCAAGAAGGCATGCGACCGCCAGGACAGATTCTCCCGGGAGGAACTGAGCATGCTCGCGGAGACCCTAAAAGACAATGCAGGCGTTGTTTTTTCGCCGCAACTGACCAGGCCGGCGATAGCCAAAAAGAAGGCCATATGGGCCCTGGTGGCAGAGCGCGTCAGCGCGGTGGGGGCCGTACCCCGCACCCAACAGCAGTGCAGGAAGCGGTGGGATGACCTTAGGCTACGTGTAAGAAGCATCATCTCTGCCAACTGCAACCTTGCCCTGGCTACCGGTGGAGGTTCTGAATCCCCACTGAAACTCCAACCGTGGGAGGAAATATGTGCCAGCACGATTGGCATGGAAGGTATTGAAGACGTCGGAGGGATGGAAAGAGGAGTACCGACATCAGGCGATGAAGGTAGGTGCCTCAAATCAAGACATGCCATAGTCACTGAAGTCCATTTATGTGTAGCACAATGTTGCCCTAGAGTGTAAATGCAACACATTAGCTGGACGCTGCCCACAGCCACATGCGAGCTCCACCCTGTATACATGTAGCATGCACACCCTAACTGCCGGCACCCACATACCTCCATCCTCATTCCACACAAAAAAGGAGACAACCTGCATGCCCCTGCCTCAAATGTGCCTCATCTATTGACCAAAATCATGTCAATCATTGTCATTCCAATGTCCGCAGACCCATCAATAACGCTCTCCCTCCTTTGCTCCACCATAGGCTCAGAATCACACCCCGAGGACGAGGACACCCCTGCGACAAAAAGAGCCAAGAAGGCCAAGACAACCATTCACTCACCCTCAACCTCAGCTGCAGTGAGCCAGACCCCACAGCAAGCACAATCCACTGCCAGCAAACAAGACGGCCCACCGGCAAGCACCCCAGTAGGCAGCAGGCCAGCAGCAGCAGCACCACCTGTTCCAACATTGCCTGCCACCGAAGGCACCGGTTCTGCGGCCAGCAGCACCATTGGAGAATCAGCTGCCATTGCAGCATGCTCAGACTCCGACATTGAGGAGCACGACGTCAGACACCCCACTGACCTTCCACATTCCCACTGTTCGTCCCATGCCAGCCCCCATGAGGATCCCACACAGGGGCACACAGAGCAAGAGGAGTGGCCATCTACCCCATGCCCAGTTCTAAGTCCACAGGAGGGGAGCAGCCCCTCCATCACACCACCAGCAATGGGCATGGCCCAGCAGGGGCAACAGTCCCTTGAGGACATCATTCAACGGCAGCAACAGCTGTCCACGCTACTCACCGAGCATGCTGCGGAATGTGTGGGGGCTAGGGCAGCCATCAAACAGGCTACGGAGACCCTAAGGGCTGGAATTGCGCAGAACACTGACACCCTGAGGGATGCAATGCAGTCCATGTCAAGGGACATTTGTGGCGAACTTGCCGGGGTGCGCCGTGTGCTCTCTGAGCTCTCCCACACCCTACAGGACATGCATGCACGGGAGCAGGCATGGACATCCTCCGCTGCCAGTTCTGCCCAGAGCAGCCCCGTCCGACGTTCAGGACGGAACCTGCGCTCCACAGGCAGGGGTGCCCCGGGGGCCGGGAGAGGGGGCTTGTAATAGCCTGTGCCCACTGTTACAGGCATCTGTACACACTCACAGGGGGTGTGTTGGGGTGTGCAGGGGGAGGGGGGAGAGGGTGTGTTGGGGTGTGCAGGGGGGAGGGGGAGGGGGTGTGTCATGACAATTTATGATTAAAATACACTTTTTCCTTTTTCCAAAATGAAATGTGTGGACATTTTCATTGCATATGTGTGCTTTATTGGTGTACAGTCCACAGTGTGCATGTCCCAGAGACACACAGTGCCCCAAGTGCCGTCTCCATGTGATACACACCAGCCGTGTGTGCTAGAAGCATTGCTCGATGATATTTTGACGCATTTCACGCCCCTCCTGTGCATCGCCTCCTCCATGAGGTGCGGCCCCATCTGCACCCTTCTCATCCTCATCGTCAGGTGGTTGCAATTCTGCGTCAGGGGGCAGGGGCACATTTCGTCTGACGCACATATTGTATAGCATGACACATGCCATGATCTTTGCCACCTTCTCATGGCGGTACAGGAGTGCCCCACCAGACCTGCTGAGGCATCGGAACCGTGCCTTCAATAGGCCGAATGTCTGCTCAATGACCACACGGGTACGTGTATGTGCACGGTTGAAGTCCTCCTCGTGCTGGTTCTGCGGGTTCTGGACTGGTGTAAGGAGCCACCTCTTCAGGGGATAGCCTGCATCACCTGTATATAGGCGAGAATGTATGTGTCAGTCATGACGTCTGATCAAGAACATGATGTGCCACCATGGCTTGCATCCAACTGTTACTTTGGACCACTTCTAAATGCACTAATTGATTCACACAATGCAACCAGTATATGCTCATGGCTCTCATGGCCTGTTTTGCATGCCATCAGCCAATGTATGCAGAGGGGTGGAGTGCATTGTGAGTGCCCATCCACTGTGTCCGTTCATGCCGTTTGGTTAGTTGGCCTGGCACATGTCCTGTAATGGCAATGCGCACATCATTGCAACATTTCTGTGCACCTCATCATGGCCCCAGTGAGCGATGGTGATGTGGACAGGGCCATTTTGGGGGCCCTGCTGTCTGTGTAATGGTGTGTTGATGTTTCTGTCCGTCATGTGCCTCCTTCGTGGACAGTTATGGGGGACAGGCCTTTCGGTTGATGGTGTTTGGTGACGTGCATGTAGGTGCATTTCATTGTTGACAATGTGGTCTGAATTGGTAGAATGGTTGTGTCATGGTTGGGACACAACCTCATTCACATGGTAGGGCTGCCTACATTGGGTATTGGCTTTACTGGTGTTGGGTGGATTTTGGGTTGCTTTAGGGTATCATCTGTCTCCGTTCTCTCTGCTACTCACAGCCAGGTGGAGTATGCATCATCCCCCCCCCCCCTTTCAGCCAGGTGGAGTATGCATCATTCCCCCCCTTTCAGCCAGGTGGAGTATGCATTGGTACGTTGTTCACCTACCCACTTCACATTTCCATGGTCATGACATTAGACTCACTGAGTAGCCAGGATCTTGGGCCTGCATGTCGCTCCATGTAGCGTGGTATTGTGGAGTTCCTCAGGACCATTGAATCATGGGTTGATCCGGGGAATCGGGCACAACAATGTGTGATGATCTTGTTGGAGTCACAGACCATTTGCACGTTGAATGAGTGGAATTGTTTCCGGTTGCGGTACGGTACCTCCATGGCACGTGGAACCACCAATTCCACATGGGTGCAGTTGATGGCACCAATGCAACCAGGTATGCCGGCTAGTGCATGGAAACCCACTTTGGTGTTTGCAATCTCCTGGGCAGTCCGTGGTAATGAGATGTGGTCGTCTGTGTGCTTGAGGAGGGCATTGAGCACTTGGATGAGTGTACGTGAGAATAATGGTTGTGAAATGCCATGCAAGTGCCCCACTGTGTGCTGGTAGGTGCCTGTGGCCAGGAAGTGGAGTACAGACACTACCTTCAGTAGGGGTGGGATGGCGGTTGGACTTTCTATCATGCTGACGATGTTGTTGTGTGTCATGTCTACGATGGCGTTGATGGTGTCCCTGTCCAAACGGTACAGGGTGTGGATCTGCTCAGCAGTGAGGTTGAATGGACTGGCTCTGATGCGTGGGATTGGGGGCTACCTGCGTGGTGTCACTGGCTGTGCTGGTGGGGCTTGCTGGCCCTGCCTTGCCCTCCTTCTCCTCCTGCGTCTCCTCTGTGCTGCCTGTTGTTGTTGTTGTTGTTGTTGTAGTAGCACTTGCATTGGTATCAGGTCCTCCAGCCCCAACATTGCAAGTCGTATTGGTATCATTGTGGAGTGTGACTGGGTGTGGGAAGGGGTGGGGTGTGCTCTTTTTGTACTTCCTGAGTCTGTATTGCCTCCACCTGTGCTGTTTCTGTGCACCTGTGGCAGCTGGATTCACTTTACATGGCCATTTACGGTTGGTTCGCAATGGCGTACTTAGCGGCATGGCGGTAAGGTACTTAACGGGCTGGGTGATGGCGTTAGGTGCATGTCCGCTTGGGTCGGCATTCGCGTACCTTTCCGCCATGGCGCTAAGTACGGTGTGGGAGGTCGCGTGCGCGAGTCCTTGGCGCAGATAGCGGCAGCGTTGACTACAATGCCGCTAATGGCATCATAGTTAACGGTCAAGGGTCATAATCGGACCTAGCGGAAAACGATGGCGGTAATCATTTACCGCCATCGTTTTTCGCTTACCGCCAGGGTCGTAATGAGGCCCAATGTTTTGTTTAGATGAATACATTCTATAATACTTTAAGTAGTTCATGATAGGTCTCCCAATCACCCCTGACATCTTGTTACCAACATTATAAACACAACCCCTTGTAGGGACACTTCATCAAAATTAATTTCATTTGTGATGTCATCTTTGATGTCCTGGTTGTTAGTATTAGCAGTGCACGGTGGTGGCGCGAGTTATGGTTGCTTAGCTTACCATAACTGGTAGATTTCTGGTGCTTTTTGGTTTTACTTGTAACCATAACGTCACTTTAACAATGTTTTTTCACTGAATTTGATAGGTTTTTATAAGTGCAACTTAACCATAGCATGCCTTTAACAACATTTTTTCTGTGAATATATAACCAGTAAAGTT
This sequence comes from Ambystoma mexicanum, assembly GCF_040938575.1. NCBI lineage: Eukaryota > Metazoa > Chordata > Amphibia > Caudata > Ambystomatidae > Ambystoma > Ambystoma mexicanum. The sequence goes on from NC_090929.1 coordinate 482,655,825, forward strand.
ATGTTGGGTTTAAAAAGGCTTGGAAAAAAAACCTTTCACCTGAAAGGTAAAAGTCGAATATTCAATTTGAGCCAAGTCACAAATACCACAATGCCAACATTGCTGGAAGTTCACCTCCAGTTCAGAGCCACATCAGCAAGGAACTGGGGCATGCATATTGGGTCAAATGCAAGCCTTTTGCTCCTGAAAACTGCCTTTGTCTTACAGGGCAGTGCTACTTTATAGATAGCATAATCCATTCAAGACAGACATTTCGCAAGACTGCAGACACGTACATACCTGGCTTCACCCTTATTAGGGATCAGCAGTGTAACGCCACAACGCCACCAAGTAACCATCGCTGGAAGTTCACCTCCAGTTCAGAGCCACATAAGCAAGGCATTGTGGGTGTGCAAATTAGCCCAAATGATTAGAGTGAAACCAGGTATGTAGTTTTCTGAAGTCTCGAGAAATGTCTTTCTTGGGTTGATTACGCTATATATAAAATAGCACTGCCCTTTAATACCAATGTATTTTTCTGGAGCAAAGGGCTTGGATTTGAGCTAATATGAGCATGTCTTTGTCTATAGGGAAGTGCAATTTACATATATGTGTATATATATTTAAGGATAAAACTTCAGTTGTAGGGATGTTAAGGTGAGAATTTAAAACAACAAAACCCCTGAAATTCAGCTAAAGCCACCTTAACTTGGCACCCCTGTTGCACAGCCTATGACCACAATCATGACATCAGTGATGGTTTCACTGGTGACATCACTAATGACATCATCAATGACATACTCACAAGTCAATATATTACAAAATTAGATACTATTTAAATATGACTTTGACTTTGTACATTATGTTATTATTATAATGTTAACATGTTAATCACTTAGAAAAGACACAACGAAAGAAATATACATCTATGTACATGTTTGCAAGCAAATGTTGCATTTTAAAATGTAATTTCTTGTCTACACATATATAAATGTAGAGTAATAATCACTTTTTTTTCAATGCCATGTATGTTAATCTTAAAAAAAATCCTAATACTTTGTTGTTCCTTGTTTTAAAGCACTTCTCATGTCATTTAGAGAATGATACATGTACACATTTTTCTTACAATAAAACAATTGAGTATTTACATATGTTTATTTTAATATGTACATAATTAGGGTTCAACATGTGTCGCTTTCTGTTTATTCCTACTAATTTGTTTTATACATGTATATACAGATTATATTATAGTGAACATGTCTTAAATATATTTGGCGCACACAGGAACATTCTAAGCAGTGTACTATTTATAATTCAGATATCATCTTTACCAAGGTATTACAACGGAAAGTAGTGATATGATGCATGTGTAGCTGTTTACTGTTTTAACCAATGTACTCATTGTTATGAACTATTCTAAAATGCTAATATCACATATGTAAAAACATAAGGGTGGCCAAAATATGGGCAAATATTTAGAGAGATCTTAAGTCTGATGCCATTAGTTAAAACATCATTGATGTCATGCATGACAATGTCACCACTATATATTTAAGAACACTACCAGACCACTAGCCATGGCCAGTGGGCACAGACTTCGGCCATGCCCACTGTCCATTTTAAAACACTACCAGACCACAACCCATGGCCTTCAGCTGTGCCCTTTGTCCATTTTATAACAGTACCAAAACACTTGCGACATTGCTCAAAGAGGTTAATCAATCACAAAATGATTTTGACCTATTTTGAGAGTGGTATTGGTATGTATAAAAGATTGCAGGCTTTAAGAACGCACAATGTTTTTAGGCAATGCACAGTGAGATTCAATTATTTGCCAAGGATCACACACTTTGGTTAAGCAGTATGCTACAAGCCCCTTGATGTGAATGTGTGATACATTGTACAACCACAACTAACTGCATTTAAGCAGCACAGAAAAAGGAAAGAAATGACCAGCTGCAAGAATAACATATGCCCAGGTACTTTTGCCCCCATAATGTGGATGCGGTGTGTTTTCTTAGTGTATTATGAGATATTTAAAAATTAAGAAAACACACAGCATCCGGGACTGTGGACTGTCTCCCATACATGCAGTTACCGTGATCAATGCTGCTTAGCTTCAAAGCAAGGAAGCGGCCTGCCCCCTCAGGCCACATTGCTCTAAGTGTTCTTGAAATGTGTGCTAATTTAATAGGCAACGTGACCTCAGGGTGCTGGCCACCACCTTGCTTTTAAGTTAAGCACCGTCATTCCCGGTTACTGCCTGGATGGGAGTCCTGGATGCCATTTGTGTCACTGACCATGGCCAGTGATATTTTCACCCCCGATGTCACTGTAGCTGTAAACATATCTATTATTTTAAATTATATATATAAGATTGCAGGCTTTGAGAACTCACAATGTTTTAGGCAATGACTAGTGAGATTAAATTATTGGTCAAGGATCACACACTTTGGTTAAGTAGCGTACTGCAAGCCCTTTGTTTTATGGCCGGTCTCTGTGTGAATGTTGTGATACATTGCACAACTCCAACTAACCGCATTCAAGAAGCACAGAAAAGGGAAAAAAATGACTGGCTCCAAGAATAACATATGGCCAGGTACTTTTGCCCACCGAGCGAAAATAAAAGGCTGGCACCCATGAATGTACGCACAATAAGTGAACATATAGCTTAAGGTGAAATATACAAATGTAGTTCAATTGACCTTCCCCTTAGACGAAAGTGCGCAAGAGAAAATAGCATTGGACTTTAAAAAAAGTAATGAACACCAGAAAAATAACCTGAGAGACGAAATGTTCCAATAAATATGCTGACAAAGTATAAAATGTGCTCACCTTTGAAACCCAGCAATCTGTCATGAAATATTCCCAGGAAAACAAAATCAGAATACGAAACAAGTGCTTTTGGTTTTGTGGGTAAGCGTCTGCATTGGGAACATGATAACCTGAGTAAAATCCTGGTAGCCAAATACTGCCCCCTCAGGCCATGCTGCTCTACCTGGTCTAGTTACATGTGCTCATTTATTAAGCAACATGGCCTGACGGTGCCAGCCACTACCTTGCTGTGAAGCTAAGCAGGCTCAGTCCCTGTTACTGCATGGAGAGTCCCGGATGCCTACTGTGTCACTGGCCATGGCCTTTGTCACCCCTGATGTAACTGTAGCTGTAAAAATATCTATTTAATAAAAAAGTATTTCTATAGCCATGGGTACAGAACTACAGATACCCTTGGCTATCTGTAGTCATGTTATGCATGGACTACAGATAGCCATCGCTATCTGTAGTTTTATAGCCGTGAATATCAGAAAAACAGCTCGAAAAATAAAATGCTTTCTTGCCCCCAGGCCCTCACCAAATGCCCCCACTTATCTGTGCCAGCTCCCTCCACCCACCAGATGATCTGCTCACCTTCCCTGCCCTCTCCCATTCCCCCACAACACATGCTGTTTCTGTGACACAGTTTGCTTTGAGATGTCGGCTATTCGTGGATATAGCCGAGGTTACAGAAATCTTCAGGTGGCAAACTCAGTCCTTAGACCCCCTCCAACTTCCAAATTTCACTTGGTGTCCTCTAGCCACCCCCCACCTCTAGACTGATAGCATTTGCATGTTTTTTGACCTGCAAATGGCTTGTTTCCTGCGATTCATTTTCCGATAACCTCTGCAATATCCACAGCTATCTCTCGAATCGATCAAAAAAAAAGATGACAGCAGTTTCATTCCTAAAAACCCCAGGTTGTGGCAATTTACCTGAAATGTAGCTATCTATTTTTGAAAGGGGCACCCCCTTCTCTGTCAAATATTTAAACAGTGACTGCACTGAATATCCCCAAACCATAAAAAGGCCTCAAGTAAACACTTCATTCCCAAGTTGTTTCAAATGGTAGGTCAGGATCATGGTCCTAATTAGTCCAGCAGTTTGGGCTGTGCAGTCTGGCAAAAATGTATCTTGTTTGTCTATGGGAAAACGAATGGGAAGTAGGCCGCAACTTTGATTCCTTTCTTTTTTTTCTTAAGACTCTTTTAATTTTAATTGACTCCAACATTGTAGCCAAATCCATCACACAAATCAAACGTTATTAGCAATAGAATGTTTTGAGGTTCCTATGGGAGACCGACCCACCTTAACTATTGGGCGGTGACCACCACCCTATAATATATATATATATATAAGCAATGAAAGCATGTGGGTACTGCTGTACACGCTCACCACTGTCTGACACAAATAGTTCCAAGCTTTTATAGGTCACATAAAGCCATTTGTTTCAGTGCAGCAGCAGCATGATAAAAAAAAGCCTCCTAAATCGTTTCACCACCATCCAGGAGCTTACTCACAGGATTTATCCACAAGATGTTTCCAAAGCACTGGTTTGAAAAAAATGGTCATAGGAAGTGTTAAAGGTGCCAAACAGTCACTCATTTGTTAAAGGAAAAACTAGAAGTAAAAGAAAGCAATGCGTGTCGGCCATTTTATAACATGTTACAATAAATGTGCAGTATTTAGAAATATTTGTATATGTAACAGTTAGCCAAAGTGCAGAGTATCTTGACTAACGATCGTAACAAATACGTCCATATGGTAAATGACGCATTTATATTTTGTTAAAATGAGGATTTAATGAACTATGATAATATTTAATTTAATTGAAGAGTAATAACGGCCAAGTGGCCTTATATATGCTTTGCAGGTGTACAGTAAGTCATTAACTACAGATACATTATATAAATTCAATATTTTACCCACAATATCAGCTAAGTGGCTTAATTGTAGTATTGTGTTAATTGAATACGGGCATACCTGCTAATTTGTTGACATGCATTGTTAACTGTGCACGTATTTCAGTTGCTAGATGTTAATCTGCATCATCACGCGTGTTGGCAACTTCACTTTTTTAGTGTAATGTACATATGGGCATGGAAACTTTCCTCAAGTTATAGGCTTTAGTGCAGTTAATTGCTTTCCCAGGCACGTTAACTAGGTACCAAGCTTATGCAATAGTTTCCTATATCAGACAGTAACTTCACTGTGGGAACCAATCTCCAAGCAAAAGCAGTAACATGTGTAATTAGAGATGGTGGGAGCAATTCTTACCATATATAAAAAAAAACTGGGAGGTAATTTAAAGCAGTCGGCAAAGATCAAGGAACGCTCAAAAGAGTGGAGACTGAGTTCTTCCATGGACTTCAAAAAATCTCCTCCGGTCACAGCGGTCCATCAAAGGACCAGAACAGACCACTTGTTACCCACGCAGTGCTCCACAATATGAATGAGGTTTTAACCTCATTGCAATAGTCTCTCTGTAAGTAGCTATTCCTTCTTTCCAGCAAATACAGAAAGGGGACTCCAAATGTATTGGCCCACAACAGACCACTTGGTAACCCACTTGTTACATGCCTATATTTGATAAACAAGTCTGTGATAAAAGGGCTGTATGTGTGATGGCCGTCAGAATAAAAATGCCCCATGTTCCGTTCTTAACACTGCAATGTTAAGCCCATACTGTGTAAAAACAATGGCTTGTTAAATGAACCCCACTTTAATGGATCTGTCAACACAAAAGGCAAGGGGCACAGGGCGCATGTCTCCAGAGCATCTCAGAGGCTGCGTTTGCAATATAAATTAATTAGTTTGTAACAAAGGAATGCTTAACTTTTTCTCCAGCAGCTCAGAGGCAGCAGTATGCCTCGAATTTCGGCAGAACAATCAAAATAGACTTATGAAAGGTTGTGGGGTTATTTGCAGTAACAAAAGTGTAGTGTTGCACAACACACCACAGGGAGGCATCACGTGAGGGACATTATGATCACTTGACCAAGGGGGATCTGGGGAATAGGAGGTGGCAAACACGTTTAGTTTCCACCCACACTAACTGGTGTCTGGTCATTCATGGCGTTCGGTCCTTAATTAGTGTTTTGAGACTAATAGCAGACACCACACTGGTGATGAAGGTTTGAACCTGGCTGCCTCTGTGCTGACAGCTGTATGAGTCACTTATGTCACATGGGCACTCGGACCTCCATAAAGGCAACTGCGCCCTATCACAGCTAACAGAGACTTCTCATGCACTGCGGGCCGTGGGTTAAGGAAGTCTGGCAGCTTTATAGTGCTGCACTAGCAGAAAGCGGTCGGGGAGCAAGTCCTGATAAGCCCCTGGCAGCATACATCCCATGGAGCCCGATGGAGGTCCGCGCTGGGTGGATCTCAATTTGCCACGTGCTGCGAACGCCCCAGGGAGGAGTTGAAGCACGTCTACAGGCCCTGCAAGGGTGGGCATTCACGCAGGCCCCGCGGCGTGCCACAGAGGAGCAGTGAATCAAAAGGAGAAAAGAAAAAGGTACTATGCCCCAATCACATAGCAGGCCCCAGCAGTTAAACTTGTCCTGGGAACCGGCAGGTTAGTGTAAAAGGGACAAGACAAGTGCCAAAGGTGTGTACCCCATTGCACATTCAGTCAACGGGCTACTGTTGAATGAGGTGCCTACAAAGGTGGATGCAGTGCTTCCATCAGGGGCATTGAGGGAACCAGGCCATTGTGTGGTGTGGTGAAACATGGGAAGTAGAACCAACAATTGGCCCACAGACACAGGATGGAAGGCCAAGATCAAGGCCAGGCAAACCCAGGACCTAACTAAGGGATATCACCAGATTGAGATCAGTGAGGAATCCCGATACATAATGACTTTCACCACTCACCTGGGACTGTTCCGTTATCAAAGACTGAGCCTCAGGATTTCCTCAGCTGCCGAGATATTCCAGGAGGAAATAAGAAAAGTGATATGCCACATCCCAAACTGTACAAGCTATAGTGACAACATACTGATATTTGGCAACTAACAGGAGTCCCATGATGCCACTGGGCTCAGGGTCTGCAGAGCACTGGAGGACGCCAACCTGACCCTAAACAAAGACAAATGCACGTTCAAAAAGGCTAGGTTGAAATTCTTTGTGCATATATTCTCTGCAAAAGGAATTAAGCTGAGCCCGGACTAGATAAAGGCACTCACAGATGGCCCTCGCCTGACAATTGTGGCTAAAGTGCACTCATTTCTAGGGTTCGCAAGCTATTGCGCACAATACCTGCCTGAGTTTGCATCTATCAGTCCCCCCCTCTATATGATCCCAAAGAAAGAGCAGAAGTTCGAATGGGAGGCGTTGTGCCAGAATGCATCAGAAGAGCATCAGAAGAGACATTGCAAAGGCTGTGTGCGAGTCCTATATTGATCCCAACCTGATGACTGAGCTCACAGCTCTGGTTCTCTCTAGCTTGGACTATTGTAACAGCCTCTTTCTAAATCTACCTTCCTCTACTCTCCGCCCTCTGCAACTAATCCAGAACAGGACTGCGAGACTTGTCCTTGGCCTCAAGCCCTGGGATCGTATCTCTCCAGCTCTGAAATCTCTCCAGTGGCTCCCAGTGGATGCAAGGATTAAATTCAAAACCCTCTGCATTGTCCACAAAGCTTTCTGGGACCTGGGTCCAAAATACCTTCAGCTATCCCTCCGCAAATACCTCCCCTCTTGAGCTCTTCGCTCCTCCACCTCCAACCCACTCAGGGTCAGTCGTTTTTCTAAGAAACGAGCTGGGGGTAGATCTCTGTCTTCGGCTGGGGTCTTCCTCTGGAACAGCCTCCCTGCCACTCTAAAACTTGAGGAGAACCAGCTCCGGTTCCGGAAGCACCTCAAGACTTTCCTCTTTTCTTCTGCCTTCGCTTCCCCTCTCCCCTGCTGATCTGTTCTCTCTTGGCACCGTGCACCTGGCCACCCTCTGTCTTTTGGGCCCAGGTACCTGCTCATCCTGCCAACCTCCCGCACTGCCTCCGGGCCACCCCTTGCACTGGGGTCTGTATCTGTACCCATAAAGCTCCCCCTTTTTCTTCCTGCACTTATCAGACCTAGCCTGTCTGCTACCTTAAACCTAGCACTTGCAAATTGCTGGCTGCATTACCACTGTTTGTTGCCTTAATTATTTATTTATTGTTATTTATCTGTTTCTCCTCTGCTTCGCACTTTCCACCTCTCCCCCTTCCATGCACTTTTCCCCTCCCCCTCTCCCATGCACTTGCGCGTTCTCAATGTCACTGGGCCTAGTAAGATCGCTGTTTTGTTCTCCTCTGTTCCCCTCCCTTGCCTTGTCGAGCTCTGAAACACTTGTGTACGAGCGCGATAGAAATAAATTATCTATCAATCAATCAAAAACAGTGGATGCTAGTCTTGTGGGGTTTTGAGCAATACTTGACCAGCATTCTGGCAGTGAGCATGCAGCGACGAGCATAGTGTCATAAGGCAAGTCCTTCATGCTCGTCACGGACCACCAGGTCCTGATGACCACCTACGGCAAACCGTCGGCACAGATGCACCCACGCATTGCCCGATGGGGTTTGAGATTACAGGAGTATAAATTCAATATTGTCCATAAAACCGGAAAAGGGGCCAATTTGGTGGATTTCCTTTCCTGCCACCCCCGCGGAGCCAGGCGTGCTCCAGTGACCACAGTGAGGTGTACATTAACTACATGCCTGCAGGCTTTTGGCACAGAGGGATTGTCTCTACCAAGAGAATACTCAGGCAAAAAGCAAGGTTCCCTGGGATGGACAACCTACTGGAAAACACCCTCAAATCTTGCCACATCTGCATCAGCCTGCAGCTTCACACTTTCCCCGAATCATTGCAGATGTTGCCACTATCAGAACATGTGTGGGAGAAGGTGGCAATCGACTTCTTCAGCCCACTGCACTCTGGCATATACGTCCTGGTGGCTCTAGATGAACATTTATGATACCTGGACGTGCAGCTACTGAATATGACACCTATCACAGCAGTCATACATGCGCTGGACTGCATATTTTCTATATATTGCACCCCGAAAATAGTGAAGTCCGATAACAGGCCCCGTTTAGCGGAAGCGACTACAAGGAGTTTGCTCACCATATGGGGTCAGTGCACTGACGAGTGACCCCACAGGCAAATGGGACAGTGGAGCGGTTCATGGCCAACTTGAAGCGCGCAGTGCGCATTTCCATCATCACCCGTAAGCCGTTGGAACAAACTCTTTACCAGATCCTGTGTGATTACAGGAACATGCTACATAGCTCAACAGGGGCTTGTCCACCAGAGATCATGTTTAGGCGCTCAGTGTGCATAAAACCACCCCATGTCAGAGAAGATCAGATGACAGTGAGCAGGATGTGAGAGAAAATTACACAAAGGCAAAGGAGAAGATGAAGGGATTCGCAGATCATCACTGTAGGGTCCGTCTCTCTGATGTGTGTGTAGGAAAACGGGTAGAATTACCACAACCTACCTCACACAAAATGAGGTCGCCATTCGACCCACTCCTACTGGTAGTAACTCAAAGAAAGGGGTCACTGGTCACAGCGGCTCGCCCTGACAAGACCGTGACGAGGAATGTGTCACTCTTCAGGAGGTTCGACCAGACCCTGAAAGAGAGGACACATGTCAAACCCAGGCATGGAGAGGCTCTGGCTACTCAGCCAATGAAAAAGCGTCCGCTGGTGAAGACTGGGAGCCAAATAAAGGTCAAGCCATTGAGGAAGCACCAGCAGCTGAGTAGAGGCCCTGCAGGACCATAAGACATCCCAAAGATGGACGGATGGTCACGTGACCAAAGGGAATCGGGGGAATGGGAGGTGGCAATAAAGTTTTGTTTCCAACCACAGCACATGCTTTGTGGTCATTCGTGGCGTCCTGTCCTTAATGAGTGTGTCGGGCCTAATGGCAGACACCACACAAAGCAATGCCCGGATGCATTAATGGGCGATCAATCTCTGCTTCCCATGTATTGTGCATTTGCCATCGATCCTATTGTTTGGGTTCAAGTGATGTGCTCCTCTACAGCGTGGATGTTGATGTGTGCTAGTGCCACACAATTCTGGTCACACAGCCTTTCGCTATCACTCCTATGGCAGTGGTGCGGCCAGGACACACTTATGATGGATACACACAAACTGCAAAGTGTTGGAAACAGCAATCGAAGGATGGCTGGATTACAAAGGCGACCAGGTCTCAGAGAGCCGTTTTCGACTCACATAATGGCAGCTGGTGCATCTTAGGAATGTAGGAACTGGAGGAATCAGGGCCATGAAACCTCATCCCAGCTCTCAATGAGCCCCTTTGTATGAATGAGAAATGTATCTAGTTTAGAGTGACCAGATTTCCAAAAAGAAAAACCGGGACGACAACAACATAAAAGAGGGACTACCCCATTGCAGCACACAATTACCGCCCCTCCCCCAACACCCCCCCCACAACCACCACCCAATTATATTTCCAGCACTTCTCTTTTCTATAAACTGTACATGATCTCATTTGTGTAGTTTTGTCTGTGAATCTTGGCATGTTAATTCAAAACAGGTGTTTGCTCTAATTGATATAACATGGCTTGCTGCACACTCATTTCCAAGCTAGTCTCTTTGGCACAGTCAGTAAGCGTTGAGACTTGTACCTGAAAAGTTGGGGGTTCGAGACAATCCTTCAACATCAAAATTCTGAAAATGTGAAAAAGGTGTCAATTTTAATGACCGTAGCCACCCATCCCTGATTTCCCTGGGAAAACCGGGACGTCTGGTCATCTAGTTCTAGTTTTCCTGGAATTCTAGGACTTGTAGTTTTGGTAGCTTTAAAATGGGGAAAAACGACAAGTCCCAGAATTCAAAGGAAAAAGCACTGAACTAGATGACCTTCTTATGCATGGGAAGGGAAACTTGAGAGCTCTGCTTTGTTGAACATTTTGAGAATCCTTGGTGTGCAAGCTGCCCAATGTGTGCCTTTTTCCCATGGTATCCATGTAGGGGGCAGTGTTGGGCCATTAAACGCCGTGCATTAATCACTGTGGTAGTGTAACTCGCTTTCATTGGAGGGCCAGAGGTTTCCAGGTCCCGGCATCTGGCACAATATCGGTTATTTCTTCAATACTTGTTCTATGATCCTACATTTGTTTTCCACAACGGACATGCTCTGACGGCGCTCTGGTTGGCTGCCACCCCAAATGTCTCATTTGAAGTGCAGCCCGATCGTTAGACGAGTGTCTAATTAAACAGTGCGTCCATCACCGAGGGCGGTCGATAGAACGCCGACATCTTTAAACTTGCAATTACCAGAACCCAAGCACCAGTCGGTTTAACAGGGCACAGGGCCACCTGCTGGGCCACTTTCATTATCTGACTGTGATGGGCATGAGAGGGGTGGAGGCAGGAAAGTGAGAAACAATAAACCCCATAGAAAATGGGCCGGGACCTCACTGGCACAACCAGGAACGAATGCTGCAATGAAATGGTTTGTATTACAAGATTGCTAAGTACAGACAGACACACCGTCAAGACTGCTTCATTGAACAATTGCAATAATATTGCAACGCAAGGAGCGTCTGTTGTCATAATAAAATATAGTGTATCCTTAGTTTTGGCCATCAGGTGGCGCTTTAGTGGCAAATATAAGCCAGGACTATTGCATTAGAGTACAGATAGGGAGAAATGGCATATGAGGAGGAACAAGAGCTTGTAGGTGTTGTTTGGTTATTTGCCCACCCATTGACTGCCCATCAGGGGTGTTGCTAGGTCTGGAAAAGATCTGGGGCTATGCTGATGTCTAGACTGTTGTGACTCGAGGCTAGCTAGCCTTTAGGTTGTAGCCCCTGAGCTTCTATCCGGGGTTACAACCAAAAGACCTGGAGCTATAGCCCCATCAGCCCCCCGGCCCCAGCAATGCCTCTGCTGTCCATGGCCATGCTAATAAGGATGGCCATTCCCACCTAGTTCCTGCCTCTCCCTACCCAAAAGATCTCCTCATGGGAACTCTTTGAGCTCTCTTTAATCAAGCCGTACCATCAAACCTTGCATTCGAAGTGCCTGCCAGTGTTTTCTCAAAGTAGTCTTCTGAGTGTTAGAGCTGTAAATGCCTACTGGTGTAATAAAATGTTATAATTGTATAAGCTCTATGCCTGTCCTTGACTGAAGTCCTGTTAAAAACAGTTTTGGCTTATGTATAAGTATTAGGCATTTGCCAGGCACTGCTTTAAGATGCCCAGGTGATCGTACCATTTTGCAGCTGCCCTACCATGAAAGGCCAGTTAATACCAGTACACCAGTGCCTGGCAAGTATGTTTTCCATGCCTACATAAAAAGACAAACTGTTGCCATTGCTTTATAACATAGCACCCAAGCCTCACCAGCGTCATCCAGTCAATAAAATGCCAGTGATAATGTCAAAAAACCCAATGAAATCTTAGAGCCATAGCAGAGGGCTCTACTGCTTGCTTGGGAGTGCTCAATTGGCTGGGCTGAGCCCTGGCACTTTTTACTAAGCAACGGTACATATTATCTCAGATTGAGTTTGATTATGATGTCGTGTTTTGGCAACTATATTACTTTAACTGTCGGTCAGTCGTAATCTCACAACAAGCAATAAGTGTGTTCATGGGCCGCATGCCTCTGCTTCGCGCGCTGGCTCATTTTTACTCATGAACCTGATGAGCCACACTGGTGGTGCTAGTTGTCAACTTTCATGAACATGAATGAGTTGGTAGATGACTATGCTGGACACACATGCTGGCCATGCCCTCACACTGCTGCAGTCAGCCTGCATGACACTCGTACCACACTACTAGTGTAATAACCAGCAACACTACTGTGAAAGCTTGAAGAAGATATCGAGGCTGAGTACCCCAAAAGGAAATACACCAAACGCAGGTTACAAAGAAAGATACACAGATCTTTATTCAAAGTAACTGAACAGTTTTCAAAGAAACAGAGTATCGGATAGCTATCAGGCCCTTAGTTCACCACAGCGAATACCAGCACGTTCAGTGTGGGAAGTGAATGGGACTGTTCCTCAGAATAGTCGTGCCTTTTATTCAGTATGTTATCTGATGTTCAACCCACTTGCAGGTTAACAATTTCCATGGGCTAAAGGTTCATGCCGAGTTCGTGCCCTAATTTATGCAACTATACATTTAGGGGTTATCCTTAACATATTCGCAAACAAGTTATAATAGCAACAGTGTGTCTTTGGATTTCGCATTGATCTTTCACATATATCTTAAACAATATAGTCAAACAAGTGTTCACATAAAATGCTCGAACAGTATTGTACACGCTATACATTCATGGATTAGTCTCGTTGGTACAGGTAATCCTTTATACACAGGTCAACGAAGGACAAGGTCTCAGTACATGACTCTAACATTTCGCCTGCAGGCAGTTTACATATTATCTTGTACACAGAGGTCAAGACGGCCATGTTGCATTCAAAACGACACTGTGCACCATCTTAGAACACAGGGTGACTTTAGAGAGAGAATCTAAAATGGCGGATGAAATAAAATGGCGGCTTAGACAGATCTAAGGTCAGGACCTTGCAACACGGATTTCCTCGCAGAGCGACTTGGCCCACACACGATCTAGAGGGTATAATACGATTTCCCGTTCGACGCTACCACCACAGGGTGGGTGCTCAGGCATGAATTGTAGGCAGCAGCAATATAGCTGGGGGGGGGGGGCGATAAGCAATTTCAGCAAGTAAGTGGACATGCTCATGCAAATCTTCCAGTGTGAGTGGTAGAGCTGGCATGTGGCACGCATAGCTCTGGCTCCATTGGGCCTCTGTAGGAAGGGGCACTTAGCAGGCACATGCAAAGCCTTGTTAACATGGTCACTATTCCTTTAGTGAGTTGCGCCAGTAAGCGCTTGTGTATCTCATCATTTGAGCCAAAAACATCCTGCACCCCATTCTCAAATGGCATCTAAATGTGTGCATCACAGAAGTGCACATACAGAGGCTCTTTCTCACCCCCTTTGCACATTAGCACAAATAATGTGGTGTTCCTGCACATTTCAATGCACACGCCGAATACAAATACGGATGAGACTTGATTGTGGAAAAATTAGAAGCGCTGCCCTGTGTCTGTTGGGAACAGGCACAGGGGGTGAACAAAACATGACAGGGTCATTTTTTACTCTGTCATGCATTTTTCTTTAAATGTGACAACAGCGGTTTGAAAAGCTGTTTTTACACTTGCATTTCTATCCCCCAAATAGGATGCTTTGATTTTTTTGCTAACACTTCACATTGACCAAGGCCCGTCACTGTGAAATGTATTCCCAGCACCCTCATGGGTGCTGCAAGGCTGAAATACATTAGTGTCTGATGCGTGGTCACGAAAGCTGGCCAGAAATCTTTTGCATTTCCACACAGCCCCCAGGAAATGCATAGGCCAGCTTTGTGAATAAGGTCACCTACACATTTATTACAGTGGCAACAGTAAAAAACACAGTCTCTGTGCTTTACAACACCTTTTGTGAATCTCACCCATTGAGTTAGCTCAAGCACACTTAACATGGAAGTGCAGGCGCCCCACTGATGATGTTTATATGGGCAGAAGCACATGTCTGGGGCTGCTGTTGGTTCTCGTTTTCAGAGGAGAATTGCCCCCTATACTGCCTTGGTGGCTGGGACCAGACTGATTGGCAAATGGTTACCATTCCTCTGCTAAGGAACTGCGGGCTAAAACGTGTTTCTTGGGCCTCCTACTGGGGAACCTTCCCACAGAACAGGCTATGTAGCGCCTCATGAGTGAGAATGATCCCATAGGACAGGTTATTTGTCCATGTTCATTCTCAGTTTTACGGGCTCTCGCACTTTAGGAAATGTTGAACCATTTGGGGGTTTCACCTTATGTTGGTAAGGATAAGACCTGCTTTTTGGACATCCTTCTGACACGTGCTATAGGGACACCACTTTTAGGTTGTGTTTTTATGGGCACTGTCGTGCTAGACTGTATGTGAATACACGATTTATTTGCAGACAAATCACATAGACACACAATTAAGGGGGGGTCGAATAAAGAAAAAAATCCCCTCTTAAATGCTAGGTGGGTTGGTCCTGTAACATTTTGCCGCCCTCTGTTCTGTTTTATCACTGTGATTTGTAGTTTTTTAACTAGTCTGAACCAATCTGTTTGCTGGTTAGATAAATGGGTCAGGATCTGTATGGCCACTACGGGTGTGGGAGTCTGTGATATAGAAGACGGGCCCGATGAATTTAGTACAACTTTCCTTCTGGTTTTGCATCGTTCTTCAATCTAATTGGATTCATCTGTGAGTTTAGTGGAGGGATATATCTCTCTCCTTCTATCCCTGTTAGGCAGGCCGCGCAACACCACTCCCTAGGGTCATTTTGGGTTCCCAGGGAGAGTTGAGTTCTTCCTTCAGGGATAGTGATAGTTTAGTAAATGTTTACAGATTGACTCTAAGCCATAAACTGCATTGGTGTAATTTCTTGGGTAACCCATGTGTATTAGAATACAGGAATTTGGTGACAAATATGTCAATTACATGTTGAACAGGTGCCCTGTTTATGGCTGTGTTAATAAGGGTAAGCAACATGTCTGTGCCACCTACTTTGACTTTGCACTTGTATGCCGCTGCCGCCCTGCAGCCTGTGGTTGGGCAACGTGTTTGTGCCACCTAATTTGACTTTGCATTTGTTTGCTGCTGCCGCCCTGCAACATGGGGCTGGGCAACACGTTTGTGCCACTTAATCTGACTTTGAATTTGTATGCGGCTACCAACCTGTATTATGGGTTAGGCAATATGTATGTATTTGCAATCACTTATGTAGCTAAGTTAGCCACACCCTGCAACATGGGGTTGGGTACATGTATGTATCCATGTTTTCACAAGCACTTATGTAACTAAGTAAGCCTTCCTGAACAGCGACGGGATGCCTGAGGGCTGTCGTGCCCTTTATAAATGCACATAAATAAATAATGTATGGTCCCCTTACTCTCTGCACTCAAAGAGACACTGAGCACCACTGATGGTGTACAAAAGGCAGAAACATGTGTTTGGGTTTGTGTGGGCCCTCTTGACCAGAGAAGAATTCCCTGACATTTTGGTGCTGAACTGTCCTGTGAGTAGGACCAGGCTGATCTCCAAATGTATATTTCTTCTCTGGTAAGGCACTGGGAAGTAAATCGCCTCTCTGGCTGGGCACCATCTCATAGGATATGGCATGTGTCCTAGTTCGTTCTCAGCTGGAGGATCTCACACATTTAACAAATGCAAATTTGTGGTGCTGGGGTTTTTGTGTCGTGACACATTCGGAAGGGGGTGCGCTATTCTTTTTTTTTTTACTGCCGCTAGTATTTCATACCAGTGGAAATGTCATACTACTGGCAGTACTCGACGCTGCAGTTTTATTGTCAAGTGTCCCGGCCTGTGCAACACTACACTTCATGGAATGGTAATTAACAGCTGGCGGTTTTTCTTGCACAATAGGGCCAAGAGTCTCTTTCAATTTCCCTGGCACTGCATGCACACAAACACCTATCCTCGGCTGAAAAATAACTTCCTTCAGTTTTGAAGCAGCACCACTAGGACACTGTGGCCCTCTCAGCAGCCACCTGCTGACAGTGCCATACATTGAGCCGGATATTGCGAAGTATATCTGCGTACAACGAACTGCAAAGCAGGCTGCATCACGGGCAAAGTTTGTGGTCCAGATGATCAGTATGCCCAAACTAGCCTAGAAAAGCACGTTTGTAATGTGGGCCCAGGGGGACATGAGGAACACACCTAAATGCCTACACACATGCTATAGTCATTTATATTCAGGGACGGCATCAGGGCCTTTTAACTTTTTCAAATGAAACGGATCTTGAGCCTCAGGGGGGCCCAAGCCACTTGCCACATGTTGTCAGGCATCTGTCTTTTAACACGGCAATATATTCCTTTCTCTATTTTCCTTTTGGAGCTTAAAATGCACTCTTTGCAGTGCTCGCATTACAAGCTGTGATTCTTGGAGCCGTTCCTGCGTCACCTTGCATGGGATATACAGAAGTGTTATCAACTCATTGCCTTCAAATACTGGTTCCTGGACATCAGCCACTTGCTGACAAAGAAGGGTTTATAGCTCTTAGGTGGGCATTTAGTGTTTAAGATCCCTGCTGGCGTGCTGGCCTTTCATGATAATTGGCGGCTATTTACCTTATCTTTGCTGCCATTGTAATGTATGCACCCCATGGGTCCCTCAGACCGTTTTCGCTCTAAGGAGGGGGTCCCAAAACATTTTTAAATGGGCCCCAACACATCTTCAGCCGGTCTTTTTTATCTACATCACGAAGACTTGTGCCGAAAGTGGAGCACTGTGCCCCCACCTATGGCATCTACACAGGCACAGCTGCCAAGTTTCCTAGTTCCATATAGAATCTTTGAGCCAGTCCTAGTTTCTTTTGCACTGCATGCTGGGGCATGTAGGCCCACCCTTGCAAGGGGAAAAACGAAACTGCAAGTTCCAGCATGCAAATGGAAGCAAAAAGCAGGACTAAACATGGCTGGGAGGCACAGGTGGGGTCTGTGGAGAAAAAGAAAACGGGTGTGCAGGAGGAGGGGAAAGCAGGGCCAGGTAAAAACAAACATCACTTGTTAAAGAGAGTTTATGGGAGAGGTGGAGTAGAGGGTAGTGTTTCTGAGAAATAGGCTACATGTATACTCAGCTCAACTGGCTCAGAAAAGAAATGTAGAAAAAATGAATTGCAATTCTAAAAGGCCTATAACTATATGCAAAATACTTGTAGGTAGTGAGTGGCTGTGTGATGGGTCCGAAATGCGCTCAAGTGTCAATTGATGTCTCGTTTGCAAACCGTCTCATAACATACCTCAGGAGCTTAATCCTGGGATTAAAGCCAGGCCAAACTGTCAGAGAGAAGAGAGGCAAGGGTTGACTGTGTGAAAGGTTAATGCCTCAAACGGTAGGGGACAGAAAGGGAACAGAAGTATGGGGACAGAACGGAACCCCGTTAATCCACTTGTCCTACCTGTTTGACCACTTTTAGAGTGGCAGATCTAAGTGGCTGTGGTTAAAGGCTTCAAGGGGGCTGTGGAGGATGAACCTGCAATGCATTACCTTGGATAAGCACAAAATGCTGCTTGCCAAGCAAAGAGCCTTTAGGAATTGCCGAAATAAGGGAGCGGGTGGCTTGTAAATAAATGCAGAAGTGTTGAATGGAGTTTAATCGCAGAGTGAATTCCAATATAAAGGGGAAATGCTTTACCCATTGACACATTTAAAGGGAATCACACTCTAAGGGCCCGATTCGTGGAATTTTGTGAATGGTTCAAAGTGACTTTGCACTGCTGAGAAGTGACTTTGCACTGCCGACACAAACCCTGATTCATGGATCTGTGCAAAGTGTATTTTTGCAGTGCAAAGCCCGTGCAAGGTGATTTTGTACTGCAACGACGACTATGCACTGACTTTGCACTGCAAAATACACTTTGCACCGATCCATGAATCAGGGTTTGTGTCAGCAGCGCAAAGTTACTTTTCAGTAGTGCAAAGTCCCTTTGAATCGTGCAAAAATTCCATGAATCAGGCCCATAGAATATATATACTCTCACTATAGATACCAGTGGAAACATGGCAAGTGGGATTCTATTGGAAATTCTTTAATGTGTAATCTGTCAGCTGAGTCCACTTGCTATGCCTCCCTCCCTGGTCTACAGTTTCAAGGCTGCTGCAGGTGAACTCTGAATGAGTCCCCAAATAACAAAGGTGGAGTTGTGCAGATTCCTACAACGTTCATCCTTTACATGGCTTAGTGCCACTGGAGGCAAGGGGTTGTTTCTGCAGAGGCAACTTTTTCAATTCTTAACATCAAATTTTGCGTGCTGGAAGTGCTTGCCACTGTTTCTTCAAAGCAGTCTTCTGTGAGTTAATGGCTTAATTTGATCTGTAAACACGCTACTGGTGTAATACAAAAATGTTTTAACTAGGTCTGCCTTCAGCCACTTGGTTTATAAACAGTACGTGTGTCCTTCACTGAAGTCCTGTTAAAAACAGGAATTGACAAAGCCAGCAGTTTAGTTTTGTTTATAGGTATTAGATACACATTTGCCAGGCACTTAAACTATATGCCAAGGTACTTGCACCGTTTTGCAGCTGCTACCATTAACGGCCGTTAGTACTATTCCGGCAGTGCCTGGCAAATGCCTTTCCCAACTCTACACAAACTGTTGGCATTGCTAATGCTTGTTACTTGACAAAAGCTCAAACTTAGGGTGCAACACAGTTGCTGGTTGTAAATTGAAGGATTGTTTCACATGGAGTAAGAGTTTACATGGTTTTCAGATGCAGGAAATAAGAAATCTATTTTAGATATTATTCTTACAGATAAGAGAGTGAGGAATGAGAATACAAACCTGTCTTCGTATTCTGACCATTGCATGATAAACGCATGGTTGGGGTTATGGAAGGGAAAAGTTCATGATATGAAGGCAGTGCTTCAGGAAGGGAATTAAGAAATTAAAGTGACAATTAAAAATTATTATAATTTTTTGTTAAAAAATGTTCATTAAGAATTTGAAAAATATAATAACAATATATTGAGTAGTTAATAAAACTAACAAGGTTGTATTATAATGTAATAACAGGAGCAGTGGACATGAACACTATAGTTCACACATGTTAAGACCAGTGTAGCAAGGTTAAACAGTGATGGAATATGCTAAGTACTTAAAACCATTTAACTATACAATACAAATAATGAGTCATTTAATGAGTACAATGGTGAGTTAGAATAATAATTGATTAACTGGATATGGGACTTAAGGGAGGAAGGACACACAGATGTATAAAAAATAGTAGATTAGACGGATCCCGACAAAGAGGCAGCAAGATAATCAATAAAAACATTCAATTTTTGATTACATTTTTCAACAACACTTGAAGAGTTTGCTCAACTTCTTTCAATCCTATGAACATAGCAAACATAGTTTCACCATGCAGAATATGATAAACGTTCCAGGAATGTCCAGTGTGAAGCTATAAGGTGGAAGCCATTAGTAATTAATACAGTTAACAGATTAGGAGAGGATATTGCAGCAATGTCATAATAATCATTAGATCCAATAATCAGGTTATCTAGATTAAGCTGAGCAGTCAAATGAAATCTTTTTTTGTAATATCAGCCAAATATTTTCCCAAACTGTAAGTACAAATTTTCATGGAAAAATACAGTGTTTAAAATCAGCGTTAGGACCTTTGCAGGACCAACAAGAGCTGTGCAAATTAGGGACGAATCTCATAATGTGTTTTTGGGATAAAAATGCTCTATTTAAAAGAACAAATACAGTTTGAGTAAGATTGGTGACTATAGAAACTTTAAAACCTTGTAGCCAAATCTTTTCCCAAGTTGCAGAGGGGGTAAACATAGGCAAGATCTTCCTCCCATCCATGAGTATTAGGGAATTCAACTGGAGATACAGTATTATTGGGTGCAAACAATTTATACATTTCAGCAGCTTTAGTGGAGATTTCAACAAGAAGACCCTTTACTTCTTTGGATGGAGCTTTTTGTGATAAGTGATAAGTTCGGTAACGACAGGCCTATAGTGTTAGCAATCTCATTACACATCTGATAGTCAGAATTGTTGAGCTTAAAGATATACGCTAAGGTATGAAATGATATTAAGGAGTTATAATAAACCAAATGATGAATACAGGAAATCCCCTTATTATACCATCTGTGAATCATTCCAGTAGGCATTTTCATTGGCAAATCTCTATCAAACCATACACCAACAACATCACGATCTAGCATTACATGAGAAGAGTTAATTAGATAATTCCATGAAATTTTAAGAAAGCAGAGGGTAGGGAGCAATTTGGAATGGGGCCAGGAATACATATTTAGGAATTCCAGAATCTGAAAGGGGGCAAGAAGATCAAGTCCATTTTGCAGCAAGTAGGAGCGGCATCCGACAAATCTGTTAGAGTGTAGAAATATAATTAATTTCCACAGTATACAAGTTTTATGGTACTTATCAAAATCTGGAACTGTAAATTCCCCCAATTCTTAAGTAAGGTTAAGTTATTTTAATGCACCTTTCTGTGTTTTTAATTCCATAAACACTTAAGAAGTAATGAATCAATTATTTCAAAAAAGGTCTTGGGATAGAAAATAGGAATCATCAATAATGTCTAAAGAATTGTAGGTCCAATCATCATTTTAACCGTATCTACTCTACCCCTGCAAGTAAGATATAATGGAGAACATTTTTTAATCATCCTTTTGATAATTCTAACCAGGGTTTCAATATTCGTTTTTATGGACTATTGAAATTAAAATTCCAAGGTATGTAAAGCTCTTAAGACATAACAACATACCAAAGGTATAAGCATTAACCATTATCTAGAGGAAGAATATCTGATTTATCAAGATTTAGTTTATAACCTGATACTTCTGACATTTTTTTGATAGAAGCAAGTAGATTAGAGATAGATGTGCGTGAATTAGCTTTATATAGTAAAATATCACCTCTGTATGATGAAAATGTGATTGTTGTTGAATTGACACAACTTTCATACATTTTATCATTCACTCTAAAGTTTTCCAGAAAGGGTTCTAAAGCTACTACAAATACAAGTGGAGATAAAGGACAACCTTGTTGAGTGCCTCTCAAGATTGGGATGTAAGGGCTTAAAATTCCATTACTAAAAATATTAGTGGTAGGAGCAGAGTAAAGTATTTTAATCAGATTTATAAAATGAGTAAGTATACCATGCCATTTAAGTGATTGAAGCATATATTGCCAATGAACATGATCAAATGCTTTTTTGGTGTCAAGTGCAATTAGAAAAAAATTGTTCTAAAGAAGAATTATGAGAAGCAAGTACATTAAAGCAACATGTGTATTGGTTGAACCATTTCTACCTTTAATAAAACCTGTTTGGTCGACATTAATTAACTGCAGCATCATTTTGTTCAATCTATTAGCAAAAAATTAAGCCAGAATGTTTGCGGCTGTGTCAATCAATGAGATAGGGCTATAGTTTCTGATTAGGGAGGAATCCTTATCTGGTTTAGGAAATAAAATTAATGTTGCATCTGCAAATGAACATTTGCTCAAACCTATCTATATAAAACAAGAGAACAATTGAAGCAAAATGGGTGCAAAGATATTAGAGAAGGAGTCATAAAATTCAATAGGCAACCCATCAGCACCAGGGTCTTTCCCTTGTTTAGTACTCTAATAGCTTTTTTTATTTCATCTAACTGAAGGGGGGTATCAAGGTGAGATAGATACATCAAATCTTTTCTTAGAGTATGAACACTAGATAAGAAATCCACAATAGTCTCATTTGTAATAGACAAATCTTCATTATCAAGTTTTGACTAAAAATCCAGGAATGCATCTGAAATGTTCCTGGAATTAGTGATATAAAGACCATCATCCATTTTAATTTGGGTAATCATATTTGCATCGCTCTTATGCTTTAAATAAGATGCCAACATTTGACCTTCTTTATTGAAACCCCTGTAGTATTTACATTTCATACGAAGGATAGCATTACATGCATTCCCAGTGTAATGCTTATTATATTCTAAACATTTTGCAGAAAGTTCCTTTCAAACAGATTCACTAGGATTTGTTAAAAAGGACATTTCAAGATTTTTAATTGCTTCAAACAGATCTTTTGTATGCTTCTCATATGACTTCCTCTTGTTTGCGACAGCATTAATAATAAATACTCTTAATGTAGCTTTATAAGCATCACAGTTGTTGTGTACAGAAGTATCTGAAGTTAGATTGATTTGAAGAAATTCAGACATGAATTGAGTGACAACTTAAATACATTTTTCATCCTTAAGAAGTGCAGAGTTGAGTCTCCATCTA
The DNA here is from genome assembly GCF_040938575.1 of Ambystoma mexicanum. NCBI lineage: Eukaryota > Metazoa > Chordata > Amphibia > Caudata > Ambystomatidae > Ambystoma > Ambystoma mexicanum. Next base: position 482,678,496 of record NC_090929.1, read on the forward strand.
TTGGATTCATTTGGATTGGAGGACGAGTCCAAAGTGGTGATAACTCTGGCATGATCAGAGATGGTAAGACAACCAATTTGAGATGATTGTATAGCAAAAGTAAAATAATTAAGAACAATCTCATCTAATCTTGAGAAAGAGTAATGTGGTGAGAGTAAAATGTAAAATGTTTAAGGTTGGGTAAGCAAAGCACCCAGAATCATATAAATGCATTTCTTGTAGGAAGTTCAGAAAGCTTTTATGAGTCTTAGTGATTATAAATCTGGCAGTGGACTGCTCATCCATGGTGAAGTCTTTTACTTGGTTAAAGTCCCCACAGCATATACTTCGTTCATGGTCATGTGAAGCACATTTAGAATTAAGAGAACTCCAGAACTCCCGGTCTGAATTAGTTAGGCCTCATAAGTTGACAATAGAGACAGGGATATTATTTAACAGCAAATCAAGGATTACCAAACATCCATCAGCATCTTTTTATTCGGCAACCACTTCACACTTCAGTTTCTTTGCAATGAGAATGGCCACACCTCCTTTTTTAGAAAGTGCTGGAGAACAATACATGTGGTTAACCCATTGTTTGTTTAACTTGTTATTTTCCTCAATGTAATCCAAATGGGTATTCTCGATACAAGCTATGTTGAGTTTTAGCCTAACAAAATGAGAGATAATATTTTGTGTTTTAATGGGATGATTAATACCCTTTACATTCCAAGTGCCTATTTTCAAATGCATAGGAGTAAAGTAGTGTTAAATTGATGGAGTGTAATAGATTTAATACAGCAACATCAATTAGCTACCAGATAAATACCAAGTAACGATCTTGCAAAGTGCCCAATAAATCTTGAAATGTGACAGCATAACATGTATTGAGAGTATGTTTTGTTTGAAGGGCATACCACACAAGGGGAGAACAAACAACAGACACAAATATAGGAATAGTAGACAGTACAACCACAAGACAGATACACAAACATCAGTCAAACCAAAACCCATCACTGGGTATACCAACGGACGCATATGGCCACTAATTAATCTAGGCCTCACATGGATCAATTGAAAGGAGCTTAATGGAGAGCTATTCAGGGGATATGCAAACAGCTAGTTTAGCCTTAAAAACCTGGTAGGATAAAAAATAAGGAGCTACTTCAAGGATAGGAAATGTATGCGCCAATAAAAAGAATTTCATTCAGCTAACTGATTTAGTGAAGTTTCGACTGACATTATAGGGGGACAAGATTTTTCTCTGAATTTGTCCAACGATTCAGTATTATCAGCAGGTGAAGAGCAGTCAAATATGCTGTGGATAGTATGAACCTTATTCAGTTTGGCTTTCCTTGGAGGCAGGTGTGGGAAATGAGAGCCAACTGAATTGACATCACCAGTTGAGGGAGATGACAGTGTAGATATTTCGATCTGATTGGGATCCAGTTCACAGAGAAATTTATGAAGATCATCTGGTTCCACATTTTTTTTCATAGGGCCATTTGGAATGGTAAAAATCATTTTGGCTGGTTCAAATAAACCGTACCTGAAAACCAATACTTTGAGCCAAGGTCAGATATCCAAGAATGTGTTCCTTTTATTTTGGGTGCCTATTGGAGAAATACAGATCTTATTACCTGTGTAAAAAATGGCAGTGGCTTTTTTTACCTGTCATAGAACCAGTCTCATTTGTTGATGTCAGATGAAACATGCAATAAAGGGTCTGGGTGAAGAATTAGTTGAAGTGAATCTGGGTTTTATTCTGTGAGCCCTCTGCAGTTCAAGCACCGGTGAAAGGGAGATACCGAGGACTTTCGAGATCCAGCTTTCTGAAAACCAGACTGGGTTGTCTCCTTCTTCCTTTTCTGGAATGCCATGAATGCCATAAATGCAAAGATTGTTTCATGTGTCACAATTCCGTAAATCCAACCTCTAATTGCTTCAGTCTCATTTGCATGTGTTCCAAACCTTCAAGCCTGTCCTCGGTTGATGAGACTCACTCTTCCACCTCATCCAGTCTACTAGAAAAGCATTCCATCTCGCTTTTAAAAGATTGGAAGTCTTCCTGTAAGACATTACAGTGTTCATCCAAGATACAGATTGAAATTCGGATGTTAGTAAGTTCCGAGAGCATTTTTTCCAGGTTGAGTTCCAGAGGAGATAGCCTTGAAGCCTCAATTTTGGGAATAAAGTAGAGGATCTTACTTATATTGTGATAAAGGCAAACCGTCAAGTATCACTGCGCCTTAAAACAGGGTTACCAGCTCATATTGTAAATGTTAAAAATAGCTGGCAAGCATTTACACCATGAATCACATATTATTGGCATGAAGTCACACGAAAATAACACATTTTTCCATGGAGCCGTATAGTTGTAGTTATACCACAGTCCAGCAGAGGGTAAATGAGGTACCCTTCCACACAGCCACGCAGTTGTGGTGAAATGCGACACAAAAAAATACCTCAAGAACGACGTCCATGTGCAAAATTATCCCCTGAGAAGCTAAAGATCTGTACTATGCACCAGGCCCGTTTGTTGGCCCGGGCAGGGTGGGCAACGGCACGGGGTGCAGAGGTAAATAACTCTGGAGGAGGGAGCAGGAAGGGGTCCACCCGGCTTGCTGCTCTCTGTTGACTTGTGGATAACTGCCATGCGTTCGGAGTATGCAGACAAAGGAATGCATATTCCAAACGCAGCATGTGAGCAGGGGTGGACTGGGTCCAACAAAAGAGGCCCTGGATATAATGTTCAAAGTGGCCCCATATTACACATTTTCAGCAAGCGCATGTTTTTTTTATCAGAAAATTTAGAAACACCACATAAAAGAGGCCCAGGGTGCAGAGGCCTACCGGGAAATCTCCTGAGTTCCATATAGGTCAGACCACCCCTGCGTGCGAGATGCTCTGGAGTCACACACCCTGTGTCCCTCATTCTTTGTGTGAACAGCCTTTCAAGTGGGGGCAATTTATAAGTGATGGCTCATTTAACAAGCCATTGGTTTTACACAGTATGCACCTAACATTTCAGTGTTAAGATCTGAACCATGGGACATTTTTATTCCCCAGGCCAGCACAAGTATCAGTTAGCTGATCAAACCGATGCATTCTGCAAACTGAATTAACGTGCCACACAGAAAAAGTTTCAAACTATTTTCCTGTCTCTTGATCTGACACACCAACACTTTTTATTTGTGTATATTGCTTTTTAGTGAGATATGGCGCATCACTGGGAAGGTTAACTTTCATTTTCTTGCTTAAGTATTCTAGTGTCTGCTTTGGGACATGGACTAAATGCATCCGCTCAGCATCAAAGGTCTTTTATTTTTTTTAAATAAGCCAACCACTGCCTACCGCACACACCAGATGGCACCTCAATCTGACTTGAGAACTTGATTAGGAAAGCAGGGATCATTGTGTGTCACGGTGCAGACAGTAGTCCATGGTAAATCAAGGCAGTGATATGTGTGCAGCAATGATTTGTGCGCTGCACAAGTTAGCACCCTGTTGGTTAATGCATCTATGTGGTGCTCCTCTATGTAACAGCACATATGCCTGGAACGTTTTGTGTATGTGGTTCTGATGGGTATCAGCACAGTAATCTACAAAATAAACAGAGCATGATCCACTTAGGGTATATTTACATAATTACAAGTTAATTGAGCGCATTCGGTCTGTCATGGAATATCTCGTAATCATTCGCCTGGTGCACATCAGGGCGGGACAGTCCAAGCTGTTCACGTTTGTTTCAAAATCTGAATGATTATGAGATATACCATTACAGACCTATTGCACTCAATTAACTTGTAATTATGTAAATATACCCAACTAAAGTAGATTATTCTGTTCAGTTTGTAGATTACTGTGCTGATATGCACATGAAAAAATGGTCCATTGATTGCTCCTGAGGAAGGGAACTCTCCCGAAACACGTAGAGCTGATGATTCCATCTTGCTGATATTATCTTATTAAAAAATATTTTTTGTGATTAAAATTACCTTCGATTTAACTAAAAACAATTGATTATGTAGAATTCGACTGCCCTCATATGCCCGGGTATATCATTTGACAGCTGTTGTAATGCCTGATGAGTTTGCGCTCTATACTGCGAAATGAGGCTGCTCGTGTACTGCTTGAGAGGGTCCAGCTTGCCCCTTACCTACATTACCCGAAGAGGCGACGCATCAAGTCTATACTGTCAGATGGACGATCATGTCTGTGCTGCTTAATGGGAGAGGTGTCATACTTATGGAGCATAACAAGGCTCATACCCTACAGCCTAACGGGGGCCACAGGTGGAATGCTCTTCACTCTGCAAATAACGCAACTATTTGATTGTCAACCCGCGTTTACTTTTCTTTGTATGGCAACGCAGTGACCATGGATTTAATTTAACAATAGATGTAGGCGTTCTCTTAAAACGTACTTGTTCTAAGCTTGCTCGCCTTTTTTTTCCTCCCACTCTTCTGCCTGAGTTAGTTCAGCGCCAAGATGACTCTCGGCATATGAAGCGCTATGTAAATAACCGTAACATAACACAGCAGTCCCTCCAATTCAGTGATATCTCATGCTAATGACCTTGGGATCTGTCATAAGGGATGTGTGCACTCCTGGGAGTAGCATAAGATAAAACAGTGACCCTCCCCTCATCCAATATACATTCCCTGTGCAGCCCTGATGACCAGAAAAGAGCTTTCAAGTTGTGAGGCAAAAGCATCTGACTAAGCCTGCTTTTATTCTTTGCAATCTGCCACGAGTAGATTCGCGTTTCTACAAAGAATTCATGCATTCATTCAATCCTAGACTGCAAAGTATAAATATATATGACATAATCATGGGAGAACTTGAGAGCTCCTTTGGTACCACTCCTTACAGCAAAGCTTCTAAATCGGCCATTATGTGGGTGAAAAGGGGAGGCTTTTCCAAAGGCGTCCCTGGAAAATCTAGTGTCCTGCAGGCTGGGTAGAACGCTCTCCTTTTACCTTTTTTCCACAGCTGCCCCACCTTTTATCATGTTTTCTATGTGTACTTTTGTATATTACCAGTGATAAAAATGGAGAAAAAAATGTACTCTTGGAAGCCACTGAGGGTGGAGTTATGATGAGGAAATGATCGGCTGAGCAGGAGCGGTGGGCACTGGGGTGGCAATGTGCCACCCTTTTTTTCAGCTTCAGGTTTTCAAGTGCTTTATGTGGCATCAAAACGGTGGTGATTACTAAAGCTTAATGATTACATATAATGATTACGCATTTTGTTAAGCTGTATAGTATTAGCTGAATTACTCTTATTTCTCGTTTGTATATGGCACTTCTATAGGGGTCACTGTTTTACGAACTATGGATTTTGCCAGGTAAGTGGAATAAGGCACAGAGGGGTATAGAGATTTACCCAGGGCCACACACTTCTTCTGCTCTCCTGCTACCAAATTGTACACATCCTCCTGGAACAGTTTGACACAAAAATACATTGCCAGAGCAAGCTAACTCTATTCCATCCCTCTCACCCAACTCTAGTCACTGGGGACTTGCATTCATTTCCTTGTTTGATATGAGGACAGTATGCACAGGATCTTTCAGCCATTATTGTTATTCTACAAGATGGTAAACTCCAGGGAATATCAACCAGCAAACATTTGTGACCATCGTTTCTTTGACTTTTCTATGAAAGAACTTTGGCTAACAAGTGACATTGCCATAAGTGAGATAAGTGACAATTCAGCAGTCTCTATGCATGTTTTTGTATTATACAAGCAGCAACACTGTTGTTTGCTGAACCATGCATGATGTTTGCTTTGCACAGGAGATGGGTTACAGGTTTGATCTCCCAAAACCTATGATCCAATCGTGCTGTGGTTTCCCATCCGATGTTGGGTTCAGATATTCAGTGCTTAGAGTGTTATACAGCGCCTCCACACATCCCATTGGGCAGACAGGGGCCCTATCATTGCGACCTGTGAGCAGGATTCTCCCACCGGATAAATAATCTACTATACGTGTCCAAACACATAGCAACTAATAAAGATGGACATCAAAAAGGATGGTCAATGCAGGAAGCTAGCACTGCCAGCTGTTTGTTCAGATGGACTCCTCTGGATCGCCAATGCTACCCATCACCTGTGGAGTCCCGCAGGGTTCCATTCTCTCCTCAGTGATCTTCAGTCTATACATGGAGCTGCTGGGAGCCCTCCTAGCAACACACAACATCCAAATCCACCAATACGCCAACGACACACAGCTATATCTCCAGATCAACTCCATTAAGGACATCCATGGGCTCAAAACCTGCCTCTCGCTGATCCAGTCTTGGATGCCCAGTGCCTACTTGAAGCACAACCCCTCCAAGACTGAATTCCTACTCCTCACCAACAACACCAGACACCCAGACATACAGACCTGGCTATCAACCATGAACTCTGAAGGCTTCACACCTGAGCTAACCTCCTGAGCCAAGTCCCTCGGGTACCACATCGACAAACACTTCTACTTCAATACAAACATAGCTAAGAAAACTCAGACAGCTTGGGATCAGCTCTCCATTCTGCCTAAAATCAAGCCCTTTCTCCCTCCAGACAGCTTGAGATCCACTTTTCAAGCACTAGTCCTGTCCAACCTGGATGGGGGCAATGCACTCCTTGCAGGCCTCCCGTCGTCCTCCCTTGAGCGCCTGAGAAGTGTCCTATGTGCGGCCGCATAACTCATCAAGGGTCTAGGGAGATATGACCACATCACCCTGGCCATCATCGACCTTCACTGGCTCCCACTGCATGCACAAATTACCTTCGAGTCTTGCTGCATCATCTATGAGGCAGTCACCCTCAAGTCACCCAGTCACCTCATGGAGAAAATCAGCATCTCCGGTAGACAGTGCACCACCAGAAGCCAGGACACATGTAGACTTAAAATCTGCCGTTGCTAAAAGGAAAGGACCAGAAAACAAGCCTTCTCTGCCTATGCCCCAAGACTAAGGAACCTCCTCCACGTCAGCATCAGACTCGCGCCCATGCTTCTACAATTCAGAAAAGAACTCAAGACCCACCTCTTCAAGGAGTCTCTCCTCCTCAACAGTTAGGCCATCATGTCGCCCCTCATGCCACCTGACTCGCATGATGCTGCCCTCCCCTGTCCTCCCAACTACTGGTACAGCTGTACTCCTCCTCTGTGCTTCTACCGCCGCTATATATTTGTTCTGTTGTTACATCTGAAAAGCAGGATGTTATACATATGTACTGTTGTATAACTCTGTAAAGCTTTCCCTTATGTATCTGTATTGTTGCATACCTCTGTAAAGCGCTCCCTTGCTTATTGAAGCTGGGTCCGTGCTCAATAAATACCATAATAATATTAATAATAATATACAGTCTGTTTGGTTCTCGTTAATCGTCTATCATTAATTACACTTGAGGAATCTGGAGTAGATTTTATTTGTGCAGACTCTATTGATTGGCTAGTCTTCACATTACATTAAATAGTTAAGGAAACACTGTTTAATGGCTAAGCTTCACATTACATTGGATCTTTGGGGGAAGAGCTGCTTCTTCACTAAGCAACCAAATGAGAACACGGGGAGAAGGTACTTCCTATATTGGCTTGTGATATGCCTTACATCTGGAATTAAAATACAGCTGTATACTAGTGCATTGTGTGAGGGACAGGCGCAGCTGCGCACATACTCATTTGCGGTTCTAAAATGATTGTCCTTGAGAAAAGGATTTTAGGCCCTGACTTACTCGGTTCCAGTAAACTAGAGCATGCAGGCCAAGTAAAAAGTAAAACGGTTAAGCACAACAGCATACCGTTCTCTTTGGAAAGTTAGAATAGACTGGCCTAGGGAAAAACAGGGTTTCTTTGGTTTAGCACAAAGCCATCTGTCCAGTCACCATGCACTCTTCTTGGATAAGTAAGTCATTTTAGAGCAGGGGCCTGCATCCTGTGGATCTCCAGATATTTTGAACTACACATCCCATGAGCCCTTAGCATTGATTATGCTGGCTAGGACTGACGAGAATTGTAGTCCAAAACATCTGGAGAGCCAAAGGTTGCAGACCTCCATTCTAAAGGCTCAGACAGGACAAACCCTTGTCCGTCTCTTCCTGTTTCTTTCACTCCATTATTATTATAACTGTAGTCAAAAACACGATTTGGGGGATCCTGGCAGTGCTAGAAGAGAAGGGGGTTTAACTATGACTTGCAGGAATTTCTCTTTTTTTGGACAAGCATATGGAGATTATCTAGTAAAACCCCAAATTAAAGAGCCCTGGCCTTGCTGAAACCATAGTCTTAACACCATACCCTCTCAAACTGACAAGGCCCATTGCTGAGTAAAATGAACCTTCTGCCTAGACAGAGCGGACACCCAGTTGGGATCTTTAGTCTCTGCGAAACCTTGAGCCCTGTTTGTGGATTGCCTAGTTTACAGTCAAATTTCTCATATGCATCTATAACGTCCAAACCACAGAGTTAAACCAGGCTTAATAGTATCAATATCTTGTGATCACGCATTTTACAGCTACTAAAATTAAGACACATTGAAGTAAAGTGATTTACCCAGATCACATCATTAGTCAAGTGGTTGAGCCAGGATTTGATCCCAGGTTTCCTACTTCCATATATAGCAGTTGGCAGTTGCCCATATCTCTTTACATCTGATTTTTAGTTTTACCCTAGTGTTAAGGCTCTTTCCGCATAACTTCATTCAAGAACTGAACTACCACTCTTTAGTAAACTATGTGGAATAAAAGGTTACAAGTACAATTGTTCACCACTCTACAATTCTATATATATATTTGTGAAAGTGTGTTTGTATGTTTGTGGTTGGTTCCAGCCCCATAACAGTTGGTGAATTGACATTTTGCCCACGGTTGGCATAACAGTCTGGGCTGTACTGGCAATAGTGAAATTTCACCAACCCCACCCATTCGCCCTGCACAGGGCTGAGTCCGGCCCCTGCACTATCAGTAAAGGCGATTTCGGGAGATTGATGATTCTGTGATTGTTGGCTCCAGTCTGGGGTGTACTGGCAATAATAAAATTGGACCAACCACACCCATTCGTCCTGCACAAGGCGGGGTCCGGCCCTGTGGTATCAGTATAGGTGGTTTCGGGGGATTGCCAGTTTTTTGCGACTTTTCCAAAAATAGGAAGTTAGGACACGAGGTTGGCATACCAGTCTGCTGTGTACTGGCGATAGTGCATTTTGACCAACCCCACCCATTCACCCTGCACAGGAGTGGAGCAGGGTCTGGCCCTGTGCTATGAGTATAGGCAATTTCGGGAGATTGCTGATTTTGCAATTTTTCAATAATAGCCAGTTATGACACAATAACCCATACACAAGGCTATAGCACACCCCAACGTGCATGTCAACTACAGACCTGGGTAACACCGGGTGGTACTGCTAGTTTCAAATAATAGTAAGGGAAAACACTGAGAGTTGTTAAACTTGATGAAAAAAAAACATATTTACACATATCAAGTGAGATAATATACTATGTTAAAAAAGAAATACAAAACAAATACAGCAAAGAATCTGCTCTGGGGAGGAGGGCACAATAGCTTCTCACTACTTCAAATCAATGTTTTCTGGCTTTCATTGCAAATGGCGGCTGCGGACAAGGGTTTGATGGGGATCCATAGCTGGGCTGAACATTGCGGCTCGTCAGCAGTGGAAGCAAATAAGCAAACTAGTGCATGTCAATGGCCAGTCAAATTTTTAGGGAGCAAGCAAATGAAGCACTCAGGTGGCAACCAGGGATGCCAATTCACACAAATGCTACGGGTAGTGGGAATGACACAATACTCCAGATGACATCGCAATAAGTCATATCATATGATCTTTGACCTTGGCGGCCTCACCTCAGAGTCAATCAAAAGTGACATTGTGGATGTAAAAAAAAAATGTTTATGTTCAAGACACTAACTCAGAGACAGTTTAGTTACCAACCATACTTTAACTAAGTTGTTGCCTTGATAACAGGCCGTTTGTGGGTTGATGATATGATTGGATAACACCTAGCAGAACCAATATAGGCCAGATACACAGCCTCCATGTGGCAATACAGCCACATAGGGCCAGTAACTGCCATGTTATGGTAGGTACAGCCTCACAGCTCAGTTATTTCTATTTTGTATTTTATTTGATTTATATAGAGCTTTACGTCAAAGCGCTGAACAGCATTATTTACAAAACGTCTTTAAGACCAGAGCCGAACAAGCAACAGAAGACAAAGGGCCTGATTTACACAAATGTTTTCAATAGGACTTTCTCATGTTAAAACGTTTTAGTAAATCAGGCCCAAAGAGTGGACAGGGAATGGGAGTGCGTTCCTTTGTAAAGAGGCCAAGAGAGAGAATAACTGAAAGCGGGACTGGTGGGAGAGGGACAGTTAAGAGGAATATAGACTGAGAACAAAGAGGGTGAGGTGCAGAATAGAATGAAATCAGGGAAGAAAGATCTGGGGGTTAGGTTGTGAACTTAAAGATTGCGCAAAGAAAGTTGAATTTAAGGCAGGAGTGACAAGGCAACCAACAGAGGGAATAAAGAGCAGATGAAATGGAATAGCGTGGGGAGAGTGAACACAGAAGATGAATAGCTGAATTATAGATAGATTTTTAGGGACTTAAATGAGTGACATGAAGACCAAAGAGAAAGGAGGAGCAGTAGAAAAACCTGAAAAAATAAGAGAGGAGATTAGGAGCTTGGCCGTGTCAAATGTAAGATAAGGTTGTGCTTTCAAAATATTAAAAAGATGAAACCTGCAGGAACGAGAGAGATTGGAGATGTGGAGAGCAAAGGAAAGAGAGGAGTCTAAGTGAACACCAGGGTTACAGGCAGAGGGAGAGGTAGAAAGAGTAAATTGAGTAAAATAGATTGAAGCAGGAGGAAAGGGGGAGGAATGTTTGGAACAGGGAAAAAGAGAACTTGAGTCTTGAAGAATTGAGAAAGCGATAGTGATCAGCCATCCAAGATTGGATAGTCAGGAGGATGGAGGTCAGAGTAGGGTGAATAGAGGAGGTCAAGGCTTAGGAGGACAGAAAAGGCTGATTGTCATCGGCGTTGAAGTGGTGGGACAGAACAAAACAATAATGGAGGCAAAGGGGTACAGAGAGAGAAAAGTAGAGGGTGAAGACAGAACTTTGGGGAACACTGTGGTGGGAAGGGAGAGTGGAGAAAGATTTTCCAAGCCCAGGAAACAGAGTTGGTGCAATCAGATAAGTATGACTGGAACCGATTTAGGACAGCTCCAGAGAACCCAACCGAGGAGAGGCAGCAAAGAAGCGAATGGTCCAGTGTGGCACATGCGGCTGACAGATCAAGAAGAATCAGGAGGGAGGATTTCTTGGCATAGTGTGCTGAAAAGAGAGAGTCACAGACGGGGAGGAGTGCAGTTTCTTTAGAATGACAGGAATGGAAACCCATTTTAAAGTGGGGAAGAATAGAATTAGAGGAAATAAAAGAAGAGACTTGGGTATAGACAGCACACTCTAAGAGCTTTGAAAGATACGGTGAAGTGATATGGGATGGAAATTGGAGGGCATTGAAGAGTCCAGTATAGGTTTTTAAGGATCGGGAGGATAGTGGCATGTTTAAATGAAGAAGGGAAACATGAGGCTAAGAGGGAAACATTGGAGAGAGCAGTGAGATAAGACAGTAAGGGAGGGTAGACTTGAGGGATAAGGGAGCAAGGAATGGGATCAGAGGGAGCTGAAAAGGAATAAACTTGAGACAGAGGAAGGGCAGTTTCTAAGTTAGAGGGTGAAATGTAGATATGGAAACAGAGTGGCAGGGGGAGAAGGAGACAGAAGAAAATGGAGAAGGAGTAAAGGCAGAGCACAGCGAGAGAGAGTCCTTAGTGGTGAAGTATGAGGCCAGATCCAAAGTAGAGAGTGGAGAAGTGAGGGCAGGCGGAAGGGGTAGAGAATACGAGTAAGAATTTGAAAAAGGTGGCATGGGTGAGAGGAATAAGAGTTGAGAAGATCGAAGTAATATGATTGTTTGGCCAAGATGAGAGTGGCATCATAGGAAGAGTGAAGAAAGGACAAAAGTGAGACCTTGGCCATGGATCGTGATTTGCGCCAACGGCATGCAGCACATCGAACAGTGCGACGGAGAGAACAGAGTTGCATAGGAAGCCAAGGTTGAGGAGGTTTGTGAGTAGGAGAAAAGGGGAAGTAGGATAAAGTGAGTCGAGGGTGAAAGATAGAGTGTGAGAAAGAGAGGAGTCAGTATCATCAGCAGAGAGAGAGAGAGAGAGGCGAATTCAGGATGAGATTAAGGCAGAGGAGTGCCAGAAGAGATGAATGAGGTGGTATTGAAAGACTGAAGGTCCTGATGGTAGTATGTGCCAGTAGAGCTAGAAGAAGGAGATACAGTGTGAGATGGGATAATAGAAAAGGAGAGAAGGTGGTGATCAGAAGAATAAATAGGGAGAGCCGAGACAGAAGAGAGGAGTAGAAAAAGGTAGATCAAGGTGAGAGCCAGATGTATGGGATGGGGGGCAGGAATAGGGCAAAGGTGATAAGAGTTATGCAGGGGAAGCAGGGGAAAAGAAGAGTGTGCAGAAGAAAGGTGAAGGTTTAAGTCTCCCAGAAGAATAATGTGAGTAGAAGAAGGAAGGAGAACAGAGAGAAGGGCATCAAGGTATTTGCAGAAAGAACTAACAGGATGAGGAGGGCGGTAAATAGAGGCCAGAGAGTGGGCCATCAGACATGTGGAGAAGTGATGCTCAAATGATGAGAATACTGGAATGGAAGGAGTGGTGTGGGAATTGGTGAAAGAAGAGAGGTAGAGGATGCCACCACCCCCTACCCCTGACGGCTGGAGGGACGGGCATGTTCAGAAAGGTTGAAGATGAAGTAGACAGTGCAGCAGTTGTAACAGTGTTGAGGGGGGGAGATCCATGTTGTGAAGCAAAGTGTCAAGAATAGTTTGTCATTATATGCTTAATGTCGCCTCGTACTCCTGGGTAGTGCCATAATAGGCTAATTGTGGCTTACTACGTGCATGTACTGCCATATAATATCTGTGATAGCCTCACATACAACGTATGTTGTATGCCTACAGCCTCACATGTCCAGGTTCTGCCACCATCATATGCCACGTGCTATCTCCAATTCCTCAGAAATGCCATTGCCCCACATCCTAGGAAAGGTTCATCTTCACAAGCTTCAGAAATGCCATGCAATTCATTCTTATAGGCGGAAGGAGGGATCATGATTAATAATGTCCTGTTCTTAACAGTGAAGGCTATACGTCGGGGGAAGTGTCGTTATCCCAAGCATTTATGACACCCCTGAGGTGTATAATGCTATTAGCACATGAGGCTGTGCAACTAGAATGGAAAGTGAATCACGTCGGAATGTTTAGAATGTCTATAACAGAGACTATAGACCGCATTCCAAGCATTCTGATTGGTTGACAGGAGGCTTATAATGCAATCCATGTCCTACCGCCAGTCAATGCCGCCTATGCATGATATAGTCACAATATGCAAGCTACAGTTTGACATGCCTAGGCATTGCCATTCTATGCCATGTGCAGCTTCGACCCACCCAGTAATGGCATATAATGGCATAGAATAATTCATATCCATTGAAATTACCCCATACTCATGGTGCAAACTTGCAGGCGCTACCATCATATGCCAAATATGGTCTGAACTGTCCGAGTAATGTTGTCCAAAAGGATATAATGCCTCACAGTTAAGGTATCGTCACCACATGTGAGGGACATCCTCACCTATTCCATTGCTGCCTTCCCATGCCAAGGACATACTCAAAATCCCCATTAATGACATCTAATGGCAGTTAATGACTCATACCCATTATATAGCTGCTGCATGTATCTATGCATGCAGTCTCACGTTTACAGCTGCTACTTTTGTATGCCATGACCACCATCAAGTAATGCACTGGTCCACCCAGCTGGATGGTCACCCTGCGACATCACCAAACCCCACACCTGCTCACGTGTCCACTTCACTGGACTTACCTAGACAGGGGCCTTGCATTCCAGGATCTGACTCCTATCTTTGACCACACACCGTGGTTAACCCTCAGTTCTGCTCTTTCGTCCTGGTTTTTACTTTTACAATGTATGTACAATGTCCTGCTGACCTGGTGAATGTGGGAGCAAGGGAGTCGCTCACCTGGTTCCTCCCCTAGCTCGTAAGCAGTCATGAGTGAGCTGCTGAAGTACTAGGAGAGGTCTCAGGGATAGGAACCACTGAAAGTAAACAGTGATCTCATCAGAGACTTCTTTACTTTTGGTTTGGCACACTCCTTGCAATTCATGAAGCCTGGGTCTGGCGGGCAGCCCAAGGAGTAGCAGCTGGTGCCCCTGGCAACCCCCAATGGCATCCTAGCTAATGCCAACCCACTGTTTTAAAAGGTATGACAGCATGTCACAGTACTTACTCTGCCCTCCCCACCTGAGTGTGTGTCACACTCTTAGCCAGCTGTGATGAGAAGCCGGCAAGGGTGGCTCGTCCATAAAGGGTGAGGGGGCTTCAACCCACCGGGTCGACCCACCAGGTCTTGGGGCTCTCTCACTCATCAGTAAAATATGAGCACTCAGCTTTGTTTCCCTTTCACAGTTAAATTTCCCCAGCCGTGCAAGCTCAAAGAGCCATGTAAGGCTGGGGGTGTTTTCTTCCCCAGCCTCGCATGGCTCATTTGCAATTCTGGCTGGGGAAGTGCTTGTATGTATGTGCAAGGGGGCGCTCCTGTGCCTCCTCACACATACAGACAGAGCAGGCTGGAGTGGGGCGTCTCCGGACTACACTCAGGCCCCTTGCAAGCATGTGCAGGAACCAGGAAACTTCCTGATTCCTGTTCATGCTGGCAGGGGGCTGGAGCACTGGAACCTCCGGACCCGCGGCAGAAGGGAAGTTTGCTTATGTTCATTAAAAAAAAATGTCAATTATGTATATGGATGCCTGCATGCTTGCATTTTTAGGTGAGTGTAGGATGATGGGTGCTGGTGTGAAAGAGAGGCTGCTTTCTGTGCGTATTGTGTGTTTATATGTTTGTTTATTTAGTATTAAAGTATGTGTATGGATGCATGTATGCTTGTGTTAACGAGAGTCATGATGGGTGCTTGTGTGAATGAAAGAGTGCTTGCAGTGCGTATGTTGTTTAAATGTGTGCGCTTGTATGTTCATTTATTTATTTAAATATCTGTATGGATGCGTGTATGCTTGTGTTTTGAGTGAGTGCATGAAAGATGTTTGTGTGAATGAAACTGAGAGTGCTTGCTGTGTGTATGTTGTGTAAATGTGTGTGTATTTTTTATTATTTATATATGTGTATGTATGCGTGTATGCTTGTGTTTTGAGTGAATGCATGATGGATGTTCTTGTGAATGAAAGGGTGCTTGAAATGTGTAGGTGGTATGTATATGTTGTGTAAATGTGTGTGTTTGTATGTTTATTTATTATTTAAATATGTGTACGGATACATTTATGCTTGTGTTATGAGTGAGTGCATGATGGGGGCTTGTGACCTGTGAATGAAACAGCCATTGATTGCTGTGTGTATGTTGTGTAATTGTGTGTGTGTGTGTGTGTGTGTGTGTTTGTGCTGGTCCAAGATGATTTTGGCAAGTGGAGGTAGGAGGTTTGTACAAAAAAGGCATTTTAAAGATGCCTTTGTTGCACAAACCCCCCTACCCCCACCGGCCAAAATGTGCTCTCTGTCTGAGGTGATGTCGGGCCCAGGGGACAGCCATGGTATTTTATTACTGGACATCTTTGATATATGTCCAGTAAAAAATACCATCCTGCCCCCTGGTCCCACAGTGCCTGGTATACACACATCACCACATTGATTGTGTGCATGTGGAAGGAGCTCGGGACATAGGGGACAGGCGTGTCATTTTTTTTTACTGCGCATCTATGATAGATGGCCAGTAAAAAAAACATGCCTTACCCCAGTGGTCCCCACCAGCTCGCAATCACACATAGTCACATTCATCATTATTGTGATTATGTCTGACTGCAAGGAGCTGGCACACCTTGGAGCAGGCACTGCACATGGTTGATAAAGCAAGCATGATGAGTGTTGTTATGTAATTAGACTGGAATTCCAATGCAACCAGTCTTGTAATTCATTATTGTGGTATGACATTTTGATTTGGACATCTTTGGTAAAGCAAGCATGTTAAGTGTTATTACAAAGCAAGACTGTCCTTTTTTTATGCTACCATTCTAGCCATTTCTTACAGAGGCACGACATTTTGTATTGGGCATCTTTGATAAAGCAAGCAGGGTCAGTGGTATTGTTCTTACAGTGGCATGCCATTTTGTACTAGACGCCTTTGGTAAAACAAGCATAAGTGTTATTATGTAGCTAGACCAGCATTTCAGTGCAGCCAGTTCAGCCATTTCATATTGTGGTATGGCATTTTCTATTGGGCATTGATGGTAAAGCAAGCATGATAAATGTTATTATGAAGCAAGACTGTCACTTCTATGCAATTAGTATAGCCATTTCTTATTGTGGTAAGATATTTTGTATTGGACATCTTTGATAAAGCAAGCATGATAAGTGTTATTATGTAGCTTGACTGGCATTTTAGTATAGCCAGTTTGGACATGTTTTAATATTTGGCATGCATTTTTAATGGAAAAGCCAACTGGAATATGTTCTTATGTGGGCATACTGCCATATATTGGCAGAACAAATATGGACATGTTTTCTTATAGTATCATTACTGGCATTATACACAAAGCAAATATGAGCATGTACTTACATGGGAATAATAGGATATAATGTTGCAGTCAGCATGGAAATGTATGGCCACAGTTAGTGTGTAAATGTTTTATACTGGCACATATTGTGGGAAAAGGCATCATGAACATTTGTTGGAGAAATGCTCCTGTGGACTGTTGGTGACTTACATCTATTGGATTTTTTTCATGAGTTATCCTACAAAACCCAATTGCAAACTGTTTGGCTTTTCGCCCATTTTTTTCTAAAAAGTGTGCTCTAAAGTTCACTATCTTCACTCATTATTTTAAAATAATTCTCAGTGGGAGAACCCTCCCTAAACCCCACTTCAGTGGTGTGGGCTCTCTCGCTACACTCGTCGCTCAGCCATATCGGGACAATTATTTACACCCCTCCAGTTAAAAAATTCACCAACCGCCACTGCAAGCCGGACAGACACCTGGAAGGGAGCGGGGCCTAATTGTCGGCCTCCTGCCGGGCACTGGTTTGCTCGTTCAGGAATGTTAACCCCTGTGATACAAACTTTGTTGGGTAGCTCTTTTAAAGAATTCCAGCCTTATTGCTGCAGCATATCTCAACTTTCTGGGCATTTTCCTAGTAGTATCGACCTGATATATGGGGGATGCCAGCATAGCCTTTTCTTCTTCATAGCTACGCTGGCACGCACTTTACGCAGGTAGTCACATCTTCTCTTCAGTAACATGAAATGGAAGGGATCAGTAAGAGAGCCCTGCCACACAACCACACGCATAAATTGTACAAAAGGGGACAAGTTACGTTTGCATTTACTTGCACCATGAAGTGCAAAAAAAGGAAATAAAACATTTGAAATCACCTTTATCCCTTCTTTCTGCATTTCGTTGTGCAAATAGTGAGTGTAAATGATGGGTGCCACTTACAAATGGAATCCACTTGCTTTTAGCAGATGTGAAGTAGGCGGATTCAATAAGAATCCATTGGTTTTACACCAGCATTACAATACCATGCTAGTATAAAACCAAGTCTTTCTTGGTGAGGTGAAAGTTGAGGCGGACTTCCGTTCGTGACTCTCCTGTTGCCCCCTCCTTTGATTGTAAAAACAATTAAAAAAGGGGTAAGACAGACACACGGGGGTTCTCTTTGGCACCTTTCTTATGTTAAATGTTAAATGTTAAAGGTATTTGTATCGCGCACCGTCACCAACGGAATTGGTCCCCAGGCACTCTGGCGGATCTGTAAATGATAAGGTGGGGTGGGTTAGTAAGGTGAAGAGGGAGCAGGATAGCGAGAGGAGTGGTGTTCTGTTGGCAGCTTCAACTCGGTATACACCAGATGCTGAGCTTTGCTGCGGGTATTGGGTCGGTGTTAGGTCGCGTGTGCTGTTGGTCCGGCTTATGTGTTGTTGCAGTGTTGTGAAGTGCGTGCGGCTTGTTGTGCGAGAGATGGTTGTGTGAGTTTGAGTGAGATAAGTATGCAGAGTTTGAGCTTATATTGGTTAGTGCTTTACCTGACCTTTGGCATGCTAGCATTTACAGTTCTGTCCCAGTGTGGCACCAGTTGTCCCCCACAACTCTATCTGAATGCGGCGCGGGCCAATGTTTAGAATTCTATCTGGGTGTGGGCAAGCCAGCATTCACAGTCCCATCCAGATGCGGCGCAAGCTAGCGTCTAGAAATCTGTACAGGTGTAGGCATGCTATCATTCGCAACCCTATCTGGATGCTACGCAGGCTGGTGTTCACAATTCCAATGTAGGGGCTTCGAAAATGAACGCCTTTGTTTTTTTGTTGTTGTTGCCAATGCAGGTCTCTAGACCATTGCATGGTGCCACATTTCTGCAGAGTGGTCTTGGACTCCAGCCTGTTTTTTGGTTCTGCGCATATTCTCTGGTCTGGAATTGTGAAGCCTCGGCTGCAGTCCCACAGGAAGCTGCAGCGCTGGCCGCTTTACATTTTTACGACACGCTTTATTTAATAGCCGCACAGGCTCGCTTATTAAACCCCGGCAACCGGGATGCAGAAGCACTGCGTCTTTTTTTTAAGCATGTTATGGGGTTAATACTGAAGACTCCCTTCCTATTAAGCTGTAACGGGTCCGAAGGGGGACATTTCTAGGTGTGTTCAGTGTTTGTCGTGGATTTATAATGATTGAAGAATTTTGTAAAGTGCTTCTTGCTGCTTTCCAGCTTTTTCAGTGTGATGGTGCAACCACGAGAGGATTTTAAGAGGGACATGTCCCACACATTTCGGAAGGTGTCGCCCCCCCACCCCCAACTTTTGCCCACCTCTTTCTTCGTTGCTGCAATATTGGATAGCCTTGGCACCTGCAGCAGGAACCTGCCTCATGTTTTCAGAACAGCGCATGGATAATGTACAGCCCATGTTCTGCCCTCTGACCCCCGTGACAGATTAAAGAGTCATGTCAGGTCAGAAGGTGTACCTCGGGTCCACAGGGCTGGCACTTTACGCAGGAAGTCACACCCTCAATGACTGACATTCCTGCACCCAGAGCTTCCTGCTGTGCTGGTGATGACCTTTTCCTACTGCGCCTTATAGTTTCCAGGCCAGCCAAGGGCTGCGCAGCAAGCAGCAACGAATGGGAAATGGGGCACGAGGGGAAGCTCTTCTATAGGCCAGCCAAGAGCTGCCCAGCAGCAGCAACGAATGGGAAATGGGTCACGAGGGGAAGCTCATCTATAGGCCAGCCAAGGGCTGCCACGAGGCGACTCTCATCTATAGGCCAGCCAAGGGCTGCCCAGCAGCAGCAACGAATGGGAAATGGGTCACGAGGGGAAGCTCATCTATAGGCCAGCCAAGGGCTGCCACGAGGGGACGCTCATCTATAGGCCAGCCAAGGGCTGCCCAGCAGCAGCAACGAATGGGAAATGGGTCACGAGGGGAAGCTCATCTATAGGCCAGCCAAGGGCTGCCCAGCAACAGCAACGAATGGGAAGTGGGTCACGAGGGGACGCTCATCTATAGGCCAGCCAAGGCTGCCCAGCAGCAGCAACGAACGGGAAATGGGCCACGAGGGGAAGCTCCTCTATAGGCCAGCCAAGGGCTGCCCAGCAACAGCAACGAATGGGAAATGGGTCACGAGGGAAGCTCGTCTACAGGCCAGCCAAGGGCTGCGCAACAAGCAGCAACGAATAGGAAATGGGTCACGAGGGGAAGCTCATCTATAGTCCAGCCAAGGGCTGCCCAGCAAGCAGCACCGAATAGGAAATGGGTCACGAGGGGAAGCTCATCTATAGGCCAGCCAAGGGCTGCCCAGCAAGCAGCACTGAATAGGAAATGGGTCACGAGGAGAAGCTCATCTATAAGCCAGCTAAGGGCTGCCCAGCAAGCAGCAGCGAATAGGAAATGGGTCACGAGGGGAAACTCATCTTCAGTGACCGTTTTGTGTGAAAAGTGCTAAAACCAAATCCCCATCACAGCCTGGGGTTGATGAATTTAATTTGTGAAAGGAAGGGTACATTTAAAATGTAACTTATTTTGTGGTATAAGTCATTTCCCCACCATGACAGCCCCCCTTACCTCCCTTACTTCTCTCTCACCTCCCTCATCTTTTCCCTACTTACCTCTCCCCACCTGCTCCTTTTCCTCTCATGCTTCCTCCTATTCCCTAACTACTCCATTTTAATTCCCTTGTCCTGTCTCCCTCATCTCTCCCCTTTCCTCCCCCTTCCTTCCTCGTCTATTGACCAATGTAAATTGCCCTACATACTGTTTTGTTGTCTTGTTTCATGTTTGTAATTTGCTTACATTCTTATTTCATTATATTCTATCTATTATTGTTGTTACAATGTAAAGCACTTTGGTGTAAAACGCTATATAAACGAAATAAATACAAATAAATACACATTTGATTATCATGGTGTAGCAACAGGCTGCATGCTTTTTTCAAACCATTAAAAAAGCAGGTTATTTCTGATTGATAATACAATCCGGAGACATTTCTGGTTCTCCTTCCTCTACTTGGGTTCTGCTGCTAGTAGTCACAGGTATAATGGAAATGCAAAAGTGCAAGTATGGAATGCAAAGAAACAAACAGTATAGGACGTTCCTCACATGGGGCATAGCTTCATCTTTTAGTTATTAAATTGCTGTGCACCCCATCGACTTAACTGTGCTGTAAACCATGACATGCAAACTCCACAGATAGCTCAATTCATCCACTGTCATGCGTCAGCAACCAATCCAATGTGGTACCTGTAGTACCACATTTATAATGGCATAAGTACAAAGTACGGGGCAATAATGCAAATAACATAGACTGCCCCTCTCTATTTTTGAAGAAGAACTGGGTCCCACCATTTGGATAAGTCTTGGCCAGTCAATCATCCTGTACCCCAGCCAAATTAAGCCATCAGGGTGACTTGTCAATATCATGCCCAAACCTTTTACCTGATGCCATTGACAAAGCCAACAAGTGTAGAACTTTACAAAACATCAGAATCAATAATGCACGTAAAGATAGTCCATGAAAAGGGCCAAAACCCCCAAAGCAGAGCCTCCAGAAGATCCCAGACCCACAGCAAGAGGGACTGTGCCTGCTACAGCACTATTGTCGGAGAAACCAGACTCACACATCAATTTCGGTCATGACAAACAGAGGCAACTTTATTAGTTGACTTGCAAGTCAAGGACAACTGCAGCCTGCACCTAACAGGACTTAACGGCACTGACCTGACCCGGCCTCCAGACCCTTATCTCTAATAGGTAATTACTCACCTGACAAGAGAAAGTTCGAGAAACTGCTGCTCTGCTTTCCGGCACACTTATCCTCCACCCTCATGGTGACTTCCAGCTGCCTGAAAGCAGGGTGTTGTTTGTACCAGTCCAGGCTGGCTTATTCCATCAAACACGTGCCTTTGTCCTGGGCACTTTAACCTCATAGTGTCAGCACACCAGTTCAGTTCAGAGAGCACATGCTCAAATGAGTTAATCCTCATGCTAGGAATGTCAAAGCCATATGGGAGAGGGGAATAGCTAAAGAGTATGTAAAAATGAGAACAAGTAAAACCCTTAGGGGTGTAAATATGCGAGTCCAATGTCCTATACGTGTGTGCAAGTAAATCGCTTTTAGCAAGGTATTAGACCCCTGGTAGTGACGTGGCTGTCACATGTGTGCGACATTGTATTCAGGGTAGACATCGTTTTGCCACACTTCTAGGAAGTTTTCAGGTTGTCTGCTTCATAGTAAAACACATGTGTGCAAAGTAATTATTTTCATTATTTTCACAACACCTATATTATTTGATAAGTTTATGTAGCTTGGATTTATTTTCGAATATGTAGATTAAGCTTTATTAAGTATAGTTGTTAGTTGTTGTAATGAGCAAGAGGTCTGCCATTTTAGAATAGGCCGTTGTGAAAGGCTGCAGATGCGGCCATTTTAGTGTGCTAGGCTGCATTTTTGAGCTATGGTCATTTCATTGAATTCTTTTTCTGCTGTTGGGCAGAAAGCTCCAAGCAGCCGAGGGCAGGATGGAAAGGGATGCAGAACAGTTTTCAGCAAATTGTTCAGAGGGAGGAAGTTCTCAGCTGGATGAAATAAGACTTGAGACAGCAGGTGCCTTCCCAGATGATAGACGGATAAATACACAATGCTTGTGAAGGACACAGTGAGATACGCGAGATGGCTCAGACAGCAGCATTGACAAAATGAAGAGCTAGGTTGTGAGCACAGTGCCCTCAGTGAAAGTAGGCCACTTGGTGCAGTGATAAAGTACCTTGGTAAAATGAATGACTATAGGAAATTAATTTCCAGGAGCAGGGCCTCACATTTCTTTTTCATGTAGCTATTAATTGTGAGAAGATAACTAGGAGGTTGCTTCCAGAGTTGGCAACATATATCGAGATGGGAGTTGCCGTGTGAGCAGGTGCAAGGGGCTTGAAGCCAAGAGGGCCACTTAGGGTGAAGGCATTGTGATGTTCTATGGGATGGAACAAAGTTTTGACCTTGCTGATTTCTACTCACTATATGATTGGTTCTGTGCAGGATAATTTCATAATATCCGCCTGTGCTCATAAGCAGCTTAATGCCACACCAGCACAGAAGATTTCAAAGGCTCACAGCCATAGTTAATTCATAACATGCTTAAGCGGGCTCGGACGACAGGCAACTGCTTCGTCCGTGCCTCTGAAGTTACTATGAGAAAAAACAACGTTTATACCTTTGGTGCTACATTGCTTTATGACAGGCATTACATCTGCAGGCTAAATGCGAGCACTGGGCCAGGGTTTCAGTTTACTACATGTAGCTGTCGCCTGGCTATTTCTACTCTTGGAGCTTGCTCCAAGAATACATGCATATGTGCAGAGCAAAAGGGTTGTCTTACTGCTAAGAAAGCATTCTTTAACCATGTGCACAAACCAACTGATTAGTGAACTACTGTTCACTTACTTTACACAGTGCCAACAATTATCTGTTCATAATAATTTGTTCATAATCTTCCACAACCGGTCCTTTGAATATAGTTCCATTATCGCAATGTAATAACAGTAAATAAGACAATCTGTTACATCTAAGGCCAAAATATATCATTAACATTCTCTTGCATAATTAAAGCATTTGTGGTGGATACTGAAGTTGCCTGTGGTCTGAGACATGAAGCTAATGTCTGGCAAAAGGCAGGCACACAAGTAATACAAAGACACATGAAAAAAAAATGGGCAATACATTTATTTTTTATGGACAATAGTTTCCACCAAAATGTTGCCATTAAGGACTATAACAATCCACCAATATCTCCAAGTACCCACAGGGAAGTGTGCTTGGTCTGCAATTTTGTGAACAAAAGCATTTTTCTCAATGATCCTGCTGGATCAGAGACAGTGTGGCATTGGGGACACTGATTACAGTACCAAACAAGGATGGCGCTACATAATATTCCAATAATAACACATAAAGAATCAACTCTAACAGTATCGCATATACAAACCCCTTGGAACAATACCCTTTTCTTTCTTTTCTGTGAGCGAAGCATAGAGATGCATGGACCCTCTTTGGGGTGAAATAGCCATACACTCATGGTTTGGCATAGCTTGTGTATGGAGCAAACAAAAACAGCCCAACAAGACAGGATTCATGGAGCTTAATCGCTCCTTGGAGTGCCTCTTTGTGCTACTGCACCCCTAAGTAATCCATTTAAAGATGGCGGTCTTGCCCGCCTGGTAGCTGTCACTCACGGAAAGGGATTCCTCTTCACAGTTTGTAGTTCAGTAACTGTTGGTTCAAAGTTTCCTGGGTCTCAAGTTGTATCGCGGCCCCTCTGTTGCTCCAGCAATGTCTTTGGGACTAACAATGTTATTACAAATGTCAATAGTCTTACCACCGGGGGGGGATTTTGGGTCTCCTTATCAGGCAATGCACTATCCACAGGGGCAGGTAACAAAGAGGACAGTGCATGCTTCATGTGACTAGAGTGGATCCAATTTCTTTTGTAGCCACTGCACTTCAAATCAGTCTGAGTGGTTGGAAGCACCTGCACCGGGCCCTTCCGCCTGGGTTGCAACCCAAATGTTTCCTGAAATCCACTTGCCTTCTTGAATGCTATGTCCTGACCCCTCCAGTAGTTCTGGCAATTTGTCAGCGACCTGTTAGTAGAGCACAGACAATGTTTTAGTCAGCTCCTTATAGTAATCTATCAACAAAGGGCAAGGTACAGTACTCATTCTCTTTGGATTTGGCACACCCCATTGCTGGGTGGCCCATTATTACTTTGTAATAATATAATATGATGTGGCATTTATAATGCCACTGTACACAAGTGTTTCTAGATGCGACAATCCAACACCTGAGGGCACTAATTCCATTACAGTTTTAACAAAATGCACACTTACTGCTGCTCCAGACAGTGTGAGGCAGTCCAAATCGGGGTAAATGCACCTTTACAAGTGATTTAGCAGTATTTAATACAGTAGTGTCTTTTGAGGGGAATGCTTCTACCCATTTGCTATGTTTCTATAAAGGAGATAAGATTAGACGAATAATTTTACTAGACCCTTCAATCCAAAAAGAAAATCCCTGATTGTTCGGCGAACAAAGTCTGTAAAAAATAGACTGTAAGCTATAAAGTATCAAAAATAAGATAAATATTTAATTGGAACAATTTGAGTTCAAAAATGAAAACTTAAACAGACCCAAAACAAACATAAGAATACAGTGGAGCCAATAGAATAATACCTAGACTTGTCATCTAAAAACTCAAAACATGATTACACAAACACAAAAGACATATAATTAAAACAATAAACATTCTGCATGTGTTGTCAAAACAATTCCCAACATGTTTCTGTTCTTTCAAAACCTCAAATGGGCGAACATTCTTCAGCGGAAAACCTTCTGTAATATATGTTGCAGACTGCTTCAACACTGCGAGTAATGGGTCGGTTTTCACATCACCAGAATAGGATGTACCTGTGTACTTTCTTAAGGGGTATGCTGGCAGTTGAAGCTATACCACAAAACACCAATCACTAGGTGCATCTATCATTTCAAACGGCGCATCAATTCCGCCCCAATATTTGGTAAAATGGGTACTTAAGTCATAATATCGAGATGACGATGGAGCAATATCGGAAGCAAAACATGGCATCCCAAACTGCACAGGATTCAATGCTTCGTGTCTTAGTCACTACATACGAACGGCGGGGGAACAGCACCACATCTAGTTCCGTCAGATGCCTATCCATTTGCTAAACATGCATACTATCACTAACACATAATTTTTCCTTGACAGGAAAGCAATCTATAATAAACTCTATTTTTAACGCTTCAGAGGGAAATTAAGGTGGCTGGAAATGTCCTTTTGGGGCTCTGTCACTCTTCCCAATCTTATAGGACGCACATACTAAACAGTTTTTACAAACAGCAACAGTGGCTGTTCTTAGCTTAGTGTTACTCCACACTGTAGTGAGCCACTTGTACATTCCCTGTGCACCTGTATGAGATGGGCTATGAGCATACAACAACATTAAAGGTAAATACATACGTGCTCATTTCCATTTTCCCTCTTCTTGCGTGTCTAGCCAACAACCATGTACATATTTCCCAGTCTGGTTCCATTCCTCTAATTTGTGGGCAGTAGCCTTAGACTGAATAGTTTGTACTGTCTCAAGGGTATTAACAAATATGATATTCTCTGGCTACATCATGTGTGTAACATACATGAGAGATACAGGGGACTATGCATTTGCATTTGCAATTTGGTCAGCAAAAGCATTACCTTTCTCCACATCATTTACAATGGCCTTCAGTGCGCTGCATTTGATGATGCCTAGTGTTTATGGCAGGGACAGTGCATACAATAATTTCAAAATCAATGTACCATGCTGTATTTTTGTCCCATGTGAAATAAAAAATCCTCTGTCAGCCCAAAAGCGGCCAGAGTTGGTAGCTACTCCAAATGCATATTGACTGTCAGTATAAATATAAACTACAAGACCAGAGCTTAACTCACAAGCTCAGGTGAGGGAAAACATTTCAGCTGCTTGTGCTGAATGCTGAGATATCCTACAACTCTCAACAATGGTTTCAATGTTGTGATGGCATATGCTACCCTGGTAGTACCATCTGATAATTTAAAACATGAGCCATCTACATATAATGTACCATTGGGTTTATCAATTGGGGTATCCACCAAATCTATCTGTCCTTTTGTTTCATTATCTGTTATTAATGCACAATCATGCATTACTTTTGATTCATCCGATGGGAGGGGTAGCAAGGTGGCAGGATTTAGAATGTTACAACGTGGCATGGCAATGTTTGGAGCCAATAACGTCAGCTCATTTCTAGTTAACCTGGCATTTGTCGGGTGCTGTGTTTTAATATTGTTCAATAAAATATCAATCGCATGTGGCAGAGACAATGTAACTTGGTGTCACAATATTATGGCACTGGCTTGCTTCATATAAATGGCTGCAGCCTCTACGCTCCTTAAACAATTTGAAAGTGCTTTTGCCACTGGGTCCAAAGTAGAAGAAACATATGCATACGGTCTGTTTTTACCCCATTGCTGTTGAGTTAGTACAGATAATGCACAGCCTTGAATTTAGTGCACAAAGAACACAAATGGTTTATTATAATCAGGAGTGCCTAAAGCAGGTAAATTACATAATGCAGATTTTAAAACATCAAAACTCTCTTGCTGAGCAGCAGTCTATGGCAAGGGGACTGGAGTGCTACTCAGTGTTAGTTCTAACAGTGGTTTTGCCAAAAGTGAAACATTGGGAATCCACTGCCTGCAAAATGAAATCATTACTTCAAACCCCTCTGACGTCTTTCTGTGTGATAGGGATAGGTATTTTCACAATAGCCTCTAGGCGCTGAGGGTGTAATCTACTCTCTCCTTTTGAGAATACATATCCTAAATAGGTAACCTGGGTTTTACAGAACTGTAGTTTTTTAGGGACACTTTATGTCCCAGTGGTGCTAAAAATTGTAATAACCGCACAGTGCGATCCATGCATTGCTCTTGGGTGTCTGCAGCTATCAACAAATCATCAACACATTGGAGCAGTATGGTATTTGCAGTCGGTGTAAACATGTATGCTGTGTTTTCAATGCTTGGCTGTAGATACTTGGACTCAGTTTAATCTTGGAGGGCCCTACGGAAGGTGGATGACCGCCATTCCACATTAAAGACATATAGGTACTGAATGTCTTCATGTATCAGAATGCTAAAGAAAGCCTTTTAGTGGTCCATACCAGAGAAATATTGGGCTGAAGGCGGAATCTTGGTGAACAGGGAAGTCATGTCCGGCAACACCGGATACTGTGATTCTATAATTTTATTTATTGCTCAGAGATCGATAATCAGTCTGCATTGTGCTGGAACACAATGCTTCCCATTCATCCGTTTTTTCACAGGAAAAAGGTGCCATGTGGACAGCAAGAGAAATAAAACATGATTGTAGACCATTTTGTTTGGGCATCAGCTTATAGAACAAGCTGTTGAGCCTTGCTTGTTCTCAGTGAAAGGGCTCTCATAACAAGTGCTCCAGATAAGATTTGGAAGTGGGAGTATTTTACTCTCTATTTTTAAAAGTTTGGAGTACAAATATTTTTTAGGAAGTAAAATTGTAAGTCCAATTCCCAATGAGAGTATTTTATGAGCAAATAAAAATATGTTTTAACTGAAAAACAGAAATATATTTCTTTGCACCTAGTTATTTATGCCCATTTAAAGATACATGTTTCATTCTTACAATCAGGCAGTTAAAATAGTACTTTCCTTCCGGTGGTACTACGTGGACTACTGATCCATACATATCCATGGTGCTGTGAAGGTGAAAGCAGGGGCAGAAGATTCTACATGTCTTTTTTCTATTTTTTGTTGGGAGTATTTTTACTCCTTATTTTTTGGGGGGACTATTTGCCCATTTTTAGGGTGTGAAACTGATACACCCCTTATCTGTAGGCTGCTCATACTTTTGAAGAGCCTCCAAGCTATACTGTCAACCAAAGAGTCTGCGTCTCTGACACAATGATATCCATTGTGCCTTTTCTGCTGAGTGGGGTTGCTTTCATTGACAAGGAGGCATCTGGTGCAGGAAAAACTTGAGAATAGACATGAAGTTACACCATGAAGCACCCAAGACAAGACAGACTGACTTAGAGGTAAAATATGTCAACCTTTTTGGCACAATCGGACAGGCTTTGTTTTAAAGAAACTCCTTCTGGGCCACCAGGACGCTTCGTTCCCTATACTGAAGCTTGCGGGAAAAGTACAGTGTCATGCAGACTCTACCATCATCAATTTTTCGGATGAGGACCACTCCATCGCCAGCATTAGGCTAATCGGCCCCGGGCAATCAATGTCTTTCACAGATAAACAACACAGGCATCTTTTCTGAGCATCAAAACTAGCCCTCAAGGTAGCGCATCACACCACCTTCTTGACCATTTTCCCCTCGAGCCGTCCTATTGGCATAAGATGGCAGCACCTGCATTAGAAAATTGGCTTTACATATGGTCTTACACGCCTCATATAAGGCGTGTGCTGCTATTGGATGGTTACTAGTCCAATAAAAGGTGTACTAGAAACATGATGCGCCTGCAGGTGAGGCTGTGCGTTACATATCATGTCTTTACCCTAAATATGAGGCATTATCTGGTAATGTATGACACTACTGTGGAAATAAAAGTGTGCGGGAGTAAATAAAAGTGTGCTGGACACATGATAGCCGTGCCAGCATGTGAGGCTGTGCGTATATCTTGCATATGAGGAAATAACTGGTATTAGATGGCATTTCTGAAGCATTGGAAGCTGCACTTGGCATATAACAGCAGCATCTCAAAGTGTGAGACTTCCCCTTAAATGTGGTGATTTTAGAATGCAGAACATCTATTTAGCACAACCTATACTATGCCACTTGTGTGATTTACTGCATATTGCATTAGACGATTTAGCCAGTCATTATTTTGCTCCCTCAGCTCTTCCCATGAATTCACTGGACCCCCGAGCTACAGCATCAGAATTTGCATCATACAACTCAACACTAGAAATATGGGCCGGCAGCTTAGCTACTGGACTCGGGGATGCCGTCCAACATCCCTGCTTCCTTCATGATGTCTTCACACAGCCTCGCCTGCATTCCCGTCACTCCCGAGGCCCTTCACACTCCCATTTATGCAGAGAATGCAACCTGAAACTGGCAGGCGCAGAACTTGCTGCAACTCCCTTCCTTGCGCCATCATTAACTTTCCTACGACTTTCAACAATACTAAACACTAACCACTCTTGATGCTCTGAGATAGGGCTGGGTTCTTGCCCTACTACAACTCAGGAACCTACTGACCTTGGAAAAATAGGGCCACATTAATGTACCTACACACCAGAAGTACAACTTGATTATGTTCTTGTGGTACATGTTGAAGGATATTTACGTGTCCTCATGCTCCACCACATAACTAGTGTGGTTGGCCTTGCAAAAAATCCTGAAGAGTCTTCTCCTGGTGGCTTGCATCAGCACAAGCAGTAGGAAACCTCGCCGCAGGTGCTGACAGAGGCTTAGTGACTACCTTCTTTTCTGCCACCTATGGGACTCCTCCAGGTTCACAGTGGTAAGTTACTCTAATTCCCATAGACACACCCTCATGCTCAGCACAACTGTGCACATTTATTTGTTCGATAGAGCCATTGTATGCCTTCTAAGAGTATTCTTGGCATCTGATGGAAGTTGAACACGCAGGAAGAATGCAACGAGGAGAATAATGAACACAAATAGTAGATCCATAATATAACCAGAGATGGAAAGAACATGCATGAACCCAGAAGGCAGGTGGGTCAACAGAGAGAAACACCATAAAGCAGCCAAAAAGTCTTCGGTGAACGCAGCAGAGAACTCATAATCCTGCCTTATGAGGACAAACCTCTGACGGTGCACAAAAACAAGGCCTGGGGAAAAATGGCTCTATGGCGTACAACAGTCACAACACCTTCCTCCCAACCGGGGTCCACCAAGAGTCAGACCCACGGCTGGCTACGTACATTGGTCAGAGAAAACATGCATTTATTTATTTAATTGAAATTACAGGATAGCTTACAAAACCTTTTAACATTGATCAACAGCACGGAGGACCATTGCCCCTATCAAGGGGTGAGAGAGTGTGGATATAAATCCAGATGATACACGGGAGGTAGACACATGAACCAGGTTCCAAGGACGTTAGAGAATGAGAGGAACAGGATAGTGCAGGAAGTGCTACATTTTAAGATGAAGGGTTGAGGGATAAGTGCCGCAGGGTTGTCGTGGAGAGGTAGGGGGAGAGGAGAACAGGGAGATGTGATGGCATAGAATGCTATGCAATTGGTTCTTCAGAAAGGAGGAAAGCCAGGAGGTTGGATTTCAATAGAGATAGAATGTGAATAGTGCAGAGTGGCAGAGGAAGCGCATTCCAGAGTAAGGGAGTGCAGAGAGGAAGAGATTGGAAATGAGACGGAGTGCAAGGGTCATGAGGTGGCAAGGAGGTGAGCCGATGACGATCGTAGAGGGCAAGGGGGAGAGTAGGGAGTCAGATGGGCCAATAGGTAGGATGGGGAAAGTCTGTGTATAGTAACTATGTAGTAATATATTCTACAACTCTACTAGGCATGTCTTCAAATTAAAAGTGAGCCCTACTAGATTTGGACATATCCATTCTTCTCCCAAAGAGAACTGCTGCATCAACGTCGCCCTCTGGCTTTTCTTCTCAGCTCTTCGGGGCTAGCTTCAAAGTGTGTGTGTGTCTGACCAGCGATATAGGAGTCCAAAGGGACGGAAGTTTGTTAAATCCTGAGGGATTTTATGATATATGAAGACAGGTGTGCATGGTACTCCTCCCACTATGGTACATGCTTCAGACTGAATGCCCTCATCATAATCATGTGCTTCACATCGAGAAAGACAAATGGATCTCATTACAAGTTTAGTGGTAATCCAGAGGTAAATCTGTTGAATTATCTCCAAACTTGATTACTGTTACCACCACTTGCTCCTGTGGGGTTACCACTGGATTACAAATGGTGGTAATTCCCCATTGTTGAGGTCAACTGCCACTGGTAAATCTGCCAAAAATTCTCATTTGGCAGTGCAGGAAAAACAGCGGTAATTCTGTTACCGGCCAAAATAGTGGCAGCAATGGAACTACCCCGACTTTTTTCCCACACGAGCAAACCTGTAATTAGGCCCAAAGCTACTGGGGTTGTGACGCATATCGCTGATTTACCAGATATGCACTATTCATAAATTGAGTTCCTGTGGTGGAGACCAGGTCCTGCAGGAATTTGACATGGGATAATATCTCCATCAAGGCTGTGGATGGGCCATTGCAACACTACTTATCTTTGAGAATAATCTACAGTGAAAAGAATATGTTGTTTACCACTGCACCTGGAAGTTTCCAGAGAAACAACAGTGTTGATAGATCTATGAAACTAGTACCCCAGCCAGCAGCATGGGGACTAAGGGAGCCTTATCATTCCCACCTGCCTGGCCCATAACCTGATGTGCATGTCACAGTGAACAAGTCTCCAGGTCCAGGTCACATGTGGTTATGGGCCATTCAAAGCTGTTCCGAACCCTGGCTCAGGCTGAATGTATGGAATCTCATGCCTCACTCTATAGTGGAGAGGAATCACCAACACATATTGTTCCCTCTGAACAAGCCTCCTCCAGATTACTTTTTGTACATGGAGATGGTCTCCGTGCTAGGTCCCCTCAGAGACTTGCACCTCTGCCTCCGCCTTTCTAATAGGTCAGAGTAAGGCCTGAGTTTAGGGCTTCCTCGAACGCTTTCATACATGGAAGACTAGGGACACTGGGGTTTGGACGGTCATAGTGTCCACATCCTCTTGTCCCTCCTGGGTGAAAGGAGCATCATCAGCCAGGAGGCTGGTCTTCAAACTTTAGATGAAAGTGACCATATGACAGGAAACATCTCAGGTCTGTGACTGAGGCATGTAGTTTGAGGCAGTGGAGTAACTTTGCTGAAAATGTTGGGGGGGACAGGGGCGGGGTGGAGGGAGGACGGGTGCTGGCTTTTAGGGATTGTTTCGGCCAAATTGTTCAATAAAATCTGGTTGAATGATAGATTTGACCGAATTCGGTCACCACCATTAGTTTGAAGCCGAAGACACTGGGCATTGTGGTTGCGGGGGTGTCACCCGCTCAACATTTTCAGTATTTTTTACTTCGGCGGTTGCTGGGGTGTCCCCGCTTCCTCAGCATTGATGGCAGGGGACCCAACAAAAAAAAGAAGAAAAAGGGACCCTGCGGCGTCAGATCCGACCTGCGTTAGATAGATGGATCTGATGCTGCAATGTATAGGAGAGGCGGCAGATAGAGAAAAGGTAAGTAGGGGGGGTTATGGGTGTACTGGTGGTTTGGGGGACATGGGTTTGTTTCTGTTGTACCGAGGTAAAAATGTATTTGCAGCGAAAATGACTATGGTCAATTTCGCTGTTATTTTGTACCTCGGACAAACAACCTAAATCCCTGAGGGATAACATTAGACTACTTCACCACAATAGTCCATTGCTGAGGCTCCGTTATTACCTTTCATAAGACTGGTGGCCTATCTTTAAAATTCATCTGGGCCCCCACACATCTCCAGCCGGCCTGCCATGCACCCAGTGACACAACATAACATTCACAAACTTAATTCCAATAGAACATACAAAAATGCATTATTTATCATTCATTCAGACACAAAAGTCAACACACATGCTTGCATACACTCTCTCTAATACACTAATGCACCCAGCACCTCCATTGACATACACTGTGTGCACACAACATTTATATGTACATATACAATAACACATGGAACAGTAGCACAGCATCTATTGAGCAGACCAAAGTTTATCACCCCTGAACCCTGAAATTTTGGGCTAAGTTGACTTGACCTGGATGAACTATAAAGCCATAGCTGAAAGGAACAGATTCACTGGAATGTCAGCAATCCCCTTGATTTTTCCTTTCATTCAAAGGCAGAAGCCATCAGTTAATGCAGTGCAGTGGGTGACCAAGTATCCTTATTTTTTCCACTAGATTCTGACTGATTAAAATTAAGGTATGTTTTCCTGTGTTCAAATGGCTCCAAGCAGTGGAGTACCGAGTGGGAGAGGCAGGGGGGCAAGACGCCCCCCTGGGGCTCTTTTAAGAGCCAGACCAGGACATTTGTCATTGGGACACATCTCCCGTAAGGCACTTCAAAGAGAGTGCCCAACGGCAAAGGTGTCCCGCTGGCAGGACAATGTGTGCTCAGCAATTCCTGCTCAGCACGCTCATTGTCCTGGCAGCAGGACACCTTGCCCGTTCCGAAAGGTAGAGGTGTCCCGCTGCCAGGACAATGTACCAAGGAGGTCCGGGAAGCAGAGGGTCCTCACGTGGCTCTGTATCAACAGAGCATGACAATGTGAGCGATTAGGCACTGATGGGAGGGAGGAGGGTGCTATTAGCAGGGACTTTTGTCCCTTTAGAAATGGGATTTGGAGGGAGTGATCAGAAGTGTGAAGGGTGCATAATGTTGCATGCTTTATGAAATAATGACTATGGCTTTAAAACACAAGGGGTATTTGTTAGGCTCATGTTAATCTACATCATGCTATTTTGACTTTGCATGCAGAATGGGGAGAATAAAACTAAAGCCATACTCCCATTGCTCAACATATATCTATGACAATGTATATAGTGTATGGTTAGTCTACTATGAAAGGCTAGTTTATATGTAATGTAGTTTGCTTCCAAGGCATTGCTATACATAATTATTTAAGCACATGAAACCTTAATAAATATCTATATCAAATAAACCTGGAAAGATGTGCGCGGTCGCTTAAATTGTCCACATCCCAGTTTCACCATTTAACCAAGTGTGTGATCCTGAGCAAATAATTTAATCACATCGTGCCGTATCTGCAGCTCTGCAAGTGACTCTGATTCACTTCAAAGCTTATGTTAATGTATCATGGTATTATAATGGAAACTCCTAATGACTATAGAGTTGCTCCACATATAACAATGGTGCAATTTAGGTAATTTTGCACCACAAAGTTATTTGTCACTTGGCTTATTTATGGCAACGTATTCTAAAGTCACTTCCATGGTGTCTCCAAGTATCAAAGACTGCGATGTCCTTTTCTGTTAAGTAATTTCTGTTGGTGCAATCCATATGCAAATTAGGAGGTTTGTATGTATTTTGCCTCAGAGGGCTTGGGCAGAGCTCCAATAGATGAGTTTCCTGCATCTGGAATGACCCCGCGTTTTCTTTTTTTTTGTTGTGTGTTAAAATGCATCTTCCACTAATGTTACCAAAAAAGTAGATTGGGGCCGGGGGTGGGCGGTTTGGGGGCACCAATAAGACCACGTGGAATTCCACACACTGCATTTCGTTGCTCACCCACCGCAACCCCACACTCTAACAATGCTGGATACTCCCCTGCTTAGTTTGGTAAGTGAAGCAGTTTTTGGTGGCCTGTAACCTGAACCATGACACCCATTTACTAATTTGCACCAAATCTTCCTGAAAAGGTGGTTACATAACTCGAAATTCTTTTTGCCAGTTTGGTGAAGATTATTTTTGGTGGCAGGGGGAAAAGTTATACAGGGCTCCTAAAAGTGTGCTTTTAACACAACATTCCATACAGTTGCTTCTGTGCACCTAGAGCAAAAACTGCTGAACAAAAGTTCACCATGTTTGGAATGTGTATAGCACTCAAATTCATTTCACAGAATTTGCAGAGTTCGATAGTTTTGGGTCACATGTTTACTCAGCTCGACTCTTTCCACTCTACTTGGGGAGGGCGCACCTTCCGCCAACTTCTTTTTGAAATTAGGATGGTGGTGCTTTAGTAGCATCTGAAAAGTGGCAAGACTAATTTTAGAGGTGTTGCAGAGCTGTGGCTTGCCACACAGAGTGCACCATTTGTTATTGTTAGTGTGTCTTCATACCTGGGGCCTTAATGTGTACTGTGAGCTCTGCGCACATTGTCCAAATGTGAGATGCGCCCTCACTAGGGTCATACCGCAGCCCAGCCCCCCAACAAACATACACAAACACAATGAAAAATGTATATAAAAAAAAAGTACCTCTGCTCTGCTTTCAAATGCTGCCCGGGGCACGTCTCATGTTACACCGACTGACCTAACCTCTTCACACTCATGCACCTCCAGACAGAAACCAACAAGCCGAATGTGCTTCCGAGTTCTTGACTGTGTGTCGCACAAACACAAAGCCGCAATTCAATTCTCTGCGCCGCGGCCCCTGGAAGTGCTGCTGCTAGCGTGTCAGCACAGGTGTCAGGCCCTGCAACACCCAGTTCAGCACCCTGGCTGCTGACTTTGAGTCAGGCCAGCCAGGGTGAGGGACTAAACCATGCAGGAGATCCCAGCATTATGTAATGAGACAGCGCAAGCCGGGCTCGCGCTGATTGCGGCCCCCCTGACCTCCCTCCAAAAGTTGGGGGGGATAAAAAGGCATGCCACAGAAGTCGGGGGGGAGCAAAACCCTCTGTCCCCCCTATAATTACGCCCATGGTTTGGGGACTGTTAGTATGGCCACAGAAGTGGCAGTTCTCTGGGCTTAACCTGGTGTCACCACCCTTGAACTCGTACGAATAGCCCTGCCCTATGATGCAGGCCCGTGGGAGGTACTTGCTCACCTGGACCTGCATAAAGATGCCGTCTGCCTCTCCAAATTCTCCCATTTAAGTTGAAGAGAAGCCCGCATGGATATAGCATGGATATAGCATGGATATAGCATGGATATAGCATGGATGTATCCCTTATCCTGATGCTAAAAGTGATGGTACTTACTGACGAGACTTCTGCAGGATTCTGCGTAACTAGTGAATTTCATTTTTACAAGTGTGCACTGATTAAAATTGTGCAAAGAAAAGTGCACCGTTTCTGGAACATCTCTGCAGGTATACAATCTGTAATAAGAATATTTCAAAACAAGTCTACAAAAGTTAGCATTTTACACTTCGGAATTCCTTACATATTTAAACAGGCATTGGCAAAGCCAACCGTTTCGGTTTTTGATATACGCTTGGGAAGGAGTCTACTTGGAAAGAAGAAATTAGTATGGAGAAGGCGAAATGTGTTGGATTTGCACTATTTAGTATTAAAAGTGTTATTCTTGCTTTGAGAGCCCAGGAAAACATCATCTCAGAAAAGGCCGCTAACAAAATA
Organism: Ambystoma mexicanum; assembly: GCF_040938575.1. Lineage (NCBI taxonomy): Eukaryota > Metazoa > Chordata > Amphibia > Caudata > Ambystomatidae > Ambystoma > Ambystoma mexicanum. The sequence continues at coordinate 482,714,859 of NC_090929.1, forward strand.
CAATGTATGGGAGAACAAGTGATTTGCGATATCCATTATTCATTTAACTTATCTCTGTGAAACATTTTGCTTATTTTTAATTTAACTTTGAAAACCTTTAAATATTTCATTTGACTCTACACCCTAAATGTTCAGCTCTATTTTACTCAACACCTTATTTAACTGCCAATTTTTGCAACCAGTTTAACTGATTATAATAACTGTAATTTGTGCAATTTTGTTTTTTTAATCTGCTTTAACACTTTTTAAATGTAAACCTTGCGGGGGTGTCCTTAGTGGCAGAGGCGTTTGAGTGCGAAAGATAGGGAAATGGAAGGGGCCAGCCACCATAAATAGCTATTGACTTGGGGGAGCTGCACTGTTAGTGGTGCTGAAGAGAAGTAGCGCTAGGTGAGTCAGAATTTGATATTGTATTGAAATCCTGTGGATCTTGTGATGAGATGCAGGAACTCCCTCCCATGTTATGTGAGGGGGCGAGCTGCCTGGAACTGGGCTGGTCCGGCCACTACGTAATGTGCCTCACAGTGGATGGAAGGAGTGCGATCTCTCAGGGACGCGCACCCATACCAAAATGTGGCATTGCACCTGCTTAGGTGTTGCTGATCCCTACTCTTAAAGATACCAAGAGAATATTATCAAGGATTCTGCATCAGAAGTCAAATCTAACTCTCAGAGAACTTTGCAAAATATTGCCTTCCACTCTGTAAACAAGGCGGAGAATAATGCTGCCACCATTCTTCATGTTAGACCCACTGCCATTGACGAAAGAATATTCCCACGACTCGCTGGCATAGCATTGGGAGCCACGAGCACAAAATACGCACGGGCATAGCAAAGAAGTTGCCAAATTTATAATTTGAGGAAGTTAGACGACCGCTCTCCTCGCAGTTGGATACATTTTCATTTAGAAGGCATTTCCCACCATTTGGAGACTTCAGGATGCCGCAGTTGCCCATGCAGGGACCGGAATACATCCAAGATGGATGTGACGCGCCACGCTGCACAGTTAGACCCAGATGACATAGGTGAGGCAATCTAATAATTATCCAATGTAAAACAAGCCCACCAGAGTCACTCAAAGATCTATTAGGGGGACTATGAACAAGATACCAATCGGAACCCTGAAATCGTTACTGTATCAGCCAATCTGACAGGCCCAAATAAGTGCCACCTCACTTGAAGCTGTTGATTGAAGTTGGACAGCTCCTGTATTAGAAAGGGAAGACAATCTGGAACCTTTGCTGCTGAGTTCATTGGTGACAGATGGAGACATTAGAGAGGCTAGTGATCTTTACTGTCCCAGGAGTGTGGTGGCAATTGAAGGCATGCTGGTGATGTTGCTGGGACTGTTCTGTCTAGAGGTGGAAGAAGAGGGCATTTTGTCAGTCCCTTTCCTGGATGCTTGCAAGTGAGACCACCTTCTCGCATGTCCTGCAATTCAATTCAGAATCCACTTCTTATATATTTCCATAACAGTTGCCGAAAGAGCCAAAAAAGCAGAAATCAAGAACTGTAGTATAAGTTTAAAATGGTGGCAGAGATGAATCCCTTGTCGACAACTATCCACTGGTACATGCAGCTGGACCCACAACCTCACCCCTGCTCTCTTGCCGCATCATCAGGATCCGGTCTTTGGGCACACAACCCAGAGGGATAACATCACTGATGGTAGTGTTATCATTGCTGAAAGCCTGTGCAGCATCATGAAAAGACACTAGAAGCTGGAGTATACATTGAATGAGACCTCATTGCCTCGGAACCAAGGCCGTGAATGATGCTGCTTCACCTTTGTGTTGCGTCATATACTAGTTGATGACTATATGCTGTTCTATATGGTGCTGAAGCATGTGTAAGGGTGAGGTTTATTGCCGGTCACTCACAAGGTACGACAATAGCAGTGATTCAGATGCTAGAAAGATGCAATATTGTATTTTGAACAGTAGGAGAATGATCCTTTAGATGGAAAGGTCAGAAACTGTTCACTGCTTAATACTCAAATATGAAGTCTGTGGGGGAAAAAGGATTAGAAGGTCTGTTAGGGGTGTATTTTATATTATATTTTATTTGGACTGGGTCTCAAATTGTATTGGTAAAATGTGTTATGAAATCCGTTTATGTCTTATATGGATTTTGGGTTTTGAGGATGTTTTATATTTTATAAAAGATTATGTTAACCAAACACAATAAAAAATAAAAGCTAAGAGTGAATTTTATTGGATGGAAGACTTCTGTATGAGACGTGTCCTACTCTGCATTACCATCTTTATCTTGGGCAAACAAATGGCAGTCGTGGGGACTGACATGTCCACGGCTAAGAGTAGCACGTTATCATTTCCATCAACACAGTGTGTCATTGATTCTTGCACCTTCCTTTCACAAGGTCTACAGGGGTCCATGGAGGGTCACTGGCATCATTGCCTGAAAGGGGTAATGGCAGGGAGGCTGCCCCTGGCCGTTTCCTCACTTTGACCTTTCTTTATAGTTTTTTCTGAAGGAATTGTCTTGTCAGACCGACTAGTTTTCTTACTGTTTCCAGTGCTTACTCCACCTGGTGTATCTAATCACCAAAGATTGACTCCAGCGCTGCAGTGCAAATCAGAAGAGACACCTTACATTTACCATGATTCTTATATGATCAGGGCTTGCCCTCAGCAGCACTTACATCTTGTTCAGTACTAAGTAATTTACTCGTGGTTGGACCAGGAAAATCAGACAGTGACTTCGGCAAGCTCTGTATTTGGAGAATTGGGATGGTTCCATCCCAGACAGAGCCACACTTCTTTTTTGTTGCAGGTGGGCACTTTCTTGCTTGTTCTAGTTTTCATAGATGCTATTTTTAAGTTATTCTTCTGGAAACTGAATTTTGATTGAATGATCTACCTGTAAGGAAATGATAACAAGTATGCATTCACTATGTAGTAGTCAGTGTTGATTAGGAAAAATAAAAATGTTGAGGAACATGTTCACATTATGAATTTGTTTACACATGTAACACGTATGCCTGGGTCCACATCTGACTGAGCTGCTGGACTTGGCTGGTGAAAGAGTGTGCGAAGGACGAAAAAGGATGAATTACTGATTGCACCAATTTCGGGAGAAGTGTTAATTACTTTACATTTTACACAATTTGGACAGTCTCTATTGCCATTCTTCTCTGCGCCCCCCTTTTGCTTTTCCCACTCCAGTGCACAAAATTAAACATTAATCAAAAACACAATAATAGTAATAATGAAAAAAGTTTTGATACAACGGAAACATATTATCAATCAAAGTTAAAACATCAAATTTAGTTAAAGAACAAAGTAGTAATATTAAATAAAAAATAAATAAAATGCTACACAATACAAATTACATTAAACAAAATGAATAAACAATAATAATAAAAAGTAAGTAAACAGGTAATTATTAAGGGAACATAAAGTATTTATAAAAAGTAAAATTAATATTAACCAAAGAGTAATCAAGATTAATAAAACATATTAAATAAATTGTTATCATTAATCCAAAATAAAATAAAGGCAATCAAAATGTAATAATTACGAATAAAACATTTTTAAAAATGACATTTTGAAAATATGAATACCAAATAGAATATTATCTCAAAAATGGGTATCCAGTGATGTTACCAAATAGAAAACCGAGAATTACTTTTTTACCGAAAGGGAAATACTGAAAAAAATATCCAGTTTCAGGGTGGGGTAAAGGGGTAAAACGGTACGGGGAGGGGATTAGGCAGGATTCAGAAGCTCAGGGGAATGGGCAGTGGGTGGAGGGGGAACCCAATTCGTTTTTTAAAAAGGTTCAGGGAAAAAGTATTCTCTGAAATGTCAATTCGGTAACATCAAATTATTTATGTGTATTATACACTATTGATAATCAGGATTAATTCAAAATATTTGAAAACATAATGTAACAGTAATTAATAAAAGATAAAATGGCATGTATTGTCAGCAAAAGAAGTTATGAAAAGTAAAGTATTGATTGTTATTATTATTGTAAACTGTCTCTTTGTAAGATTTTCCAGTGCTCATTTTTAATGATCACTTCCAGTATATATGGAAGTTATAATACACATATTACATTTGTCTTACTTAGCAAAGCATATGATAAAAACCTAGAATACTCATATTTATTTTTCCAAGATGGACAGTCTGTTACACTTCCATTTTTCTCTTTAAAAAACCTCCATAAGAAAAACGAAGGGGGCACATGGCACTGATAAGGGTTGATGGGTGCCTTGCATAAAAGCAAACCGCATTTTCACAACGTAAGAATGACCACTGATCTATTTGATAAATATGTCTGTGAAAAGGGGGTTGTATGAGTGAATCACTTAGTACACAACGTACACTGAGGTTGGTGCTAATTACATTTTTCATATCACGCACCCTAACATTGAAATGTTTGTAACTATGAACCATGTATACTTTCAGAGAGCCTCATGGTTTGGTTGTGAGGATAAATTGGCTCGACATATGTTACCACATTGGGACCTGAGTGCCTTCCTGCCAATCGTTTATGGAGACAATGGGCCTCATTGTGCCTTTGCTGGCATCCTGGCGGTACAGCCGCCAGGATACAGTCAAATGTAGTCACTGCTTCTGGCACCGGTGCCAGTAATGAGGGCTTTTTTTGTTGGTAGGGGACCTGGCTTACCTCCAGCTGGAGGTAACTCAGGTGCCCCACCAGCAAACCCGTAGTCAGCCGGTGCGGTAAAGTGCGTGTATCCATGAATACAGGCACTTTTTTACTGCACCGGCCAACTTAGAATGAGCCCCAATGTTTTTTCTCCCCAAAACAGGGACTCTCACAGAATGTTAGAATTATAGGGGAAGCCGTGCATAGGTATCCTTAGAGAAATATATACATAGGAATTGTAATTCAAAACCTACTGAATGCAATTTGTGGGCACTTGATGACTTTGCAAATTTGTGAAGTTTTGTTTAGGACATCGTGAAATGTAGTTAAACAAATTCCCGTAACTTTGCACATCCCTAATTGTAAAGTGATCATACACTGGTTTCCTTGTGGCCTCGGTCCATGACGTGCTCTTTAAGTGCCTCATATTCGCCACTGAGGACCTGGCTCTCAGGCAGGAGGTAGTTTGCCGTCTTGCCAGAGACTTCTTTGTCGGCACTACACCGCTCCACAGTGTGATACTCTTTCCTCCTCTTCAGTTCCTGCTCATTTTCCGGAGCTGGGAATTTAATGACAGTATGCTTCTAAACCATGTTTGCAAACTGTGCCTTTGTTTCTGCATGCCTGGGAGATGGAAGTGGGGTTTACATCATTACAGTATGTTATGATATTATTTGCCATGTACACAGTGAACCTGTGTGATTTACATGACCTGTCCACCAGAGTCTTAGCTCATTAAAGCCTATGCTCTTCGGCCACTATAGGTCTCCCTTCACAAAGAAAGCCATATTATAAACACCCAAGACCATGAGATGCCAAGTAACTATTGCTTTGTTTGATTTTCATGTCCAAATCAGTTTTTCTATCTCACCTTTGAAATCAGTGCTGAAACAAGACGCTGGGCGATTGGCCCATGCCAGATGTTAATGTTGAATGAAAGAATAAGAACAATCACAGGGTGCCTTCTTTTGTAACAAAGAAACTCAGGGGGACAGGCTTATTTATTTATTGTGATAAAACCTTACACAAACATAGTTATTCACAAATGTTCAATCTGATAAGAACACAATATAACAAATACACATAACAATCCACCTATAAAAATACAGTTCTAAAAATTCTAAAAATATTTTTTTCATATAATTAAATGAACATTTAGAGTCATTTGTAGTTTTGTTAAACAACTAGAGAGTTCTATTGCCAGTGAAATATTCTCCCCTTCCATCAATCTTATCTGCATCTTTTCTCCAGCATGAATAAAGGTGGAATGCATACTTTTCAAAATATTTGAACCTAAGCTTACTAGTTTGTGTACATTAAATAACAGAATGTTTTATTATCTCAAGTACATTATCAATGCAACACAGCCTGCACGTTATACCTTCTTTGACTCATCCTTGGCCCAAGACATTCTAATGATGGGACTTGGCTCAACTTAAATCTAATATTAGATGCCCTAGGTTTATTGCATGGGAAAAGATATATATCCTTTAATAAACACAATCTCTTTCTAATACATTTCAAGTATTCTTTATATTGAGAGTAAGAGTTCACATTTTCAACAGTTAAGCTTAGTCCCTTTCATATAGTCTTATTTGGGGGTTTTAATAGGATTGGTGATCAATTCTCAAATGCCCAAGTTGATCTCTTTAAATAGATTGTCTGAAGGACCTCTAAATTTAGCTAGTGGAAAAATAGAGATGTCATGAAGGGTTTTCTTAAAGTCAACAAAAAGAGTGACAATGGAACAATCATTTTGGCATGAAGACAAAGGCCCTCATTAGGACCTTGGCGGAGGACCATGGTGCAATTTGCACCATGGTCCATGGCGCAAAGCTGCCAACTCCGCCAAGGTGGTTGGCGGACTTACCGCCCCATGCCGACCTTGGCGGGGCGGTAAGTCCCCAATCCCCATTTTACCCTTCCCCATTCCCATTCTTGCCCCATAGGGTATAATGGGAGTGGGGAAGGCGTTAATTACGCCACCGTAAATTACGGTGGCGTAATTAACAACAAGTCCCGTAGCACCATGGATTTTTCCACCTGCAAAAAGCAGGCGTAAAAATCCTTCCATGGCGCTATGGGAACTCGTAGTCTGGCGGAGAGGTACGCCATGCACTACGCCGGCGTAAAACCCTCTCCGCCAGGGTCCTAATGAGGGCCCAAGCATTTTACACAGCACTAGTGATTCTAAAGAGATAAGACCTAATCTGTGTCCCGTGAAACAGTTTGGACTAGATATAGCTACACCTAAAGTTTTTTCTACATAATGCCTTGAAGGAACTTAAAAAAAAGACCCAAATCAATGAGAACAACATCTAGTCCGTAGATTAATGCTGGGATAATTTTTATTAAGTAAATCTTTAGCACCAGTAAAATAGAGAATTTGCAAAGACTTCAGTACATTCTTTATAATTTTGCCAGACAAGGGCAGCATCCTCGCTCGCAGATGCTGCCTAATAAATTGTATTGAAAAATTGTTTGAAATGGTAAACGACAGATATTTAAGGGTAGATAGTTGTTACAATTTAAAAACACCAACTGACAGTTTTATCGTTTTGGGTGATCTTTTGCTAGTGTAGAATGATAATCTGTAACTTTTCCCCATTGAACGGAAGATTATTATCAATAACATATGAAGTGAAGGCTGCCAACTTTCTTTGACGGCCTATAGGAATGGAGTCAAAGAAGAGCAAATCGTCAGCGAAAGCAAGACAGGGTAAAGTCAGTGCACCCCATTTTACTGGAAATTAATTTGATGTATCCCATAAATTGTTAATATCCTCTACACATAAATATAAGAGCATAGGGGCGAGGATGGGGTCTTGTCTGAGACCTGTGAAAGTATTAATAGTCTGGTATAGTAGACCAGCTGTAATCAATCTAATCTTGACTTGAGTTTTCTCATGAAGTAATACAATAAGTTTCACTAGCCCTTCTGGGATATGCCAAGATCTTCATTGAGAACAAAGTCTTTGACATATCCATACTAGCTATATTTATGGATTCCCTCAAATTCACTGGCACATAAGCATTTGTTTGTGCAAGTAGGGTGCTGTTTAGTGAAGTGCCTAGTCTTTTGCAGAAACCCACTTGGAATGTAGTATGTAAATTCAATTTAGTAACCCATAGTACCAATTTCTTTAGTGACAAAGACACACAGATTTTACTGGAGGCGTCCAAGATCGCAATAGGGCAATAGTTTGCTAATTCGTTCGCCCCTTTTTTAAATAGCATTATCATATAAGACAAATGCGAAGATGGTGGAAGAACTTATTTTTCTATGGTTTGGTTAAAGAGTTTAGTCAAAATTGCCAACCATAGCTCAGGGGTTCATGTTTGATCACAATCAGAGCCAAGTGGACAGGACCAGGTGCTTTAGAAGTCTTCATTTTGCAAATGTCGTCTCGAATGTCATCAATAGGGAAAACACTGATCCAGCAATTCAAATTGCCTCTATAAGTAATCAGGGGAATACTCTGGTCTTTGATTCTTGTATAGATTTTGCCACCCACCCAGATTCTTCAATTACGTTAATATGGGTAGTTAACTTGTTTCTGGGTTCCCAAAACCTGGATGCATTATTTCCTTTCAAGTACAGAAGCATTTTGTGACTGTCAGCTACACACAGTTCTTCTTTCAACCTTTTAGAAAAATGTCAACAATTCTGACAGATCTTTTTTTTGGAGAGATAAAAGAAGTCAAGCCTATAAAACCTGTTGAGTTTTTTAATGAAGGCTCTCCTCTTCTTTTCTAAATCAGCAATCCCGACATCAAATACGTTGGTTGAAGGTTAAAGCACAAGACATAAACCTTTTTCTATTGTTTTCATCAAGAAATTACACGCAGTGTCTTTGAAGGACTCAAGCCCCAAAAGTGCTGATGATTATATACCATATTATCTTTAAACAGTCATGATAAGTGCAAGTGAATTTTTTATGAGACTAGGGTTCTATTTTACACATAACCCCCCCTGCCCATGAGGTGTAACAAGTGCCAATAATGATTGTGTTTCAAGCAACGTGTCGCCTTTGTGCCTCTTACCCTCCTGGTGTGGCGAGGCATTTCCATTGCTTTTTCCATCTGGGTGAGTATTTATTTGATCTGTGTGCTCCCTGCAGCATTGTGATTAAATAGTTTTAATTTCTTTGACCCTGCCACATCACAGCTCTTTTTTGCATCTTCCCCTCCTTTACTCATTCCCTTCTGCCTAGCACCCGCCGGACATCTGATTGGGTGTTCTGCCCACGTCACAGGAACTGCTCTGCTTGCCGATGCTCTGCAAGGCATTTCCACGGCTTCTTCCATCTGGGTGTTTCTTTAATCATTGCGCTCCACCCAGTAATGTGATTAAATAGTTTTAATTTCTTGCACCCTGCCGCATCGCAGCTCCTTTGTGCCTCTTCCCCTCCTTTCTTCATTCCATCCCACCTTGCACCCCACCCTGACCCCTGAGCGGGCACTCTGTGCATGTCCCTTGAACTGCTCTGCAGGCTGACGCTCGGTGAGGCATTGCCATTGCTTATTCAATATGGGTGAGTGTTTATTTTATCTGTGCACTCCCTGCAGCAATGGTGTTCATTTCTTGGGCCCTGTGGCATCGCAGCTCCTTTTTGCCTCTTCCCCTCCTTTCTTCATTCCTTCCCGCCTTCCACCTTGCCCCGACCCCTGATTGGGCACTTTAGCCCCTTTGGCTAAGGGCCTGAGGCAAAGGGAAGCCCCCACAACCACAGCTCAAGAGGGTGTTAGCCGGTGTTCGCCATGGAGCATGCAGCGCAGCCGTCAACCAGTAGCGACTGACAATGTAAGAAAGGTGCTGGCAGGGGGAACAGCCATTACTGCTCCCTATTTAACTGTCCCTCCTCTATTATTACTTCTATTATCTAATACTGCAGCCTGCTGCACTTGGCAGTTGTATGATTTCCTTTCCTGGCATTGGTGAACTGTCTTAAGTAGCCTGGGGGGCTTTCCCCCCTTGAAGGAAAGCCGTATAAGTGTTTTCTTGCATTTGCTGCTGTGTTCGTAAATTACGTTTTTTTTCCCTCTTTTCTATGAAAAATCGTATCTGTGTGTTCTTCTTGCATTTGCTGCTGTGTTTATAAATTAGGCTTTTCCCCCTTTTCCAGAAAAGCCCTATCTGTGTTTTCTTGCATTTGCTGCTATGTTTATAAATTAGGCTTTCCCCTCTTTTATAGTAAAGTCAAAATTGTGTGCCACTGTGTTTTTCCCTCTATCTTAGTTCTTCCCTCTGTCCTGATAACTCGCTTTGAGATGTTGTGCTTTCTGCTATATGTTGTAACCTATGCCTTTTTTCCCTCCCTGGACACTGACATTCACTAACAGGCTTGTTGTCATCCCTTATTCAGGCCTTTGGATTCCGCTTATGGTCTCTGTGCTCTCCCCTTTCTCTTCCTCTCCCATTAATGGTGGCACCCATTGGGAGGTACTCTTGGCATCCTTCCTGTCCTCTACAGTCATCAATAATGTCTTCCTAAATGGCACTGTTATGCTCCAGGGCTCTCTGCCCAACCTTCTTCTTGATAGGCGACTTCCGTCTCTCATCAACTTCCTCCCCACTCCTGCCACTCCTCATTCTGCTACCACTCAGACCCCTCTGCCACCTCTGATGGGAGCACCACATTCCTGTACCCCACCTCGGCAGACCTCAAAAGTGGCAACCTGATCCACTTAGTTACCCTCAACTCTCGCTCTGCCGACAAACACTCCTCTGACAGCTGCTGCCTCCTTGAATACCTCGACCATGGCGTCCTTGCTCTCACCAGTATGTGGTTCATTGCCAGCACTGTCACAAGTTTTGACACTCTCCTCTGAGACAGGTAGAAGATCCTCTCTAAGCCCAGGCCTAAACTGCCTGGGGGCGGAGTTGGCCTGATCTTCCCTGAGTAGGTGCCTGCTACTGTGATACCCACTCAGGCCTACTCCTCTTTCGAATGCCTTGTCTGCAGGCTTGGTGTCTCTCCTGGCCTGACTCTGGCCACCATCTACAGGCCCCCTGGCCAGCTCTCCCACTTCTTCTGTGAATGCTCCTTCAGTACTACAAAGGACAACATTTTCTCCCTTGCTCCAGCCTTGACCGACTTCTGCAATCACTCCTTTGCCACTGGATCTTTACCCTCACTCCTCAAGCACCCCCTTGTGCATGCTCTCTTAAAAAGCCTTCTGCCAACCCTTTCTGTCTGGCAAACTACCACTCTATCTCCATTACCCCTTCCTGGGGAGACTCTTTGTGAAGCTGGCCATCTCCCAGCATATCCACCACACTGAATGTGTTGGTTGTCTCCACGACCACCAGTCTGGCTCCAGAGCACAGACACTGCTCTCCTGCATACCTGTGAAGACCTGCTCTCTAATCTCAACTCCACCTATCCTTCCATCCTCATTCTTCGTGACCTTTCCGCTGCCTTTGATACGGTCAATCATACCACCCTGATAAATCAGCTCTGTGATACCCTTGGCATTACAGGCCTGGTTTGGGCCTGGTTCACCTCCTTCCTCTTGAACCAAACTCGGGTTCAAGTGGGCCCTTTTGTCTTCACCATCTCATTCGTCACCTGCAGAGTCCCTCAGGGCTCTATCCTCTCCCCTTGGCTTTTCAACATCTACCTGCCCCATATAGTTCATCGGATCTCAACCTTCCCTCCTAACTTTCAACGTTATGCAAATGAAATGCAACTCTCCATCAGGCTTAACTCCTTTCCCTCTTCCTCTTGCACTATCTTTCCTGACTGCATGTCTGCTATTCAGGCATGGTGCACTGCTACCAATCTCTGTCTTAATGCCAGTAAGACAGAGATCCTTCTCATTGGAACCCCTGCTCCCTCTTTCCCACCCACACTCTGGCCGCCCCCCATGGGTCCCCTCACCTCACCCTTCTGTGAGGAAAAAAAAACGTGATGTCATATTTGACTCCTCTCCTTCTCTCCTCAAATCACAGACCTTGCCAAGAAGGCCCACTTTTAGCTGCCCCTCCTCAGATGCATTCTCCCTTTCCTCACCTTCCCCCAGAAACTCCATGTCTCCAGAGCTCTGGTCCTCTCCAGGCTGGACTACTGCAACAGCCTCTTCCTTAATCTGCCTAACTCCTCCCTTCACCCCCTACAACTAATCAAGAATAGGACTACAACACTTATCCTTGGCCTCAAGCACAGGGACCGCATCTCTCCAGCCCTAAAATATCTCTACTGGCTCCTGGTTGCTGCAAGGATCAAGTTCAAAACCCTCTGCATCATCCAAAATGCTTTCTGGGGCCTGGCACCCCGCATCATCCATCTCTCTCTCCTTAAATACCTCCCTGCTAGAACCCTTCAGCCGTCTAACTCTCTACTGATCAGCTGCTTTTACAAGCAGAGAGTGGGGGTAGATCTCTCTCCTCTACAGGTGCTTCCCTCTGGAATGGCCTCGCTGCCCCTCTCAGAATTGAGCCGGATCTCCTTAAGTTCCGAAAGCTTCTCAAGACCTTACTTTTCTCTTCTTCCTTCCCTCTCCCCTTCCCCAGCTAATGTCCATGTCTGCTTCTTGACTGGCTGCCTGTTTCCTTCAGAGTCTTAGAAGGCACCAGGCCCCCGTAATCCAGTGTACCCCTGCACCTGGTCTCCCCTGATCCCTCCCTTAACCTGCACGTACCCTTTTTGGGCCCCCTCCCTCGCACAAGCCTGGCTCGGCCTGCACCCTTGTAGCCCTTCCAGCCCCTTACCTCGCACTTAGCTCATGGACCTCTCTTGGCTACGCTCTCTGCTTTCCCCTGGCTCAGTCCACCTGGCCTCTCCTGCCACTTGCTTTTCTTAAGGGCCCTGCTGCCCTTACTAGCACTTCCCACCTCCCCTTTTCCCTGCACTTCTCTTTGCTGTGCTTGCACAATCCAAATGTCACAAGGCCTAGTAGGATCGTCTTTTGTTTTGTCCTCCCTGTTTCCCGCAATCTCTTGTCTCGTTACGCTGCCACAAAACACATTGTGTATAGGCACATTATTAATACCCAATAAATAAATTAAATAAACTGTGAAGAGTATTTTATCCGAGAAGAGATGGGGTATGATCTCCATATACTACAAAATTAATGTACAGAGGAGAACAGTTTACAAAAAGTGTTTTGGATATAAACACATGATCAATCCATGAAGAGGTCAGGTACCTTCTCCATGTTACAGCTTTGGAGGAGGAAGATGCCATGGAAGGCAGTAAAAGGCATAGGTTTCAAGATTCCATAAAATGAACCCACATTTTGCCTCTTGTATTAGTAAAAGAAAGGAAAGTTGCAACTTGTTACATTCAAATGAACAAGAGAGTCAGCACAAGAAGAATTCAAATCACAGGAAACCACATCAGTTTGTTGACCTTCCCCCAATCATGTGTCAAACATGGGATTGAGATCATTATGAATAGTGGTTAAACAACTATTTGCAGGCTTCCAATAAATACTCATCAATAGAATTTCTTTATTCAGAATGTTGTTCCCAGAGTGGAGGCTAACTACCAGCAGAGCATCATTAGATGTTTCAATTTATGAGGTTCTGGTTAATCAATTGCTATAGTTAGTCCTCCATACAGTCATCCTATAGCGCCCTTCTTTGCCTCACATGTAAATGTTGTAAATCCTTCAATATACAGGGTTTTAGTCTCTTGTGACATAATTAATTCAAAACCTAAAAAAGTCGCATTCAGGATGTTTGAGTAACCTCGGCAATTCCATGATAAAATATGATAAAGTTAGTGCTAAGGATGAGAGTTTATGCTCTTAGACCTCATATTTATATTAAGGGTACCAGATAACCAGGACCAGTCATCCTGTGCGACCGCATGTAAGATGTCTCTTGTGGCGTCAATTACTGTTCTTGACTTTTTAGTGACCAAGTCTCTTTTAATCATCAAGGGAGGTAGATCAACCTTTGAGGACAACTCTTTTCTGGCTTTATTTTATACAAAAGAGCTTACTTGAATTGTGTTATTGAGGGTTCACACATCTGAGCCCATCATCCTAAAGTCGTCAGCTTGTTCCCAAACCAAACATGCAAGAATTCTTTAGAGGAAATTAGCCACTAATCTGTCTCCTCCCACCTCAGGGATTTCCACCCAATCAATGTCACCTGAGTGGATGATACGAAGGGCAGGTATCAGGGAGAATATACACAACAATCTTGACCAATTTAGATGGAGGTTATTGTTGATTTGCCTTAAAGCATCAAAACCAATAACTCCGAAGTTAAAATTACTGTTGTCCCATGTTCTTTGCCTTTGTTGGAGTTAGGCTGACAATCACTTCCGATCTGGTCAAGATGGCACGCACAAGTGTTAAAACGCAGGTTGTCTTTCGATTGATCACAGTCCAAATCGTTGTCCTCTTCATTATTGATGGATTCTATAAACGGAACCTTATCTGGTTCCTGAAGATCAACCTCTGTGGCGGAGCCCCCCAATAACAACCTCAGCTCTTTAGGAAGAAGATTTTGTTTTGGGAACTGACCTTTGTTTTTTTTTACCTTTTTTCTTCTTTTTTAATGATTTTCTATTTTGGCACAAAGGTTCATTAGAAGCCAACAATGAGGGAATCAAGTCACTCATTCCCTTAGAAGGTTAAAGTTGATTGTTTAAATCAATAACTTGGCCCTCCAAAGGTAGGGTACTTGGAAAATTCTGTGATTACCTTTTTTGTTGTGATTGACATTTGGGCATTTCTTAGTTTTTTTTGGAGCTTTTGGAAACAATTGTTTTTACTTTATGTGGTCTTACTGGAGACTGTAAAGGAGAGCCATGAATATCGATAATATCTTTGACAGCACTGCCGGGATCCTCAGGATTGTGGTTCACTGGTTCAGGGGACTGAAATAAATCCAGAGACACTTAGCACTTAGCCTCTCTTGCCTAACAGGATGTACCAGGCAATCGAGTGAAGCGCTATGAAACTGTAGGAACCTTACTATCATTCAACGCCTCTAAATTGAATTAATGTATAGATGATCCACATTTGTGTCTCTTGGAGGCACATTTGTTTCTTACATTTATTTCTTGCAATGGAAGTTAAAAAGTATGAATTCAATCGTAAAATGTCTTTTATATTGTTGTACAATCTGACAATAGACTGAAGCACTAAGTGCAGTGCCGACATGGACGAATGGCCAAGTGTGTCTAAAAGATTAGGTTCAATGGAACAATAACCTTTTTTTAAATTACTATGAGGTTGAATAGATCATCTCGATTACACACGGGTTCTACAGGGTTGAAAGTTACCCTAGTATGACGAGACGATCCATTAGGATAAAAGCCAGCCTCTTTGTGCAACAATGAAAACGAATCATTGCAGAGTTCTTGACACATTCTTAAGAAATTGAAATAATACAACAGCACACTGTGGAGATTAACATGAAAAATGTTAATGTAGAACAATTGTTAAACATCCACAGCCAACACGAGTTTCGACTTCACAGTCTTCCTCTAGGCTGTATACAGTATATTAAAACATTAAAAATAGTCCATTGGTGACACATATACAGCATTGGTAAATTGTAACATTTCCCAGTCAGAATATATTGAAACACATTAGTGTACCAGGTATAATTAAGCATACATACATGCCAAAATGTACATATACAAAAATCTAACAAAGTAAACACATTAAGAACAATCCAATGTCACCCAATGCCATTTGAGAGAGAATTGTTAAATGGAGTCAACGTCCAGTCGAAGTCCAAGGTGGGCAACACCACCCAATATTAAAATGGAAGTAGATATTAAGATGGCAGTATAAATCAAAAGATATCAATTGTAATACCCAAAGCCAATTACATGTACGTATATGGAATAAGAGAAAAGACAAAAAGAAGAGCAGCAATGGGAGGGGAGGTGGTGGGATAAAGACACAAAATTAAACATTATTTCACCATCACATCTTATCCACTACCCTCCAGCAAACCTGAACCCTTGTTAGAGTTTGGATACTGTCCTGTTGTGCCATTGCCACACCCTTATATCCTTGCAAGTGAATACTGCTTACATATATACCCAAACCAAAACCTGAATAGTACCTGAGATTGAACAACTAGTTGATAGCCATGAATCCCTTTTGACATGCCAATTGAGTGTATGTAGTCATTAATACTGACATCTAAATTAATTAGTGCCCCCAATTGAGTGATATCATAAATGGTGGTCAACCAAACCACATAAATTGAATAATTGTCTTGTGCAACAGGACCTGGGTAGGTCTAGTATCACATATGCTGATCAACCCTAACTATGTTCCACTTACTGTGATTAATGACAATTGGTGATGTTACCTGGGTAATTACCCCCTTGGCCTTAAAATGGAGAGTGATAATGTCAATCCTGCAAGTAAGATATAATTGCAGGTAAACCAAAAGTCATACTCCTCAAATCTAGTCCCCACCGATAAGTGTATAATAAGATACAACTTTACCTGTCACCACTCGTGTAGAGTCCCGTAATTACGAAAAGTAACCACTGATCGGGGAGAAAAAGAAACAAAAATAATTTGGCCAAAAATATAAGAATGGCATTATGGAGGGATTTAAAAATTAGACCTCCCCATTTTAAAGCCCATTGTTTTGTTGACAGGTAGCCAATGCAACCATTTTTTAAAGTTCTGAAATACACCCATAAAAAGAGCCTGGGTGCACTATTTTCCTTACATTTCTGTATTAAATCTGTTGGAGAACTGCATAACGGTTGTTAAAAGAAACTGGTCTCAAATTGGTCAGGGCTCCAACCATGATGGACCATTCATTCCCAGGAAGGCAGTGAATGAGAGGTTGTCTGAGTATCAGGAAGAAGACTGATTTCACAGTAGCAAGTACCGGACATGACGCTGATATATCCATCCACATTGAGCCAGACACCCACAATATTCATTGTCTCTTTGGGGATGCAAAAAACAAAATTTGGTAGGATCCCTCTTCATGGAAGGAATCTCAGCCTCAACCCAGACTGCCTTACCATCGTTAAACTGGCACCAACTGAGGCTCATTACATCAAAACAATAACCCAACTTCTCAAACTGGTATTGTGGGAGCAGATTTGGTTTTCCCATGTTTTGTTCTTGTAATGTGACTATTTTGCATTTAACCACTTTTTTTATATTTCCAACTATATGCCACTCTAGCTTTTTTCTTTCAGCCAATATATTTGAACTCTCTTGGGGGAAGTGTTTCTGTTGCCTAATGTCGCATTATCTGTGCTTATTCTTTTTCCTATTGATTCATTTGTAAAATGCTAAGGTAACTTGAATGCCTTTGAATAGAGCTTTGTGCGCTTGATTCTTTTGGGGTGATGTGATGTGGAGCAGGGTAGACTGTGGACCTGAGGTTGGAATCACGAGAAGAAACAACCTTCTGAAGAAGGAGAGATGGTAATTCTGGCTGTCATCCAGTGGGAACTTTCTAGAAGGACTTGGTCATGTGGTTTACACATAAGCACCATCTGCATCTGCGACAGACTTATCTGCCCATCTTTCTGGTCTAGACAGTGGAGAGAGGCCTCCTCCCTTAGTGTAATAGCTAAGATAATTGCTAGAAGACTGCAGTGGGTTATCAGTTAGTTCACGAAGGCTAGACCAATAAAGTGGAGGACTACTTGGTGCTTCAGGTTTTTAGGGGTTTGTTCTGGAAAAGAGGACACATTTTTCACTTGATTGTCTTGTGAGATAATAAAGCTGTCTCTGACTCTGCATCTATCCGAGAATGATTTTGTGAGCTTAGTTTCTCTGTCAATTTGCCAGAGGGAATTGGACATGTCAACCTTTGAGGGGAGCGCCCCTAGCTTGCGGACTGTTTTTTACCAAACCCCTCTGGTACTAACTGAGAGTTGAGGTGCACTATTTATAACTTCAGTGGGCAGCGCCGGAGGAGGTTCACCATAAGGGGTGCTTCGTCGTAGCCAAACAGGGAATGGTTATTCCAGTAGCGAGATAAGATGCAGAGACTTACGTAATTGGCAAAGGTTTGCATCTGGTTACTAGTTTTGTAAACTATTCTGTCGGGGTCTGGTAAAAATGAAACATGCCCTTACATTGACTGTTTGTCTGGTAATGTGGATCTTAAATCAGGTGAGGGGTTATGCATGGGGTTTGAGTGTTATTTTTTCCAGCTCAGTTCCACTCAGCTGAGTCACTAGTTTACCATTCCCCTTCCTCCTCAGTGTCGCACCAAGGAGCAGTTTCCCCTATGGGTGAGCGTTAGCGAGTGTGAAAGGGTGAATGACAATATTATCAGCATTAAATAGAATAAAAGGCAAACAAATATAATAAAATCATGGGAGCAGCTTAAAGTAAACCCTGTGCCACCAAAGGGATTTCAGGCGCACTAAATATATGCTAAATATAGCAGAAAGACGGGCAAGTCTCTACAAGAAGTCATGCCCTGACATGGGGGAATCAGCATAACCGGCACCTTTTCTCTTCATTGGTTAACCAACTTAAAGCGTGCTATAGTGTTGCAGAAAGGAAACGTGTGCAAAACAATGGAGGGGGGTTCTACTTGGACTGGTATGAAGGGGAATCCGGGAGGCAGAAAGCCTCCATAATGAGGGGATTCACGTTTTCAAATAACAGATTGCGGGACTAAATCATAAGCCTTAGAAACCAAGAAAAGTTAGGGGTAGGGTGAGGGCAGACACCCGATCTACTGTGCCATCAATAGGTAAAATATAATACTTAGTGCGTCCACTGACAAGATGGTGTGTGGTGTCCAAAACCCAGGGAACTGGGTTGAAGTCCATTCAGGTCAGAACAGAAAGACCGGCGTCAGAAGGATGTTGGACCGGCTGACAAACCTCAGACTGTCACACATCCAGAAGGAGGTTCTGTGCTGCTGAGAGCTCCACGGCTACTAATGCACAAGCTTGCAGTAGTCCGCACTCCCTCGATATGGACTGTCACATACCATGTACACAGTCCACCTGACCAATCAGTGTGGAGACAGCCTTCCTCATCCCAACAGGGTTGATTAAATGGTTCATCTGGCAACTTTCCTCAAACCGTTTGTCCTCGGTATCCACAGGCATTCAGAGTACTTGCACACCAAATGGACAGAAGTCAGAGGGACAATTTGCAGCTCAGGCTGTGGAAAGGTCTGGTGGTGCAAGGAAAAGACAACCCCACAGAACTGCCCTGACAAAAAGTCCACACCACAAAATTAAAAGTTGAACTAATAAACAAAATACAGAGCAATTTAGTCGGGACGTCTTTTCAGCAAAATGCCAGGGGTAGCAGAAGTGGCATCACATGACCCTTGACATCTAATGACACCACGGGAAGGGATGTCATTTGACCTCTCCCCGAAGTGACATCACGGGTAGTGATCACACACAACCTTTCACCCCTCAACAAAACATGAAGTAGCATCACATTGCATTGTTCCAGTACGCAAAGAAAAATATGGTTTCAATATCACTGTTATGATATACATTTCATACAAGAATGGATCACCATATGTAGCATTAATATCAGTGTTAATAGCGCCGACAACCATAAGGCAATAAAGCACTATTAAACAGCCAGTGACAAATTGTTGCTGCTGGAAGGGAAACAGTGTATGAATAACCAATATAATGAGAAACACTGAGATCAATAAATGCCCAGAACAAAATAGTTTTTAAAAGCTTTGTACAGCCTGTGAACTCAGATTCTGCCCAAAGACAATACAGAAGTTGATTCCAGATTAGGACAGCCGGTGTCGCCAGGCTTTACCACCTGCTGACAGCAGACCTGTCAACCAAGTCTCCCACAACTCGCGGGAGTCTCCAAAAAAAGAGTCTGTCTCCAGAACAGCCGCAATTTAACATGATTCTACAGCAAAAATTGTCTGCAGGGAATCTTCCTTTTGTCCAAGCAAATCTCAGTCTTTCTGGGGATATGTTAAGAGACTTCCCCAATTAAACACTCATATGTGCTAGAAAAACGTTTCTTGACGATTTAGCCATACAAAATGGTGGAGGTAACTGCTACTTGAATCTCGGAAAGCGGCAAGGTGGAAATCTGACGCGGACCGAAGGCATAGAATACAGAAATTGCAAGACACATCTCACTGCTTGTGCCAATATGTGTTTCTGCCCAGTGGTATTGTATACCTCAGTCCACCCATGAAAATATGCTCCATTTCATTCTGGAAGATAGTAGCATAGCCCTGTTTTTTTTCCTTTGCAATGCATTCTGGGAATTGTAGGCTTGTAGTTAGAATGGAGAAAACCAAGACTATCAGTGAAGAATGCACTTAAAAACACATGACTGGACTAACATCTCCCGACTGGAATGTACCGGGTATGTTGACCATTCTGTGAGGCGGCATTAGCAAGAAGGCGACGACATGCTTTAATGCAAAGTGCACATAGTGCACTGAGGAGCACATGTTGCACAATGCCTATGAGCTTGAAGCAGCAGAAAACAGACACTCTTTTTGACAACTAAGGCTAAAATGAGTGCCAGATGCAGAAAACAAGTCTGGCCTTACTTTGCCAGAGGGAAGCTATTTAAAGAGGAGTGCCTTTCATAAAGAAATGTGTGGAAAACATTCCCTGCTAGTAGCCATGGTGCATTTTTAGTTACGCCAGCCCTTTTGGCTGCATACTTCAGAAACACAGATCAATGTCCCTGAATTTAGTGAAATACTCTACCCCACTGAGGCTCCATTAATCTCTACTTACTGTAGAAGGAAAGCAGAAAAGAAGGAAGCAACACTAATAACATTGGGCTTCTTAAAGGTCGATGTTGTGTTGCAGGCAGGTTGAGCGGGGGATGGGGCAGGGCGACTACCTGGAATGCTAATTATTTTTTAGCCTCCTCAGGAAATAATAATCACACATAAGTTTGCCTGGCCCCTGGGTTAGGAAACAAAACAAGGTTCACAGGAAGCCTGAGTCAGGAATGACGTGCGATTTACGCAGCTGGAACTAGTGATAAAGGGCAAGTTCTTTGAAAGTCGCCACATTCTCCTTTCCAAGAATAGCATCCTTGGAATATTGTAGCTGCGTTTATAATTAGACCTCGGGTGGGGGACTCTGCCTGCCACAAGGCGCTAATTGGCATACAGGGTTTGCCACACTTAATCTTTGAGGGGGATTTTTTTCATACTTTTGCTTCAAAGTTAACAAAAGCCATCTCATGGGGAATTGTTAAGTTGCCAAAAAGGTGGTATTGATCGAATATCTAACTAATGTGTGGGTTGATGAAGGAAAATACATATTATTGTGGTACACAGTAAAGATATCACCAATAAAAAACTGAAAATAAAGGGAAAATAAAACTATTAAGTGCCCAGTATTTCTATGAATACTTTTAAGTTTTCCATAAATGTATATTTGAGCACGGATCATCCTGCCAGCTTATATCAATGCCCAGTTAGCAAATAATTCCCACTTTCCAGTAGACCAACTGAGCGCATTACTGACAGTTTACATTATGTCCAGTTAATAAACCTCATTATGCCCACCTAGAAGATCATTGCCTGGTTGCATTGTGGCCACTTGGCACATTATCACTGGTTTCTGCTGAGTCCATTCACCACACTGAGCATAAGGTCCTTAATCAGTAACATGTCATGCAAAGGATGGGATGCAGAATAACTCTTACACCAAATAATCACACCGACTCAGGAAGTTGGCAAAGTCTCATTCGACTGTTTTAATATCAATTGTCTAAAACAGGGAGTTACAACAGACATCAAAGGACGTTTGATCGAGCTCTCAATGCGTTTCATACAAAATTACACTTAAGTGCTAAAGATTTGTCATAAGTGACGTCATACTACGTGGCAAATAAGAAAAACAAGCAAGGCATTCATGATGCAAAACTCACTGTAGGTGTATATTTGGAAGTGATACACGTTAAAGTATGCACTTTGTTAAGAGCACAACAGTTGCTGTACAAATATACAAAATTATTGTATAACTTATCCTAGAGTATCTGCATGTACCGGCATACTCTACTCAGTCTCTGTGCCCTGTACCATCCATGCATCCTGTACTCTACATTAAGAGGTAGCCTGACCTTGCAGTTTCCATTTCCTCCCCAGTGTTTGTCACCGGGTGTCATGATGCCTACCCCGGGCATCCGGATCAAGCCCATCAGCCCCGGGAGCAGGCATCCAGACATTTACAAAAACCCCAGCAGCCCCATCTAGGGGCTGTCTGGGTTCAGTCCTGGCGCCGTAGGCACCAGGCTCATAATAAAAATCAGTCCTGGCGCCATAGGCGCCAGGCTCATAGACATTATTTACCTCAAGCAGACCTTGCTGCAAATAAATCCAAGCCAACGTGAGGCCTCGATGGGACTATTTTACTACAGGGACTATTTTTTACTCGGGTGTGGTCCTGGGGAACTTCTTTCCTGGGACTACTTTGGAGGCTATTTAAACCACGCCCGAACAGCAGCACATGCTTGGTGTTATTCTGCATCCAGCAGCGTGACTCTCAGCGTGCTTGCAGCCAGCATCCAGTCTTCTGCCACGCCCGCGTGCCTGCAGCAGCATCCAGTCTTCTGCCACACCCGCCTCGATTCCGGAGCTCCTAGAATAAAGAGGAAGAAAAGGACAAGGTTAGAAAACAAACTTATTTCAAATTCCTCACCTGGTTCCGGATCCATTTCATCTCCCGACCTGGAAAGTACATCAGTCCTGCACGGGTTGCTTCGCCAGCTCCAGCACAGCACCATACTCACCAGTTCTCACAGCATCTTTCGATCCGGCACTGTCTCCATCATTTCTTCGCCGTACTCCGGCCCCTAGGGGCACAAGAATAACAAGGTGAGCCAAGGGAATCAACAAATACCTCTTACCACCATAGACTTACCTGATTTACCACCAGCGGTATTATTCTCCATATCTTCACATGCCGCATCTGTAAAGAGGGAGAAAAACAACACGTTAACACATGCAATAGTTACCGGACAGCGTTGGGTAACCAGACTCTTACCTGAACGCCAGCAGCAGCTACGAGACCTTCTTCTCACAAACTCAGTTGCAACTTAAGGAAGGAAGGGGACAAGAGTGAACATCGAGCACATTGAACGCTTTGAACTTGATACTTACCAATCCCGCCTGGGACTTCAGAGTCAATGCTTACCGCAGGGGTGCACAACTGATTTTGACAGAGGGCCGAAAGTACCTTACATGAGGGCTATAGTGGGCCGAAAAGTAAAAGTGGGCGGGGCGGTAGGCGGGACATGTCAGGAGGCTTTTTCAACCCCCAATTTGTATTAAACACATGGAAAAAGATATGTTTTTGAGGGGTAACGATTTTTATTGCATTTCAAACTTACATTTTGTACTACACATTTTCCATTGCTATCATTTATTTCGATTTAGTTATTGTATATCGTCTGTTTAATTAAATTATATATATTTTATTGACCCTTGATTGGACATTCCGTTATTTTGGACTGCTATAGTTTGCTGTTTGGGTTACTCAAGAGGAGTATGGCCTTCGTTGAGTCAGGTTTCCTCAAAAAAGCAAAGGATGTATATCTCCTAACTGTGCCTGTTTTAGCTTCATTATTGAGTTCACTCTTGGAGTGCAACACTATGCCCCATGGCTCCCATCCCCAACCAAACACTATGCCCCATGGTCCCCTCACCCCCAACCAAACACTATGCCCCATGGCTCCCATCCCCAACCAAACACTATGCCCCATGGCCCCCTCCCCCCCAACCAAACACTATGCCCCATGGCCCCTTCAACCCCAACCAAACACTATGCCCCCTGTCCCTCACCCCCCAAGCAAACACTACGCCCCCTGTCCCTCACCCCCAACCAAACACTATGCCCCATGGCCCCCTCACCCCCAACCAAACACTATGCCCCATGGCCCCCTCACCCCCAACCAAACACTATGCCCCATGGCTCCCACCTCCAACCAAACACTATGCCCCCTGTCCCTCATCCCCCAAGCAAACACAATGCCCCCTGTCTCTCACCGCCAACCAAACACTATGCCCCATGGCCCCCACCCCCAACCAAACACTATGCCCCCTGTCCCTCACCGCCAACCAAACACTATGCCCCATGGCTCCCAACCCCAAACAAACACTATGCCCCATGGCCCCCTCACCCCCAACCAAACACTATGCCCCATGGCTCCCACCCCGCCCAAACACTATGCCCCATGGCTCCCAACCCCAAACAAACACTATGCCCCGTGGCCCCCTCACCCCCAACCAAACACTATGCCCCATGGCCCCCTCACCCCCAACCAAACACTATGCTCCCTGTCCCTCACCGCCAACCAAACACTATGCCCCATGGCCCCCTCACCCCCAAACACTATGCCCTGTGGCCCCCTCACCCCCAACCAAACACTATGTCCCGTGGCCCCCTCACCCCCAACCAAAAACTATGCCCCATGGCCCCCTCACCCCCAACCAAACACTATGCCCCATGGGCCCCTCACCCCCACCCAAACACTATGCCCCATGGCTCCCACCCCAACCAAACACTATGCCCCATGGCCCCCACCCCCAACCAAACACTATGCCCCCTGTCCCTCACCCCCCAAGCAAACACTATGACCCCTGTCCCTCACCCCCAACCAAACACTATGCCCCATGGCCCTCTCACCCCCAACCAAACACTATGCCCCATGGCCCCCTCACCCCCAACCAAACACTATGCCCCATGGCCCCCTCACCCCCCTAACCCCCAACCAAACACTATGCCCCATGGCTCCCACCTCCAACCAAACACTATGCCCCCTGTTCCTCACCCCCCAAGCAAACACTATGCCCCCTGTCTCTCACCGCCAACCAAACACTATGCCCCATGGCCCCCTCACCCCCAACCAAACACTATGCCCCATGGCCCCCACCCCCAACCAAACACTATGCCCCCTGTCCCTCACCCCCCAAGCAAACACTATGCCCCCTGTCCCTCACCCCCCAAGCAAACACTATGGCCCATGACCCCCTCACCCCCAACCAAACACTATGCCCCATGGCCCCCTCACCCCCAACCAAACACTATGCCCCATGACCCCCTCACCCCCTAACCCCCAACCAAACACTATGCCCCATGGCCCCCTCACCCCCAACCAAACACTATGCCCCAAACACACTCAAGCATGCACCCATACAGACCTGAACCCCCACCCCCAACTCAGCACACACACACACTCAAGCATGCACCCATACAGACCCGAAAACCCCACCCCCCCAACTCAGCACACACACAAACATGCACCCATACAGACCCAAACCCCCCACCCCCCCAAATCAGCAAACTCTCAAACAAGCACCCATACAGACCTGAACCCCCACCCCCAACTCAGCACACACACAAACATGCACCCATACAGACCCCAACCCCCCACCCCCAACTCAGCACACACACACTCAAGCATGCACCCATACAGACCCGAACCCCCCACCCCCCAACTCAGCACACACACAAACATGCACCCATACAGACCCGAACCCCCACCCCCCAACTCAGCACACACAGAAACATGCACCCATACAGACCCGAACCCCCACCCCCCAACTCAGCACACACACAAACATGCACCCATACAGACCCGAACCCCCCACCCCCCCAACTCCAAACCCCCACCCCCAACTCAGCACACACACACTCAAGCATGCACCCATACAGACCCGAACCCTTCACCCCCCCAACTCAGAACACACACACTCAAGCATGCACCCATACAGACCCGAACCCTCCACCCCCCCCAACTCAGCACACACACACAAACATGCACCCATACAGACCCGAACCCCCCACCCCCCAAATCAGCAAACTCTCAAACAAGCACCCATACAGACCCAAACCCCCACACCCCAACTCAGCACACAAAAAACATTCAAATCAAAACATTCATACACATCCGACACCCCCCGACCCCCGCATCTCAACATACACACAAAATACATTCAAATACAAACATTCACACCCCCCCACATCTCAACATACACACAAAATACATTCAAATACAAACATTCATACACATCCGACACACCCCCCCACCCCCGCATCTCAACATACACACAAAATACATTCAAACACAAACATTCATACACATCCGACACACCCCCACACCCCCGCATCTCAACATACACTCAAAATACATTCAAATACAAACATTCATACACATCCGACACACCACACCACCCCCGCATCTCAACATACTCAAAATACTTTCAAACACAAACATTCATACACATCCGACACACCCCCCCACCACAGCATCTCAACATACACTCAAAATACATTCAAACACAAACATTCATACACATCCGATACACCCCCTCACCCCCGCATCTCAACATATACACAAAATACATTCAAACACAAACATTCATACACATCCGACACCTCCCCACCCCCACATCTCAACATACACTCAAAATACATTCAAACACAAACATTCATACACATCCGACACACCCCCTCACCTCAACATATACACAAAATACATTCAAACACAAACATTCATACACATCCGACACACCCCCCCACCCCCGCATCTCAACATACACTCAAAATACATTCAAACACAAACATTCATACACATCCGACACACCCCCTCACCCCTGCATCTCAACATACACTCAAATACATTCAAACACAAACATTCATACACATCCGACACACCCCCCCACCCCCGCATCTCAACATACACTCAAAATACATTCAAACACAAACATTCATACACATCCGCCACACCCCTCCACCCCCGCATCTCAACATACACTCAAATACATTCAAACACAAACATTCATACACATCCGACACCCCCCCGCCCCCGCATCTCAACATACACTCAAAATACATTCAAACACAAACATTCATACACATCCGACACACCCCCGCATCTAAACATATACACAAAATACATTCAAACACAAACATTCATACACACAAACATAAAGCAAAACAAACCCGACACACAAACACAAACAGACCACTTACCGGAGAGGTGCTGGAATCGCACTACGGCTGGCATGGTCCAAGGCTGAAATGCCTTCCGGCATCAAGCCTCATGGGCCACGCCAGCCGTAGTGCTGGCCCTCCATTGGTGCAGCACACACGCATTACGTGGCTCGTAGGAGCGACGTGATGCGTGTGTGTGCTGAGCCAATGGGGGCCAGTGTTTTCACCGGCCCGGAAGACAACAAAGACTTTCCTAATGGAGGGCGGCCGCGGGCCGCCCTCCATTAGGAAAGTCTTTGTGCCTCGTGGGCCGGTCAAAAGGGCATGGCGGGCCGCAACTGGCCCGCGGGCCGTATGTTGTGCACCCATGGCTTACCGGAACTCTCCCAACGCCTTCAAACCAGTGAAGTAACTGGTATCTACGCCCCCCTGCAAGACACGCAGGATGGAGAGCTCATCTTTTACAAACATAAGGTGAGGTTACTAAGGGGATATCGAAGGTGATTAGTGGGGGAGAGCGAGAACAGTTGGGAGGCCATCCCTAAAACCCACAGGTGGCTAATCCCTGTCTCCACTTGCAGGAAAATACTTCTTCGGGTCCAACAGACAAGACTAGGCGGGCCAGTCCAGACAGTCATCTCTGCACTACGCATCACGTTGTCTGGGTCCGATCGACACCCCTGTGGGGTCCAGGTGAGCGTAACAGAACACGAAGCCTTTCTAAAAATACCCACCCGGGTGTTATGGAAACCTCGGAAACCGACCAACTGGCCCAATTATTGGGGAAACTTAGGGCGGAAGTACATGCCGCTCAACAAGAGACTAATGCCCTCAGGAGAGAACTGATTGTCTCAAAGGATAGCACTGATGATCTGGCTAGGCAACTACTGCAAAACCAAGCTGGGAAAACGCCCCTACCTGGCTATGGAGGAAAACCAGTCCCCGTTTCATCAAGCAATTTCCTGGTTTTACCAGGAAATATTCCGTTAGCTCCACCCGAACGCTTTGCTGGGGACCCCAAAAGGTTCGCCGTGTTTATGAACCAATGCCGCTTGCACTTTTTATGCAGACGGGGAGCCTTTCCAAATGACCAAGCCAAAGTAGCCTTTGTATTGTCATATCTTAGTGGCAGCGCAGCGGATTGGTCCATTCTGTTAGTCAACCAGGATGATCCTCTTCTCCGGGATTTTCAGGGTTTTCAGAGGAGCATGGAAAAACTATTCGCCAGACACTCACAGGGTCAAGCCCTGGACAACAAACTTTTATCCTTACGACAGGGTAACCAGGATCTGCTAACCTATATTGCAACCTTCAATAGGTTGGTGGTGGAAACTGGGTGGCCGGAGGAAAAATGAATTACATTGTTTCATCGTGGACTTCGGGGAGAACTCAAAGACGTCTTGGCTCAAGCTGTGAACCCACCTGAGGATTGCACAGAATTTATAGACTTAGTGGTGCAGCTAGACCACCGACTTCAGAACCGAAAGACTGATCGAGCTAAATTCGAGAATCGGGTATTGGTTAAACCCAACGTTGCCCCCAAAGGAACAGATGCATCTGAACCTATGCAGATCGGGGGGGGTTAAAGGACCCTTAACTCAAAAGGAAAGAGAAAGAAGACGACAGATGCAGTTGTGTCTGTACTGTGGAACCTCAGGAAATTTTCTACGGGATTGCCCTACAAAACCACCCAAGAAGGTGGTAGGAGTTGCTGATAAAAGCCACATAGAGCCTGATTCGGGAAACGACCACGCCCAACAAGCGTAGAGGTCCACTTGCCGAGCTTAAAGAAGGACACTCAGACCTCGCATCTGATCATCCCAATGGTCCTACTTGATCCCAGGCAGCCATCACGTATGCACGCAGTAAGGGCATACATAGAAAGCGGGGCCTTAGGAAACTATATGGACCACGAATTGGTGTCAAGGATGAATCTACCTCTTTGCAAAAAGACCACTTCGGATGTCATCACCACAGTTGATGGAACTGAGATTGCCTCGGGGCCTGTAACTCATTCCACTACAGAGATGACACTGTTGAGTCAAGATGGGCATCGAGAGACTATTGTGTTTGATCTAATCAAAGCCCCACAGTTCCAGATAATACTGGGGATGCCATGGTTGGAAACACATAATCCTTGTATGGAATGGCGAGAGAAGAAAATAACCTTCCCGGATTGTGTACACACCTGTTACCCGGAGAAAACTTTGAACAAAGGCCTGGCTACAGTCGTTAACCCAATCGTGCAGTTACCTCAGGAATACCAAGAATTTCAGGATGTTTTTCAAAAAGAACAGGCCAATACATTACCTCCTCACAGATCATACGATTGTCAAATCGACCTCCTACCCGGTGCACAACCCCTATGCAGTAGAATCTACGCCCTCACGGAACCTGAAAAACTTCACCTACGGCAATACTTGGACCAATACCTTGCTAATGGCTTTATTCGTCCTTCCAACTCTCCTGCATCCTCAGCTTTATTCTTCGTGCCAAAAAAGGAAGGTGACCTTAGAACGTGCATAGATTACCGCGCATTAAATCAGATTATGGTAAAAAAACGATACCCATTGACTCAGATCCCCGAATTACTAATCCAAGTAAAGGATGCTTGTATCTACACTAAGTTAGATCTCCGAGGGGCATATCATCTGGTACGTGTCAAGAAAGGTGACGAATGGAAGACTGCCTTTCGCACCAAGTACGGATTATTCGAATATCAGGTGATGCCCTTCGGGTTGTGCAATGCACCAGCAGCCTTCCAGTATTTTATGAACGATGTCCTTCGTGAACTCATTGACGTCTGTGTCGTCGTATACATAGATGATATTCTAGTGTACTACTCCTCAGAATCAGACCATGTTAAGCACCTGCGTGCAGTCCTTGAGAAACTACGCCAGCACAAGTTATATGCAAAATTGGAAAAATGTGTTTTTCATGCTATGGAAGTTGAATTTCTTGGATTTATCCTGACTCCAAAGGGAGTCTGAATGGACTCTCGAAAGGTGGACGCAATTCTCAAGTGGCCATCACCCAGTTCAGTCAAAGGGGTACAAAGCATGCTCGGATTTGCTAATTTCTACCGCAGATTCATTCCGGACTTCTCCCATGTTGTACACCCCATCACAGCACTTTTGCGAAAAAACAAACGCTTCTTGTGGACCGAAGAGGCTGAAAAGGCCTTCCAAGAGCTGAAAGCGAAATTCACATCAGCACCTGTCTTAAAGCATCCACGCCCTGAGCTTCCATACATAGTAGAAACTGATGCATCCAGTTTAGCCATGGGAGCTGTCCTGTCCCAGAAGGATCCTGAAACTGGTCAACTTCACCCAGTAGCGTTTTGGTCCAGAAAGTTCTCAGCACCTGAGTTAAACTATGGGATTACCGATAAAGCGCTATTAGCTATCAAATCCACCTTTAAGGCTTGGCGGCACTACCTTCTTGATGCCAGGCATACTATTACCGTAATCACTGATCACCGGAACCTGCAGTATTTAAAAACAGCCAAAGCCCAATCATCGCAACAATTTCGATGGGCATTGTTATTTGCCGAATTCGATTACGTGATCACTTATCGACCAAGCCACAAAAATGGCAAAGCAGATGCCTTATCCCGAATAGGGATGGGAGAAGCATATGCAAACCCGGAACTGGTGCCAATAAATCCCGAGCAAAGAATTCTTGGCATAACTACTCAACAGACACTAGAAGATATTCATTCAAAAATCCAACAACTCTTTGATCCAGCAACCCTGCAGGACTGTATAAAGAAAGGCCCGGACTACTCAGTCGTCAATGACCTACCTTACTATCAAGGACGATTATTTCTAGCACACAAGGAAATAAAAGAACTAGTCATCTCCAATTACCATGACACCCTGATGGAAGGGCACCCAGGTATCGCAAAAACTGAAGCGAAAATTAAGAGACAGTTCTGGTGGCCCACTTGGCGAAAAGACGTAAAGTAATTTGTGATGTCTTGTGGCATTTGCGCCCAAAACAAAAGCCAGAAGAAAAAACCCGCTGGCCTTTTACAACCTTTGGATATTCCACCTACACCATGGCACACCTTGTCTTTAGACTTTATTACAGATCTACCTCCATGTAATGGATTTAACACCATCCTAGTTATTGTGGATCTTTTTTCCAAGATGGCCCACTTTATTCCTTTAAAAGGATTACCTTCCGCTTCAATTTTGGCCAAGGAGTTCCTCGAAAACATTGTTTGAATACACGGATTTCCTACCGTATTGGTCTCTGACCGAGTCAGTCAATTCATTTCACAATTTTGGAAGAAATGTTGTCAATTGGCGCAAATCGACGTGAGGTTATCAACCAGTCATCATCCCCAGACCGATGGTCAGACGGAGAGGACCAACCAGACCCTTGAACAGTACCTACGTTGCATGCTGCACCAGACCGAAAGCAATTGGAAGGATATTTTATGGATTTCCTAATATGCATACAATAACTCAGTACATTCTGGAACCGGACAAAGCCCCTTCTATACCATATACGGACATCACCCTCGAACCTCAGAGGTCGATTCGCCTCAGCACTTAGAAATGCCTGCAGTTAGTCATTTACACTCTACTATTACACATGCCTTTAAGGAGGCAACAGAACATTTGAAACAAGCGAAAGAGAAATATAAGAAAAATGCTGATCAACATAGAAGTGATGCTCCACGATATCAGATTGGGGATCAAGTTTGGCTGGCTACAAAACACATACCTCTAAAAGGAACTCGGACTTTTAATCCTAGGTATTTGGGACCTTACACTATTAAGGCCATTATCAACCCGGTGGCCGTCAAGTTGGAATTACCCTCTAATATGCGGATCCATCCTGTCTTTCATGTTTCACTTCTGAAACCAGTTCAACCCGGGACAAGACTTGCCAAACCACCTGACCCCATCCTAATAGATGGAGAACCTGAATTCGAGGTAAAGAATATCCTGCACTCTAAGTTGGTAAAATTAAGACTTTTTTATTTAATCGACTGGAAATGTTACGGACCACAGGAAAGGTCATGGGAGCCTAGTGACCACGTTCATGCACCTCGGTTGGTGAAGAAATTCCATCGGAACTTCCCAGACAAACCAGGGCCAAGGGGAAGAACAACTTTAGGAGGGGCCTTGGGAGGGAGTGCTGTCATGATGCCTACCCCTGGGCATCCGGATCAAGCCCATCAGCCCCGGGAGCAGGCATCCAGACATTTACAAAAACCCCAGCAGCCCCAGCTAGGGGCTGTCTGGGTTCAGTCCTGGCGCCGTAGGCACCAGGCTCATAATAAAAGTCAGTCCTGGCGCCATAGGCGCCAGGCTCATAGACATTACTTACTTCATGCCGACCATGCTGCAAATAAATCCAAGCCAACGTGAGGCCTTGATGGGACTATTTTACTACAGGGACTATTTTTTACTCGGGTGTGGTCCTGGGGAACTTCTTTCCTGGGACTACTTTGGAGGCTATTTAAACCACGCCCGAACGGCAGCACATGCTTCGTGTTATTCTGCATCCAGCAGCGTGAATCTCGCCATGTCTGCAGCCAGCATCCAGTCTTCTGCCACGCCCACGTGCCTGCAGCCAGCATCCAGTCTTCTGCCACACCTGCCTCGAATCCAGAGCTCCTAGAATAAAGAGGAAGAAAAGGACAAGGTTAGAAAACAAACTTATTTCAAATTCCTCGCCTGATTCCGGATCCATTTCATCTCCCGACCTGGAAAGTACATCAGTCCTGCACGCGTCGCTTCGCCAGCTCCAGCACAGCGCCATACTCACCAGTTCTCACAGCATCTTTCGATCCGGCACTGTCTCCATCATTTCTTCGCCGTACTCTGGCACATAGGGGCACAAGAATAACAAGGTGAGCCAAGGGAATCAACAAATACCTCTTACCACCATAGACTTACCTGATTTACCACCGGCGGTATTATTCTCCATATCTTCATATGCCGCATCAGTAAAGAGGGAGAAAAACAACACGTTAACGCATGCAATAGTTACCGGACAGCGTTGGGTAACACAGACTCTTACCTGAACGCCAGCAGCAGCTATGAGACCTTCTTCTCACGAACTCAGTTGCAACTTAAGGAAGGAAGGGGACAAGAGTGAACATTGGGCAGATTGAACTCTTTGAACTTGATACTTACCAATCCCGCCTGGGACTTCAGAGTCAATGCTTACCGGAACTCTCCCAACGCCTTCAAACCAGTGAAGTAACTGGTATCTACGCGCCCCTGCAAGACACGCAGGATGGAGAGCTCATCTTTTACGAACATAAGGTGAGGTTACTAAGGGGATATCGGAGGTGATTAGTGGGGGAGAGCGAGAACAGTTGGGAGGCCATCCCTAAAACCCACAGGTGGCTAATCCCTGTCTCCACTTGCAGGAAAATACTTCTTCGGGTCCAACAGACAAGACTAGGTGGGCCAGTCCAGACAGTCATCTCTGCACTACGCATCACGTTGACGGAGACAGCAGCTGTCCGGGTCCGATCGACACCCCTGTGGGGTCCAGGTGAGTTTAACACCGGGATAGATTACTCTTGTTGTGATCCTGCAGTAAGATTGCCTTGAGCTGCGATACCGTCCTCTCCATCTTGTTGAAAGAGCTGATCCATAAGGGTGCATCGAGGCCTTAAGGGAAGAGAGAAAAGACAGTCAATAATAGTAGAATATACTGTTCACAGAACGGCAGCTCTTGCCACTGCACCATAATCCTTACTCACTGACTGATTGCATAAAGGTAGTGGAAGGTTACCAAGAATGTATGAAATATATGCACAAAAGTTCTAATAAACAAAACGATGAGCTTCTATGTTATTGTGGCTAAACGGCAAAGATTGTTGAGCTAAATTAGTAGTCACAGGATACATAGCCAAGGAAGAAGATTGTCATTTCTGTGGGTTTCCAAATCAGTTTGAGTCTCTGTGGAATGCATTTTCCATGACGGCTGTTCAGATAAACCATTATTGAAGATTTGTCAAGTAAGGCATTACGAAGAGAGTCATTCAGGTATAAGAGGCGATCACATCTCTTTGATATTAGCAGCAGTTGCACAGTGGGCAAAGGTTGTCAAAGCATCTAGACTTAATGCATTGAGTCAGTGTATCTACTTTAGGTATTACCGACAAGATCTGAATGATTGATTTAAAATTGGGAATTGTTATGTGCACTTCTAGATACGGTTTGTATTATTATTTTGGTGGAATAAAAAAATTGAATGAATAACTGCATTGCAAAATACATTT
Source organism: Ambystoma mexicanum (assembly GCF_040938575.1). Lineage (NCBI taxonomy): Eukaryota > Metazoa > Chordata > Amphibia > Caudata > Ambystomatidae > Ambystoma > Ambystoma mexicanum. Next base: position 482,748,636 of record NC_090929.1, read on the forward strand.
TGGAAATAGACTGTAGTAGTATAGTTTGTTTTTAATTGTATAGAAGGTTTAACGTAAGCCATAACATACGAAAGATAAAGATAAAAAATAAACAATATGGATAATTGTTTTCTCTGGATGAGCTTTTCCACTTTTGTGGTAGTAGATTGCAGACGGTGTTATAGAAATCCCAATAGTTAGTAGCCAATGGTGGATCTGTGAAATGGTGCACCCAGCACCATAAAGCCCCTGCAGCTTCTCGCTCATCGCTAGAGTGATGGGACTAGCCCTTGCAGAGCAATTAGTAAAAGCAGTAACAGACTTGATTGCACTTTGATAGCAAAGAAGTCCACAATAAATAAATGTGCAGTCGTCCCAAGTATGTGGCCTTAAAAAGGGATCACATGGTTCAGAGGAGGTGCAGACGGCTGCGTGAGAATTAATGAGTAGACTGGAGCATGGCTTGATCAAGCACCATATAAAAATGAGCCACATTAACAGGTAAGTCTGTCGCCCTGAGTTTGAGGCAACCTGAAAGAATTTTTAAACATTTGTTCGTACCACACCGAAAAGCCTTTGGAGTGGCCCTGGTTTTGTCCCTGGCTTTAAGACACGCTGGTGTGGGCAGCTCTGTACCAGTCATGACAAAGGCCTGTCCTGGACAAAACATTATCCAAGGTAAAGTTCTATTAAAAATAAACTCCCATTTCAAAGTCTTCCAAGACTACAGTGTGCAGTAGGGACACCAGCTGGCCCATAGGACTGGGGGTTTCCAAACAGCACTTTAAGATGAGAAGCAGCCCCCTTGAGATGGATGGGGACGCAGACTCCTACTCTTGGACCAAATCAATAATGACAACACAATAGTTTGGCAAATGGAGTCTGTTTAATGACAAGTACAAAAAACGGGGAGTTCATGAATATCAGCAATCGCTCGATCTTCCTTCTCGCTTCAACTCCAATTAATTTCAGAAAAAACATAACATTTATACCAAAAACTCATCAAATATCAAAGCAGATAGCTCTGGCTCCCAACACCTCGCAGAAAACACTGTGAGGGGAGTGAGTACTGGTCATCACAAAACATGCAGTATTTATACACAGTCCTGGTCATAGCTCAGCCCGTCTCCAAACTAATAGGTTACAAATTTGGGTTCTTTCTCAGTTCACATAACAAATATACAATATTGGTTTGTACTTTTGACATGTTGTCCCATCCTTGAAGATTCAATTGTGTTGTTGGTTCTGCAGCTTAGGTTGATCCTAGTTTCAAGAAACAAATTCAATAGCTTATTGCTAAGGCACATAGTTCTAGTTTGTCTACCATTCAGTTCTTATGTTTGAATATGGCTGAGGCTATTGATGCAGACAACACTTTAAATTGAAGTTCACTTTGGCTCCAAGGTTCCTTAAACATACTGACAAACTTTGTTGTAGTCAGCTGTTTGGATCTTTAGTTTTTAGAGTAAGTCCTGTTTCAAGAAATGTACAAAGGATTCCTTCAAAAGCACACAGCATTAGTTTACATGCAGTGTATATTACTGTTTGAGGGAGGATGAGTCTTGTAGACATAGATAACACTTTGAATGAGAGTTCATTCTGACTACAAGGTCTGTTTTCACAGGACAAATAGTCTGCTCTGCCAGCCCCAGTGTTGACATAGGCTCAAAGGTCGTTTCTGTTCTGGCAGCTGAAAACATAGTTAATAATTACTGAACAGAGAGCAGAAGTTAGAATCAAGATGGAGGATATTTTCCAAAATGGTGTTTGAAGTCAATTTTAATTAGCTGCAGGTTTTAATACAAATGCAAAATGGCTTAGCACAATATTCATAATCAGACGATATTTATGCGAATATGGTTTAACAAATGCTTGAGCACTTTTGCATTCTGTAAGGCAGATAATGCAAGTTCTCTATTCTGGGTTACATGTACTTTTTACATACGGCCCTGCATTAATACTACAGGCTGCATACCGTCCTGGATGCTATTGACAAAAAGTCTCCTGTATCTATACTAGAACAGAAGAAACCTCTTCGTAGACTGCTAATGTTGGCCTTCAAATGCTACTTTTTATTATTCTGATTAGAGCAAGAATGAGGAGGGTAAGGGGACTTAAAGGGAGTAAACATGCTTTTTTGAATTACTTCATTTCTCTGGTTTGGTGGGGGGGCAAAAGATGTCCGTGCTCATGGCCCGAAAAGTGCTTAAGATGGCCCTGCTCACCCCTGGATTACAGAACTTGCCATGCACAACCCATACAAATCCCTCTCCACACATGTCAAATCCTTAGGCTTCACCTTCGATCCCGACCTATGCATAGAACATTCAACCTACAGCTACACTTCCTCCACAAGATAAGACATATCTTACCCCTGACATCTTCTGGACCTTAGTCCAAGCACTAGTCCTGTCCAATCTGGAATATTGAAAGAATATCCTCACTCTTCTCTCAACAGCACCCTCATACCCCTGTCAGCCACATAGATTGCAGCAGCAAGACTCATCCTATGCCTTCCCAAACACATTATCACAGCTGTATCCCAGCTCTACTGGCTCCTCATACCCCAGAGAATTGCTTCCAAAGAGCCTTGCATCATATACAAAATGATCCCACTAAAAACCCCACCCTACTTTTGCAACCAACTGAAACCCATCACCCACACAAAAACCAAACACGACAAACGCAATATCCTATGCATTCCACTCTGCAAACTAAGCTGCATACAAAAATAAGCATTCACTCAGTAGGCATGCAGAGCCTGGAATGCTCTGCCACTCCGCATCTGCAAGTACACCCACACCTATCCTGCCAGACCACCTCCCTTGAATCCTTTGTTTATCCTGATCTTTCTATCCGGGCCCAAAAATGTGGTAACTACCTTTTCACCTCCTCCCTTTTGAAATTCCTAAGCTGCTCCAAGACTCTACAAACTTTCAAATAAAATGAAATAATATAATAGGACTTCTGTTCATGGTATAAGCCTAATATGTAGAAATAAGTCACACAGAATGTTCTTTTTTTCTCTTTTTCCTCTGTTTTTAATTGTAGTTTGATGAAATGTAGAGTTCATTTTACTGTGAACTTTTGAATTTGTATTTTAATTTTGTAAGTGTGAAAATTTTCTTTTGTAAACTAAAACACACTATACTAATAAACAAAATAGGACTTCTGTTCATTTCTTGCATTCCCAACAAATGAGTCTCTTTTTAATTGCCTCACAATCTTGGGTTTACACCCTATTACGAATGTGGAGACTACAGCTTGTTGCACAGGTTCTGCTGCATTGGAAATCCATGAAAATTAGTCATTGTTGAAGCCTCTCGAGACATTTGGCCCAATTCTCGTCCTTATTCTGTGTATATGATTTGATTTTTGTCCAGTCTGCCTCTTTCAGGCAGAGTTCTACAATTGTACTGAGAAGTTCTGTCGATTCTTACACAGCTGCAATTTATCACCTTTGAATCTTGCATGTACAAAGCCAAGGGTAGTTGTCCTCAGAACAAGGGGCAGCCCAACTAGTTGTTAGTGCCATCAAAGCTGTTCCACTTGTACCAATGCGAGTATGCTCAAAGGTCACCAAATGTTTGAACAGCATCCACACCATATCGCCTGGGCAGTAGTTACCCTTATCAATAATTGCACGCTAATCCTCAACTGATATGTTTTTATCTGGGGTGTCTGGTAAAGCAGACTAACACTCTTCTTCTGTGAGCTTTGAGGAGTGAAACTGACACTGGGTTGAAGACAAGTGACCCAAAGGGGCCATGGTGGTGTGTGACTTGACTTTGATGTGGGAATTGGTGTGGAACAGGTAGGGTACCGTGGTTGACAAGGGTGAGCTGTAGTCTGTTGAGGGGGCAGGTGGGTATCAAAGGTTGGGTCAGGGTTACAGTCAACATCACCCTCATGATGCTTCTTGACTTCTTGCAACTCTAGCAGGGTTGTCATATCAAGCCAGATCTTTATTTTAAGCGCTTGATGTCTCAGAATTCTGAACATCATCCTAAACCCCTCCAACTCTCAAGTCAACCACTGCATGTGTCTGGGCCGGGCAGCAAGGTTGGGAAGGCGGCTTTGGTCCATTCCAATGTTCAAAAAGGAACCAAAGATAAGAAGAATGTAAGCCAAATGTATAGTTCAAGAAGACATTTCGGAACAATTGCACCCTGTAAATACAGTAGCTATACTTTTTTATTAGTAAATTATGGTTACCACATTTTATACAAAAATCTATTCTTAATATCATTATATTAACTATAACACTGGTATTTATACAATCATATTAGTATAAACAAATGTACAAATGATTAATTATTTTTTCCAATACGTAGCATATTTTAATTTCTGCCAGAACTACACTTGCATCTTGTCCCAGGACAAAGTAGTCATTCTGCAGCGGTTATGGTTGGTGTTGAGCTAACATGCATCCAGTTACAACTAGATCCCCTCTTCACAAAATTGATAACCCTTTTTCCAATCCCAACTGTGTCAATGTCCTTACCCACTCTCAATACACTATGTAATGCTCAGCTGTCGGTCCTTTGCATCACTCCATGTTCATCATCATCAATTCCTACAATTCTTTCTTTATACAATTCTTTCTTTACACCACCTTCCACCATCCTCCAACAGAACATACAGTATCCACTATCCAATATCACCACTCTTTTTGGCCTCTGATTACCTGGTGTGAAGTAATATATACAAGTACTGTATTCAGTAACACTGTACAGTACATTCAGCAGAATCCCTGCAGTGGTTATCCGACACACCATGCTCTAGAGTGTGTCCTCTATCTACATTCTGCCTCTGGCCACATTTCCATTGCATGATGCTGTCCCGAATGGTCTTGAGGGATTTGAGAAGAAAAGTAAGATACAGTGAGACACATCGTACAACAAATCACAACACAGAAACTAGTGCAACTGTCGGCACCAGTGACGATTTAAAGGGAGGATTATGGGGCATGTGCCTGGTCCCCTGCCTTTGGGGCAATACAATAGACGACTGATGCAAATAAGTCAGTACCAATATTTCACTAAACATATCACATAGAATGATATTGTATAGTGTTCTGCTGAGGCTCTGAGCCTGCTGCCTGGCTGTTCCTTTCCATTCTGATCAATTAATGTTGTCAATTGTTCAGTGCTCACCATAGTGCTAGGATGGTTTAGAGGATAGCTCGGAGTTTGCACCTACTATTTTCAGCACCCACTAGGGCGTCCATCATGGGAAGGCTTCCAAAGTTCCTTTTGTATCAGAGCCTGCACACCATCAATGCCCTCGCAGTCCCACTTTAGGGTTGACTCCATGACTTCCTTCTCTGACGGTGATGCTCATCAGGTAAGCAGGTGTTTCTGCAAAAACAAATGACAAGCATGCTAGATTTTCCATGGCAGTGTGAGAAACTGAGAGGGAGAGAGAAAGGTAAAATGGGAGGTGGGGGAGAGAGAGCGAGATAAAGAAAGAGACATTCTGTAGAACAGACCCATACAGTAAACTTCACTCATACTGTGTTCAAAACCCTATTCTTTCAGGCAATATATGGTGACCTTGTGAACTCTGATGCTTGTGGCTTTGGCGCTGTGGACCTTGTGCACTTCGGAGGGATGAGGCGACCGAGTTGCAGGTTATCAAACCAAACTTTTCTTTGTCTATTAGAGGTGTGCTTACTAAAGAAACTGCCAGTGTTCATCCTGAGCATTTCTCTCAGAACAACACTGGGGAGAGATGAGACATTTCAGAAATGGTGAGCAAACTTCTTGGCCTTTCAAGGGCAAGACAGGACCACATGGGCTATTTGCATGCTAATTACGAGGCACACATGGCCATTGATGAACCTGAGTTTTCAGAAAAGTAATTAAATTCTGCCCCATACGCTCCACAAAGTCATGATTTGGAGCATAAATATAACATATTGGAGGGGATGAGATCAGCAGTGCCAGTACTTTCGTGCAGTACTGTTTGTGTGGGAAGGCAGTTACAGTATTAATGGTTGGGTGGAAGGATTACAGTGCACTATAAACATGTGATCTTGGGGAATCAGTATTCATTCTGAGATCTTGCATTCCTGTGCAAATACAGGACTTGCCATATTGAAGTTATCATTAATTAGTGGCTAGTATGTAGAGTCGCAAGCTGCATTGTCTTTTCTTAAAATGTATCACGTTGCAATCAATTGCCTACCCTTTCCTATTCAGGCCCTCCTTTTAGTGTAATTTGGGAAAAATACCCCCTTCCATTTGGGCACTTTGGTCCAAGCCCGAATTCTGGCAATTCACTCATGTAAACAGGAGGGATTTGTGATGATACATTGGCAAAGAGGTTCTGCGTCCCCAACCGGTCTGTACTGCCATCAGTAGCGAGGGGAGATGTGCCTGACCTGACCTTGTATGACAAAGCAACATAGCTTGCATCTGGGCACGCTCCTCTCTGCGACCTTCGCTAGGTGATAGCGCGTTTAATGTTTGCATCTCATTTGCTGCACAATGGTCAGATATTGAAGGATGGCAATCATTAACTGTATATTTGTACTTACACGGAGCCTGGACACTAAAATGGATAACCTGAGCTCAACATAGCACTTGAACGAAGGGGTCTACATCACCTAAGTGAACAATAGTGTACACTGTGATGGGACTTGGTGGCAAGTTAGCTGAGCTCCCGCTGACTGTTGCATGATTTCTTCAAACCATACCGGAGGTATTTGGTGCCCTTGCGTGGATGCTGCAGGATCCAATTTCTGACGCCGGCTTTTTTCCAGCTAGGGACAATGCTTCAGCTGGGAGCCACTGAGATCATTCTTTCAGCTGATAGTGGAAACCCACCCTGTCCAGAATATGCTCTTGTTGTAATAATCAATACTGCTATCAGACCACTCTGAGCATCATCGCCTGCTCTGCAGCATCTGTTGCAGCACACCGTACAGGAAACTTTGCAATCCTCCAGCTAAATGGCGGAGGATGTCCGATGTTCCGGAAACGCTAAAAGCCTACTAACCGATGGACCTGAGAGTCTATTTTCATCGGACCATGGATAGTCTGTCTGTTTTTATGCACTCATATTGGTAGTGATATTTTTATGGGTCCTGGCATGTGCTTTATGAAACCACAAAAATAAATCAAAACATAAATCACTGCCAGGCACAGCCACCCCTTCCCCAAGGTTTCATCTTGGGACACCTTGGCAAGAGCAAAATGCGTCTGGAAGATCAGGTGTGAAGATGGGGGTTGGGCTTTGAGAGGCTGGCTGCCTTGATCGGGTCAATTGGAAAGCATCTCAGGGCTGGGGTGCTGGCTCAGAAACAGGTACAATTCAATTGGACCCTTTTGCAAACCCCATACTACTCTCTGCTACATGTGCTGTACAGTAGTTGTCCTTTTGGAATGGGTACAGATGTGCCAGGATGTATGCATATACAAAAAAAAAATACAAACATAAAATGCATTTAAAATTTCAGTTGGAAGTGGGCATTACCACAATACAGCACATTTGCTTTACAGTAAACTCTCTAAAAAATATTGTTTAGTAAAGGCACTATGCAGTATATAGTGACGCCCTTCTTTTATGGGCCCAGGCCTGCCCCACCAAATCCTGGTTCCAACACAGAAGTAAGCATGTTGTCCACCTCTATATATTGTACATACGGTACAGTTGCGGATTCCTAATATGTAATGGCCCGTTGTGTGAATTATACATAGAAATATGTAAACATAAAACAAACAAAAACGGTGGTTACGGCAACCAATTTATGACGTGCTTGCCCAATCGATTTGCAGCCTCAAACCCTTGCCCCCAAATCTATTGCGGGGATCAGGATAGCTGTAACTCAAAGCCGCTGTCGTCACCATCAGGCAGAGCACTGGGCATCGCAATCCCTATGTGCTTGAATGAATGCCTACATCACACTCTCCTCCCACTTGCGCCACCTCTGTGGCCAACCCATGAAGTCATGGGTACTTCATTGCCTTTCAATGACATCAAGCCACCCAGTGGTGAAATGAGAAACAGCATCATGTTGTGCAAGACCAGCATTGCTGATAGATTGGGGCCAAGGCCTCACTAAACTAGATGCATAATTTGGCTTTTCAGCTGATAAAAACAGTGAGATTCTAAGAACTTGGCGACATGAACTGTATTCATCAAAATGAGGAGATTGGAGGAATTACGGTTTGGAATACATGCCATAAACAAGCCTTGTTCATGGACGACCCAATCTTTACGATGCAGAATTCCATCTTCAGTCAATTCAATTCAATTACATTTCTTTATTTCACCGAAAACTGCCTCAGTCTCCCTCGGATGGTCTGGGAACTCACAGCCTTTTGTCCCCTTTTAGGCTTCAAAATAAACTCAGCTGAATGCTGAAATATATCTGAAACAAAAACATGGTTCAACTCATAAATATGCATTTGATTTTCAGTGGGACAGGGTAAAAACTCGAATACTTGGGTATGTTTTTGACAAAATCCTTCCACTCTCTTTATCAACATAATGACTGGGTGTCTCACCTCCCTCTTTCGAGGACTCAAGAGATGGGGTAGACTGGAGATCTCTTGGGTGGGATGAATCCATGCTGTGAAGATGACCTTTTACTAGGATTGCTACATATCTTGCTGTCTCTCCCAATATCTATCTATCTATCTATCTATCTATCTATCTATCTATCTATCTATCTATCTATCTATCTATCTATCTATCTATCTATCTCTCTATCTCTCTATCTCTCTATCTCTCTATCTCTCTCTATCTCTCTATCTCTCTATCTCTCTATCTCTCTATCTCTCTCTCTCTCTCTCTCTCTCTCTCTCTCTCTCTCTCTCTCTCTCTCTATCTCTCTATCTCTCTATCTCTCTATCTCTCTATCTCTCTATCTCTCTATCTCTCTATCTATCTCTCTACTGGTGGTCGGTCAAAAGACCGAAAAAAAAATCTCAAAATACAATAATCTCAAATCCAAAATCCCGAAAAAAAAAAAGTCGAATTTTTTATTTATTTAATTATATGCTTTTTTGGGGTCAGGTAAGTAAAAAAAATGGGTTAAAATAAAAAAAAAATAGAAAAAAGGGGGGTTGGGGGGGGAACCCCCCCATTTCGAACAAAAAACGTCATTAAAAAAAAATTCGACTTTTTTTTTTTCGAGATTTTGGATTCGAGATTATTGTATTCGGGATTTTTGTTTTCGGTTTTATGACTATAAACCCTCTCTACTATCTATCTATCTATCTATCTATCTATCTATCTATCTATCTATCTATCTATCTATCTATCTATCTATCTATCTATCTATCTATCTATCTATCTATCTATCTCTCTATCTCTCTCTCTATCTCTCTCTCTCTCTCTCTCTCTCTCTCTCTCTCTCTCTATCTATCTATCTATCTATCTATCTATCTATCTATCTATCTATCTATCTATCTCACGACCCTCACCCAAAACCCCCTCTGGCAAATCCATTGACCAGGTGGAGTCAGGACTCGGGCCTCTAGAGCCTGGCATCCTCTTCAAAAGCCCTCATGGGGCCAGTCCTGGCGCCTATGGCGCCAGGCTCATACACCATGAACAACAATGTGCTTGGGAACTACTTTATTGTATTGTCAGCCAACATGGAGGCATCCACATAGCTTGGTTCTTAAGAACCAAGCTATGCGGTCTAGTGTTTTGGGTGTGGCAGGCCTGGAACTACCTTCCCTGGTACTACTTTACCTGGGCTATACATGCTTCGTGTTACTTTGCAGCTTGCAACGTGACGCTCACCGTGTCCAGCTATTCCCTCGAACCTCGGAGAAGCAGAACCTGCAAGGAGACAAAAGGAACATCATTAGCAGCAGCATCTTACCTGCAGTCTTCATCTTTAAACACTCGCAGCTACTGAGAACAGCTTCCTCGAATCTGCACGCCTCCCGGACACAACGACCTGAAAGAGGAAGATAGAGGCAACATTAAAGAAAGCTGTAGAGACATTTACAAATTATGAACTGCTCAAAAGGCTTACCTGGCTGGTCGCCTCTCGGCTGGCACCACTCTGGACATTGCACTCGCGCTGAAGAACACCGCGACTTACAAGGAAGGAAAACACAGGTTAGCAAAGGCAAGACTTCGCACCGCTGCGCATAGCACTTACTTACTACATCATAGCGCTCTTAATGCACCATCATTTACCAGCGGGGGCTCAACAAAGCCAGTTCGCCGCGCTGATGCTCTGCATACCTAAGGGAGAAAAAAGAGACATTTTAAACAAAGAAAGGCATGCAGGATAGCAACAAAACTAAAGAACAGCAATATGACCTACCTGAACAATATCAAACGGGCCGGCGTCAGTGAAGTAACTGGACTGCACTCGCCCATGAAAGACAACGCGCCCCTGCAAAGAAGGCAGGACGGAGAGCACGCCTAATTCTACCACAAGGCAGAACCTTCCCCGCAGACCACATCGGGGCAAAGCTGAGAAGCATACCAGTGAGTAACCCAGCTGGGTGGCGTCCCTGTTGATACCAGGTGAGCATATCTATCTATCTATCTATCTATCTATCTATCTATCTATCTATCTATCTATCTATCTATCTCTAAAAGAGAAATTTGTGGATGTGTGTGTGTCTTTTCAAAATGTTCAGCATACTTCCAACATGCTACAAACCTGAAATTTGGCATGGGTAGGTTCCATGGTGTAGACAATGTGAAAAGTATAAAATATAAAAATAGATTTGTCTAATTTTTATTTTGGGGTAAATGTGTGAACATGTGTGTGTGTCTGTTCAAAATGTTCAGCATACTTCCCAACATACTAGAAATCTGAAATTGGGCATGTGGGTAGGTTCCATGTTGACAATGTAAAAAGTATCAAATATAAATATACCTTTGTCTATTTTTTTTTAGTAGGAATTACTGTGCACAGCACGGGCACAACTGCTAGTACCTAATGAAACAATTTGGGTCAGTCAACAAAAAGATTTCAAATTTGAGTGAAGAATAAAATACCTAGATACTTAGCAACCTCCTTATGGCCTCTCCCGTGTAAGGAACCCTTGGGGCCACAATGTAGCACGTTTCCTTTTGGTGGAAAAACTTACCTAAGCTGTAGACTGGTCTAATCAAGCTTCAGATAGGAAATGGCTGGAAAACGAACAGCAGAGGCTTCCTGGCCCCTTAAAGCAGAGGTCTTCAAACTGTGTGTTTTTTTTTTAGATTGGAGGAAATGGGAAGGGGCATCTCACATGGTCAGAATGGACCATAAAGCAGTCTTAGGCACCAATGAAAAAATGGCCAGCAGTTGCAAATGGATATTCAGTCCTTTAGTTACAGACTGTTTGAATCGTACCCAAGGGGTTGTTTTTTGTTCAAATGTAAACAAATTGTGATATTTAAAGAATATTGATTCAGCAACAATGGTCAAAACGACTAGCTGCATAGTGAAGTAACTCCTCAAACTGGACCACATCGGCCAAAAAAGTGGCCTATTTTGACTGGCCTGCACTCGCATTTTGTGTTTTTGGTACGGTCATCGCCCTATTGCCCTATAGGCCAGTCCAAGCCTGCCGGCTCATCCATAATGGGTGAGGGGGCATCCACCCTCTGGCCAACTCACCCATTATGGAGGAACCGAGGATCCTGCTTTTTCCAGCTGAGGGAGTGCTCCTGGGCTGTCTGAACTGTCAAAGGCAAACACTGTTTGCCTTTGACAGTTCATTTCCCCAGCCGCACATGATCACTGAGCCATGCAACGCTGGCGGTTTTGCTTCGCCAGCCTTGCATAGCTCATTGGAAATGCTGGCTGGGGCACTGCATGTATGTATGTGCAAGGGTATGCTCCTGCGCCTCCTCGCACATACGGGCAGAGCAACTTGGAGCGGGGCATTTTAGCAACCACGCGCAGGCTCCTGCAGAAGGTACGTTTATGGCAATTTATTTTTTATTTAAATGTGTATGGATGTGTGTATGCTTGTGTTATGGGACTGTGGTGGGAGCAGGATGGGCAGCAGCACTGGGATAGTGGTGGGAGTAAGTTGGGGAGAGCCCAAGGTCTGTACTGGGAGTAGGGTGCGGTGACGGCACACAAAAGTTCATAGCGATTTCAACATACTGCCCAACTGGCACTTTTGGGGGGGTCCGGCCTGCCCAAACTTTGCTCAGGGGGGCCCAGGCCAAAAAAGTTTGAAGACCACTGCCTTAAAGGATCTTCAATGGTTGCCTACACACTCACGCTCCTTTGCATAAAGCATAATCAACCTGAGCTATGTTTCAACATTTATCCCAAAAATATCTCACCTTTCTCTATTGACTGCAGTAGTGGAAAACAAACTTTACTCTGGGATGTGATCCTCATCGTATTGCTTCCTGGAAGAGATAAAATATGACACATTCATGACTTGCACATCCCCTGTGCCTGTCCCTAACAGGTGCTCATCCCATTTTAGAACTTAGTATGATTCTTACAATATGCAGAAACACACCCTTATTTGCGCAACTGCATGAAAGGGGATTGAAAATGGCATCTCAATGTGTACATCCATGATGCCTACATTCAGATGCCCATTGTGCATAGGGTAAATCTTTTTTTGGCTCAAGTAATGAGGCACGCTCGCGCATCTCCGCCTCAATGCCAGACCTGTCGGATTAAAACAAACATTTCCACACAAAAGTGTTGTTGCGTGCTGTTCTGGCTTATGTTACGTGCTGCAGAATCATGCTCTCAGATTCATTGGGTTGCCTTGTGTGGACAATCGGGCACAGAGGCAATGCTGCTTTCTGGAATTCAATGCTGACCCCCTATTCATTTTTAGTTCCCTGAGATAATTATTGCTAATTTATTCCTGTGTTTTTTTAACGAGATACATTCACTTTGCTCACAGCATTTTTCATATTCATCTTAATATGAAAAGCTGCAAATGTATGTTTGTTGGTGTAGTTCAGTGATGTACAAATATCACTATTCCTGAAAGTGTAATCACTATTTTATCAAAACACTGCAAAGGGCATACTTGATGCTAGCACTCAGGGTGAGCGCCACAGCCAATCAGGTTGCTCCAATTCTGGGCTTAATCACATGATGCCAGCATGGTTTGGAGCAAACTGCACTCTGCAAACACCCGCCTGTAATTTACTACTTCTATGATCATTGTTTGTTTGTTTAGAGGATGAGTCCTCTGTTTATTGCAGCTTATTAGTGGGCTGCGACCCACGTGTAGGAAGGGGCGGGGCTACCGCCCAGTATTCAGTTTGCGCTTAAATAAAGCAGAGTTCAGACGTGCAATCCTGTCTCAGTGCTTTATTGCTTGATTACTTGTCTTATTGCATTCCTGACATATCGCTGTGCAACTGTGATTCGTGTGACGTTCATCTAGACCACAACAATGGCGACGAGGTCTATTACATGCAGCATCGAAGGCCGGTAACAGCAAGTGTCACAGCACCAGCTTTGATCCTGTGCCTGATACGGATCGTCCGGATCCCTACACTGGAGCGGCCCGCAACCCACGCGGTCACAACACAAGAATCAAGTAAGATTAACGGCAAGCCCCTGCAGGAAGACTCCGTGAAGTCAGTCCCAGCCAGAGCATGCCCTACGTAGCATCGCGTATGACACGCAGTGCAAACGTGACATTACGCGTGTTGCCAACTTCAAAGACACGTGGAATAATTTGACATCCGCACGCACGTGTCTCATCATAAAGAAGGAATACAAACACTAGCGGTGTGAAACTGAATAGACGCGCACGTATTTCTTCACAACAGCAGTACTTTCCATTTCACGAACATTGCCTCATTAAAGTAGCTGTCAGCACACGCACGTGTCTCCTCAAGATAGCAGCATTCCGTGTTTCATGAACTTTGCCTTATCAAAGAAACCGAAAGCACGCGCACGTGTTTTCATCAAGAAAGCAGCATTTCTCATCAAACAAACTTTGTCTCATAATAACAGTAAATTACTGCAAGATGTCCAGCACGATTCAGGCACAAATTTCACAACCTTCTCCCTGCCAAGCAAATTTGCAACGCCTGAATAGAACAGTTATAGCCCACAGCTCAAATACTTTACCAAGAGTCACAGCACAATGTCTGAAGCCAACACAGACAGTGGTATCATGAGCCCTGCAGCCAGCTCTACCCCACGCCACCCTGCACCCACAGAAGAGAGTGGATCTGAGTCACTCCAACTGCAAGCCATGCAGCCATTTGATATGGCAGACACCAGCAGTCTTGCCCCCAGATGGATCAGGTGGCTCAAGGAACTCAATATTTACATCGATGCCTCAGGACTAAGGAAGGAACGTCGACTAAGAGGTATTCTACTACACTCGCTAGGGCCAGTAGTGCGAGACATCGTGTTTGAAATGCCCAAATCCAATACAGACACCTTCCAAGGCATTATTGACTCATTAAACACCTACTTCGCACCGTTGAGAAATGTAGACTATGAACGGCACATATTTCACACATCTACACAAGAAAGTGGAGAGACCATGGATAAAATGGATAAAATGGAAAAAGAGCGAAATATTGCGACTTTGACAAATATTCAACAGAGGAAGCATTAAAATCGCAGGCCATCGTCGGTTGCGAATCGCATGATTTTAGAAAAAAAATATTGCAAAAGAGCAGAACGCTAGATGAAATCTTGCAATTGGCACGAGAAGACAATGCCCTAGCACTACAGGCAGAATCTCTGGGCAACATCAAGATCACACAATCTGCCTCGGCTACAACTATCTGCCCCATCAGATCAACAAGAGACTCGTCAGAACAAAATAAATGCTACAGATGTGGTTTCAAATTCCCACACGTCGGCCCATGCCCGGCCATTGGACATAATTGCGACAAATGTGGTGGAGAAAACCATTTTCAATCCGTCTGCAGGAACATTAACTTCTTTCAACCCACTGAATCAAGCAGAGACACGCGGAGGCACGAGAGCCGCAACGCCAGATGGGAAAGCCCAAGATCCCGCATGCACCACTCACAGCATGTCCCGAGAAAAACCTCGTGAGGAGAGAAGACTGAAAGAAAGAAGAGAAAACTCCAGCCATCATAGAACCAGTCATGATTCACAAAGAAGGTATTCCAGACAAAAGATCAGATATCTGGATGACTCCCCTCGCAGAAGACACGAGTCAAAATCGTCCTCATCCAGCGGGGACCGGAAAAGGGGATCTGTCCATGCCATCGGCAACAGCGTAGCCATAGAGTACAGCCCCACTTTATTATTACAGCTTAATGGACAAAATAGAGAATTTCTAATTGACACCAGAGCCACTGTGAATGTCATAAATGATGAAATCTACGCGTCACTCACATACAAAAAACCCTTAAAAGAAGCTGACACGCTGATATACCCATATGGAACAAATAAGCCCCTCAACTGCCAAGGGATGTTCATGGCAAACTGTCAATACAAGGACAAGAGCCAGAAGATCAAAATGTATGTCATCAAAGGTGAAGTGCCAGGAGGCAGCATATTAAGCTTCAAGGCGGCAATACAGATGGGACTCATTCAAATAATGTACCAAATAATGTCAGCGTACACTGCTAGCCCGAAGGACATGGTGCAGAAAATCTTTCCAACCCTGTTCACCGGTCTGGGAAAATTAAAGGACAAACAGGTCAAATTACACATCAACCCCCAGATACCGCCAACGGCGCAGCACTCAGAGGCATACCTCTCAACATACAACGACATGTAGAAGACGAAATCCAAGCACTATTGCAGCAGGACATAATTGAACCGGCATCGGGACCAACACCCTGGGTATCCCCTATCGTACCAGTACCCAAGAAGGACAACAAGGACAACATTCGAATATGCATAGACATGAGAGCTCCCAACGTAGCCATCGAACGAGAACGTCACCTCGCCCCAAGAATGACCGGTATGATGCATTTACTACACGGGGCAAAAGTGTTCTCGAAATTAGATCTAAACAAGGGCTAACACCAGCTGGAGTTACATCCCGACTCGAGATACATTACCACCTTTTCAACACATCTGGGTCTGTTCAGATATAAAAGACTCAGCTTCGGGGTCTCCTCAGCAGCAGAAATCTTTCAAAACGAGATACACCAGGTAATTAAACACATCCCGAACTGCCTAAATTACTCTGATGACATCTTAATATTTGGCACCACTCAAGATAGTCATGATGACACATTGAGGAGAGTATGTATGGCTCTGGAAAACGCCCACTTAACCCTCAACCCCAAAAAATGCAAAATCAGCAAATCCACCCTGAAATTCTTTGGACACATTTTCTCGAGAGATGGTCTAAAACCCGACCCTGAGAAGGTTCAAGTGCTAGTAGAAACTCCTACGCCCACATCAGTATCTGCAATACGCTCATTCCTCGGCATGGCGAGCTACTGCACGAGGTACATACAGGACTTTGCGTCAGTGAGCACACCTCTCCGGTTACTCACCGGGAAGCATCACGAATTCCAGTGGTCCAACGCATGTGAAGAGGCATTTCAGGAAATCAAAAAATGAATTGCAGCAGCCTCATGCATGGCATACTACGACCCTGACCTCAATACGGAGCTAACAGTGGACGCAAGTCCAGTAGGTCTAGAAGCAATCCTAGCGCAATCCAAACCTGGCGCATCTCCTGACTCCCTGAGAAGAATAGTGGCTTACGCTAACCGTAGCCTATCCACCACCGAATGTGCATGCTCTCTGTCTGAATAGGAGAGCTTAGCAGTAGTGTGGGCATGCAAACATTACCATGCGAACATTACCACCCGTTCCTGTATGATCGACCTTTCACCATAATCACTGATCACCAAGCCCTCCCCACCATATATGGCAAGCCGACAGCCAAAATGCCACCACACACGCCAGATGGGGGTTGCGGCTACAGGAATATTCTTTCAAAATTATCCATCACCCGGGAAAGGACAACAATCCGGCGGAATTTCCTATCGAGACATCCACTTCCAGCCCAGGACGAACGACAGTCAAACAAAGTGAATCAATATTTGAACTATCTAGTGAACAGTGCGTTACCTAAGTCCATCACCACGGCACAACTACTGGAAGCGACGCACAGAGACAAGCTACGTCAGACAGTCCAGGCATGCCTGAGGTCGAACCAGTGGCATAGCAACCGGAGGAGTGATCATGACATACCCACTGATGAAAAACAACATTTCCGCACGTTTAAACTTATCCGGCACACCCTTTCCACCTCACCAGAAGGCCTGCTATTGAAGGAAAACAGTGCTGCAAGACCAAATACTAGACATTGTGCACGCAGGACACAGAGGCATCGTATCAACCAAACGCCAACTCAGGATCAAGGTGTGGTTCCCATCAATGGATGAACGCGTGGAACGATTACTAGGACAATCCCTACCATGTCAGCAGTAGCCAAGCGCACATTCCCCGAGCCAATCAGGACCTCCGAAATGCCCCTGCAGGTGTGGGTTAAGGTGACGGTCGATATGTTTGGACCTTTAGCGAATGGCAAATACGTGCTAGTAATCATTGCTGAAATGTCACGCTTCCCGGAAGTTCACCTCATCCGATCCACCAGTGCCCAAGAAGTCCTACCAGCCCTTGACAAAACATTTGCGGACTATGGTATCCCCTCTACAGTCAAATCGGATAACGGCCCACCGTTCAGTGGACATGCCTTTGCCATGTTCGCAGAGCACCTAGGATTCCGGCACCACAAAATCACCCCACTATGGCCCCAGGCAAATGGAATTGCGAAGCGGTTTATGGGAAACCTCAAACACACTCTACAAATATGTTCCATCACTAATGGTTCATTCATGCAGGCGATTTGCACATTGCTACGAGAATATAGGAACACCCCACACAGCTCGACAGGAGAATGCCCGTCAGCTTTAATGTTCTGGCGGATCATCAGAACGAGGTTACCACACAATCCACAAGCCACACCGAACTCCAATCATGCGGAAGTGGCAAGAAGGAAAGACAGAGAAAGCAAGGCAAGGATGAAAGAATACACTGACATCAGAAGACAGGCAAAACCAAGCTCAATTCAAATAGGTGACTCAGTCTTGGTGAGGCAAAATCAAAACACCAAGGACACTGCCGCCTTCAAGCCGGAACCAATGATGGTAACCCACATTCAGGGTTCTATGATAACGGCAGCAAGCCCTCAGGGCACAGTCACCAGAAACTCGTCTTTCTTCAGAACATTCAGTGGTGACGACACCACTGTTAGCACTACAAGGACATTGACAGAAGACTCCTCAGACATAGACTCCGAGAACCAGGAGGAAGAAAGAGATGCCGATGACAGTGACAGTGATGAGGCACACAGGAGAACCACCCCACCATCTCGCAGTCAATCCAAGAGGATCATACGGAGACCCACTAGGTGGATCGAAGAAAATTAAGTGAACAAGTCCAAGTGTTTGTTTAAGTGAGGGGGAGATGTAATGTCCTACTTCTATGATCATTGTTTGTTTGTTTAGAGGATGAGTCCTCTGTTTATTGCAGCTTATTAGTGGGCTGCGACCCACATGTAGGAAGGGGCGGGGCTACCGCCCAGTATTCAGTTTGCGCTTAAATAAAACAGAGTTCAGACGTGCAATCCTGTCTCTGTGCTTTATTGCTTGATTACTTGTCTTATTGCATTCCTGACATATCGCTGTGCACCATCTTTCCACCTTTCCTCAGTGCCCCAGGCTGCTTCATCACCTTCCCTCCACTCCGGTCTCTCTGGCCACTTACCTGTTGGTTTCCCAGGCCACTGCACCGCTTCTCAAAAGTCCCGGGCCACCATGAGAATTTAAGAGGGGCTATACATGGAGCCTTACCTTCCATATTTGTCGGCCATTTCTGGAGAGTATTTCTTTTAATGAGAATATTGTGGCGAACGCGGTACCCGTTAATTGAAACAATTACATTGTTATCAGATATACGGTTTTTAAACCCGTCGCGCTAACAGCAATAATCACCTCCTCTGTGGGCTCCATGGCCGGTAACAGCATGAGGGCCCAGAGAGAAGGCTTTTCTTTCGCTCGGGCCCATAACTTGGGCCCTAGGCCATTACTGCCTCATGAAGAAAACAGGGGTGATTATTCCTATATTAAAAAAAAAAGTTATTTACTAGATATATTTTTATTAAAAAGAGAATATAGCATTTGGCCCAGCAACCGAATAATAAATAATGCAGTCACTACCATGTTTCGTTGGTTCTACATATTACCATCACAATAAAACTGCTCTAAATTGAGCTGTACCCTTCGGAATCCAACTCTCATCCTTACCAAAAACGTATCACATTTGAAAAACACGGATCCCTACTTCGACAACCATATCCTCCTGCTCATCTCAATTGTTTTCTGCTCTGATTTTGCTCCTTCTATCCTCTAGTTACTTTTACCGCTGCGGTTACCGCCGGACTCGTAATGAGGCCCAATTTCTTTTTAATATAGTTCACATTTTTTTTTTTAAATATGGTGAATTCATACATATTCATTGTAAAAACAAACAGAACAGAAAAAAGGGGTATGTCAAACTAAGAGTGAAAAGAAAGATATATGACAAATTAATTGTTTAGACGGCTAAATTTAGACGTCCGTGGAGAGATTAGGTGTCGACATGTTTCGGCCATATAACGAATTGGACATCCTTACTAGTGTCCATTCGGAAAAGGGTGTCAAGGCCATCTTCAGGACAAAGGATTTCTTCCAACGTGTCTTCATGTATAAGGTTTTACCCCAAAATGTGATGTGCATTCCACATCATTGATTTGCTTCTCCAGTTTGAATGAGAAGAAAGACGGTGGTAAGTAGCGTTGTGATAGTGGGTGATTTCTTTTCACACACTGCCCAGGCTGTAAGTGGCTGTATTAGAGCCTGTGGCAGAAAGACACCTTGTTATTAGAGTAATTGTTCCTTTGTCACAGTCAAAAGAAAGTCCAAATTCAGGCGAAGTTGTAGTTCGCGGAAATATGGCAGCTAATATCCCTTATTGGATGGTTTAAACAAGGAACTGTATCAATAGAGGCACCATATGCGGTGCTTAATTGGGACTGGAACAGTGATCAGGAAATACTTGAAACAATTGAGGTTCAAGATAAGCAGCCGCTTCACAGTCAAAAGCAATCCGTTTCTGATGAATGTGGTTAATACATGTGACTTGATAATGCGTGCGTCACTTTTATAGTGAGAGAGACTTGTTTGTTCTGTGAGCTGTCTGCCGTCCTGTGTAAAACCGTTCGCCAAGGGACAAGGCCAGCTGTCGTAACACAACTACTTTGGTGATGGGCGCAGTATAAATATGGGATGACATAACATTTCATGGTGATTTTTTTAAACTTTATTTTCATTTATATTAAAAGCTACAGAGAGCATGTTCTTCATAAATGGAGTGTTGTGAGCTAAAAGCAACAAGGTGCTCCAAATGCCAAGAGACAAAATCACTGTGGTGAGAACTGTTGAGATAAAAATACTGCAACCACACCTCCACAGATGTTTCCACCTTGTAAGGGCTGCCTTTTGTTTTGTGAAAGCAGAGGCTGAGTGAGACGAGTCTTCAGAGTCTCCAGCTGGAATCTCCCTCAGCTAAAACAGGAGTCTTAACAGAATGAAGGATGGCAGTTCTGTCGTGTCCCCACTTTTAACTACAAATAAAAGTGTCTCGTGACTCTACATTGTCAACAGTAAGAGCTGTCCATTCTGGCTTAACTAGTCATTTGACAGTGCTGATCTGCCAGTGCACCAACATTTAGAGGTGGGATTGGCCCTCTGCTTGCCTCCATTTAAACTTGAGAAGACATTAATGCCTGCACGTTTGCTAAAGTTCAGATTAACCTCTTCCATCAATAAATATGGCTTTACAATGAGATTCTTTCTTGATCCTGTGGTAGCTGTGTACCTAGTTTTGGAACAAAATGCTGTTCCATGCCAACCCTTGACCTGTCACTCAGTGAGTTTCCTTCCAAAGGCAGTAAGCCTGAAAACCTCACCTATGTGCAAAGGCTTGACCCCCAAAGATCTCCCTTTAAATGCTTCTCTTTGTAGAGCCTTGATGAGAGATTCTCTCACGATAGCTATATTTATTTTTAAATTTGTTTATTGGCATTTTCAGTAATATCTCTTACAAGTTTTGCAAATGTGTCTTGTGCATATTCATTTACAATGCTTTTCAGTTTCTCACGATAGCTATAGCGTTGCCAAAAACATTGCTTGCCAGATCTAATTACATTGCATACTGTGCTTGTGGTGAAGCAGGCATTGCTCTTTCGGTACTGTCCAACCAGTCAAGTGTTTATGATAAATACTACTTGGTGCCGTCCCAGTATGCCTAGAGGCCCTACTTGTGCATCACATTTCACCCTATGACTGAGCAGCTGCCAACATACCCCACTTTATTACAACCATTAGATTCTACAGGTGAGGAACTGAGCCCTGACAAAGCCCGTACTGCCTTGTACCCGACTTTTTGGGGTTTAGTGCCCTTGTCTTGAGGATCACAGAATCGCCTTGAAGTGCCGAAAGATCCACAGACCCAGTAAGTGAATTATATGATAGGTTATTTATAACGCGCTTAACACCCAGAGGTTTCTAAACGCGGACCCGGGGATCGAACCTGTGTTGCTCCCTGTCATCTTGCTTCCAAGGCGAACACATTGCCCCTGAGCTATCTTCCCGACACCATGGCTGGATTATCACTTCTATTGAGAATAGAAAAACATGAAATAATACGTTGTATCTCCTCGCATTTGATTGCATTGTTCTGATAAATGCTCTTATATATAGTTTTTAAAGAGAGGAAGTTATAAAAAATCGTTACATTCTGGAAGTCAGTCCATTTTTTTAGAAGTCAAAATACTTCCCTTCTAAAGATAGAAAATGGATTTGGAATAGTCCAAATATGCTCAATGGCAGTAGAAGGAGGGATTCCAGGAGACATTCAAGGAAAATAAAAAAAAGTGAGCATGTTTGAGAATAATTCAGAGGCTCCGCAACTGGAAGTCATATTTTAAACACAGTGGAGCTCATTTTGAGTCTGAATTCTGGAAATGCAATGTGTAAAGCCTCGTGCAAGGCTTTCACACATTGCATTTCCAGCAGGCCCCATTTTCCTCAATTGGTATGGCGGAGAGGGGAGCGCAGCACAACTTGCGTTTCTGCCACTCCTTTCCTCTCTGTCATAAAAATCCTCCAGCATTTGCACCCGCATGTATTTTCATGTCGGTGCAAATGCTGGGGATCCCTATGGAGTCCGCTGGCTTTTTGCACCAGTAAAAAAAAAAAACAGCGGACTCCATAGAGATGTTCGTAAACGCTGCGTCACGCTTGCCATGCATACATGGTGGCGCATTTACTTCATTTGCATGGCGGAGTGAAAAAGGGCCGCCTTTTGCCCTTTACTTTCGCACTACACCATGCAAATTAAGAAAAATGTGGCAGCAGCAAACCGTTTACATTGAAGTGTTAACGTAATGGCTCCCAGCCACAAATTACAGGCTTAACGAACATGAGCTCCAGTGTAATTTGACTTCCTACTTTGGGCTTTTTCTGAACTCAAACGGGTTAACTGAATCCCTGGATGAATCTATTCCCAATGCCTGAATGATTCCTGTAAACCATAAATCTCTCCTTCTCACCTGGATAGCTATTGGCGCAAATTATTATCCGGCCTGAGCTCTGGATAATGCCCTGTGCGGTCCCGAGGCGTACCAGCGCAACTCTTCACGTGACATATCACGCTGATTAACCTCCCCTTGCTTTTTATCGCTCCCTATTTACGTTTAATAGTCATCTGCTGAACATAAACAGCAAATAGCGCCATAGATCAGCACGGGCTCAGCATTTCCCAGAAATAAATATATAGCCGTGAAAATAATTGTAGTTCGAAATAGCATAAGAAATGCGCAGTTTATTGCTAGGCATTATACGCCGTCAGTTTAAATCAAGAATAACAGCTGTGATTGACTACCCAGGCTCCTGTGCAACGTGTTCTGGAGGACCTGCTTCTCCTTGTGTTGCTCACTGCCAGTCCTGTAAAGTATTCTATATTCAGCAGCCCTGCTTATTACCATTTCACACTTCATGCAGGGGCGCAAGGAAACCTACATTTCGTGGTGGGCTAAGCAGAGGCGTAGAGAGGGTGGCGTACACAGGGTAGGGACTGAGCAGGCAAGGCCCACCCAAAATCTGTAAATGCCCCCGGAAGGAGCACTGTGTGGGCATTTACAGATGTTAATGCCACTGCGGTGGGCCCAGCTACACTAGCTTCAGGCCCCACTTGTCAGACAATTCTGGCTACGCCTCTGCAAAGTGGTGATAGGAGGAGCCACTTCAGAAACTGGGAGGGGCCACTTCAAAAGCGGGGTGAGGCAAACGTGCAGGCTCTGCCCCCTCTATTCAATCCCACAGGTTATCCAGCGTGTGGCGCAAGTAAGCGCGATGTGCCCATGAGAATAACCAAGTGATTCGATTTAAAAATAACATACACATTCAGTTTATTTTACATTTTTTATATCTAAAGCCCAGGTATCCGATCAGGCATCGCCTTTTAAGCAAAGTGACCACCAGGGGACCAGATGGTAGTACAGTATGCCACCACCGTTCCCGCTCCCACCCACCCCTACACCCACCACCGACTCATACACTCGACCCACTAAAATATGTTGGCTCACATCCGTGGGGATGGGGCTGTTGTGTGCATTTGATTTTTGTTAAGTAGGGAGGTGAGGGAAGCCTTTCCTGAAACGTGCAGCTTTAAAGGTGTGCTGCGTTTGTGCAAATACATTTTTCGGCCTGAACACATTAAAACTTTGCTGCCACAAGTTTCAGGAAAGACTTCCCTTCTCGCTCTGCTTAACAAAAAGCAAGTGTGCACATCAGCAGCCCGCTCCCCATGGATGCGAGGCAACATATAACAATGTTGTGGTGTGTGCCCTTTGAACAAATACATGAGAGACACGTCATGGCGTGCTTGCAATAACAGGGGCAGTCCTGCGTCACAAGGCATTCGTGAGCATGAGGCCCCAACAGAGTGAGCTGGTCTCTGTGTCTCATTATTGTCGGGGATGCCATTCTAGTATGTTGCACTCCCCGACCTAACACTGGGGACGAGGCGGTTGCCACGACGGGATCCTGTCGGTGTGGCTGACCCACGATTGCAGCCGGTGAATGCCAAATCCGTGCCCTGTCTGCTGTCTGCCATACAGCATAACTGTGCAGGCCGCATGCCTCTGGGCTGTGTCTGGAGGCCAAGCCACATCTATGAAGCATGTTTTAGGAAAAAAAAAAAATAATAATAAAAGACACACCCAAGGAGAAATTGTTAGGGCTTTACAAGTTCAATGTGCCACAGAGCAAGAACTGTTTAATGTGCCACACATGAAGGAACTCTTCCCAGCCCTAGAGAGGGGTTGCAGCTCTTGTCTGGAGCGCTTGTGCGCCCCATCTCTAGTCCCCCACCTGTGACAGGGGTGAACAGTGCCCACTGACTGGCCCAAGGCCCTAGCCAAGAATCCCCAATCCAATTACTTTGTTTCTGACGCACCCACCTGCGCAACACTCTTTTAGAACTTTATGATGGCGAATGATGCCGGAGGTGCCCCCGCTGATGCCAGAGTGTTGCAAGCTCCAACCTCCCTTGCCCGCTGCAAGAATTTGACATCATGGGAGCCCCATATTGTTTAGGCCCCAGGTGGTCAACATGGGTGAAGCGTCTGGAGATGTTCCTAGCGGCCATGGGTGAAGACACTGACGCCACTAAAAAGTCGATCATGCTCTACTCGGCTGGCCCAGCTGTACACAATATCTTTGAGACCCTACCTCCCGTTCATGGTACATTTGATACTGCCCAGACGTTACTCCAACAATATCTTGCCCCATGGCGAACCTGAATTATGAAAGGTTTCTCATGAGGACTGCTGTGCAGAAGGAAGGAGAGTCCCTTGACGCCTTCCACAGTAGACTAAGGCACATGGCGGTGACATGTACCTGGCCTGATGAGGAGCACGAGATGCGGCAGCAGCTGATTCAAGGTTGCTCGTCAATAAAGATGAGGAGACAGATACTGCGTGAGCCTGCTATTACCCTGGCACGCATCCTAGAACTAGGACAATCACACAAGCTTGCGTATGCCAGGGTGACCAAGATGTGTGCCACAACGAAGTCGGTCAAGCTGGAGGAAGCATGGGCCCTGGTAAGGCAGCAGCAACATAAGATGGACAACAAACGACCGTCGTGGAACAAGAATGAAGGTTGGGAAACAACCCTGTCCCCCAAATGTGGCTATGACCTTCCCCACTCCAAAGAATCCCCAGTGAAGGGCCACTGTAAGTGTCCAAGCGGCGCCAACCTAAGTGCATGGTCCGCATCTGTGACTCTCTGGCTCCCGTACTAATTGACACAGGGGCATCGTGAGTGTTATGGCAGATAAGGCCCCACACTTCATGCAAGTACATAGCTACAAATATGGAGGGAAATATCCACTGCCTCTGTAAGATGTTTTCATAGCGTGCATGCAAAATGATAAAACATCCATAAAAGCCAGGTTCTTTGTCCCCAAAGTGAGCGGCATAACACTGCTAGGTTGCGCCGCTGCAGAGGGGCTGCACGTTGTCAATTTCGCCTTTGGTGTCTACCTTTAAAACATCCAGCCCCAGCTGGCCCGTTTCCCAGGTGTATTCACAGGCAATGGGAAACTAACCAGAGACCCTATCCGCCTTCATATTGATTCCACCGTCTAGCCGATAGCGCTGAAGCACAGGTGAGTACCCTTCCACCTGCATGAGAAAGTCAAGAGAGAGTTGGACAACCTGGTGAAGAAGGACATAATAGAGGAGGTAGAAGGGCCAACTCTGTGGGTCTGTACAGGAGGGTCCTTTTCCATCCCATCAAGCTTTCTGGCACCTGTGAATCATGACTCTAAGACAGGAACAAAGGAACGGACGCCGGGGTGAAGTTCACAGTCATCATTATTACAGGTTTACAAGATGCACTGGAAGCACACACCTTCATTCTGCCTTGCCCTTCTCATATTGGCTTTTCTAAATGATGTGATGCCCTCATGTAAATTACCCCCTTGTCAGAGCATTTCTCTGATAGGTCCTTTCAGCCAGAAAAAAGGCTTCCCTATATTTTGATGGTTCCATGTGTTAATATCCCCGCAGAAATATCGCCATACAAAAATATGCCATATTTTTGCGGTGCTATAAAGGCATGGAACCTGCGGGGGACACCCCTGCAACCCCTGCATCCTTTTAAAAGGAGCAGGGGACACCCCTGCAAACCCCACTCCCAAAACCCCCAAAATGATCCCCCCCCCCAAAATATTGCCTATGGCCGTTCCGGACATCCATATATACGGCAATATTTTTGGTGGGGATAATATGTTGTGATACCATTTTGATTGGGTGGCTTGTCTGTTACTCATGCAGCCCACAGTAGCACACTCTTGACAAGCACTTGCTGACTGACACATAGACTGATAATCTTATTTTAGACCCAGCCAAACACAATTACACATCCTTCAACTCCTGCCAAAAGCAATTATAATTATTTCCCTTGTAAGCTCTTATCTACTCTTCAAGGTCTTGCCAAATTTAGTCAGTGCCTTATACCGTGGAAAAACTAATAAACTCATTTGTTTGGTGCCAAGTAATGCAGCTGTTCTGTCCTAATTGGCAACTTTCTTGCTTTTGTCTGATTTGACCATCAATTATGTCTGCTTTTCCATCCAAGTTTCTAAATATATCCTCCCAGACATGCTTATCTTACAGCAGGATGCTCCGAAAGAATATTCTCTATCAGCATGAGTCGGGATTCTCACACCTGCTCTCACAAAGCCATTTTGTGTTTTGGCATCCATTTTAAAATATATCTCTGTCTATTTGGCCCTGCTACCAAATGGTGAGTCATTATTTACTTTTGGGCATTTCTCATTTTCTATCCAGTTTTCAGAATATGTTTTTACATATTCATGATATGTGTATAATACTTGAGACACTCTCAACTACGTGGGTCATTCTAACCCAAATATGCGTCATTCCATATACTCTTTTTTTATCTTAAAATAAAAGTGCTTCAATTCTGATTTCTGCAATACTGGAACCATTGAGCTGCCTATCATGTTATCTGTACTTAGTTTGAGGGGGCAAGGGGTATGGTACCCCTATACAGGTCTCTCCCATAGTAATTGCCAGAAATCCCAAGCACCGCCATAAACATAAGCGTTGATATCATGGTATTCGCCAAGTCTGAGAAAGAACACCTGAACAGACTTGAGCGTCCTGAAGTGAATCCAACAGCTGGGATCAACCCTGCCTATGGACAAGTGAGACTTCCTTCAAAAGAAAATAGAGTTTTGCGGTTTTGTGTTCCAGGAAGGGTTATTTCACCTGACACTGCGAAGGTGAAGGACATCCAAGAAGCACAAGCTCCCCAACTGTATCTGCAGTGCGTTGCTTCCTTCGGATGGTTACATACTGCGGCAGAGTCATACAGAACTTGGCCACCCTATCCAAGCCTCTCTGAAACCTCACCAAGAAAGAATGTGCGTGGAGATGGACTGCCCTGGGAAACAGTGCATTTGAGGACATTAAGAGTCACTTACCGGTGATGAAACCATGGCTTTCTTTGATCCAGGAAAGAGTGCAGAAATCATTGTGGACGCTAGCCCTTTTGACCTACGTGTGGTGTTGATGCAGCTGAATGATGGAGGGGATAATCGCCCAGTGGCTTTCGTGAGCAGAGCTCTGTCTGCGACAGAAAAAAAAGATACTCGCAAATAGGACGGGAGGCCATGGCTGTGCTCTTGGGCTACAAGCACTTCCATCTCTACATGTTTGTTAAGACTGTGACAGTTCTCATGGATCACAATCCCCTGATCCCAATTATGGGCGGATCCACCTCCAAACCACAGGCTTGCATTAACAAAATGTATGCTTTATTTCAAAGAATCCAATATTGAACTGGTATTCTGGCTGGGGAAAGCCACAGCGGCTGACTATTTGTCTCGTCACCCTGCAAAGGCGGGGCAACACGAATTGAGCCAGGAGGAAGGTGAAATGGAAGCATTTTTACACATCCCAGCGACTGCTATGATGTCCGTCTTCATGTCCATTGATGATGTAAAATAAGCTTTGGTGGGAAATTAATGTTTTTGAATACTGCAGTCTGCTGGGACCAGTGGAGAATGGAAGAGAGTATTTGAAAAATGGGACCCATGCACACGTGAGGCCAAGCAGGCACCCAAGCAAATGTGGCACATATGGGCTAAACTCACGTTCATGGAAGATGGGGATCGAAATAAATGGTCATCCCAGCAAGCTTAGTGTCATGTGTGCTGGAACTAGTCCACAAAGGTTGGCAAGGGGAAGCCAAGACTAAGGCGTGCCTTCGACTAAAAGTGAGGTTCCCAGGTCTTGAAGAGAAGGTGGAGGAGTTCATTTGAAGCTGTGTGTGGTGCCAAACAGCAATGCCCCAGCAGCAGGAACCCTGCATTGAGTCCAGGGACCGGAGCTGCCTGCCATGGGAGGTTGTGCACATGGGCTTTGGGTCTATGTCCCATGACACATACTTCCGACTCCTGATGGATCCGTGGCGAGAGTACCCGGAAGTGGAATTTGTGGAGTCCATGTCACTGGAAGACGTGGCGCCTGTGTTCGAAAAGATCTTTACCACCTGAACAGAATAACCTCAGCCCTTTAAGATGAGTAGCAGTTAGCCTGGAGATGGATTGGGATGCAGAAATTACTCAATCATCAATAATCATAATGACTCAGTTAATTGGTAAAATGGATAACTGTTTTATTTTCAAGTGTCTAAAACAGGGAGCATAACGAACATCAACGAATCTGCTCAATCCTCTTACTCAACGAAATTCATAAAAAAACGGTACTTTTATATTCAAAACTTGTCATCATTGACGTTGACCTGCATCACTATCAATGTTATCCTACGTGGCAAACTACAGAACCTATTACTAACTATGATAGGCTCTGAATGAACATCTACATATACAATATATACTAGTATGGGATGGTAAGTGAAAGTGATAGGTTTCTTAACATCAGGTGGGACAACTAAGCCCTTCCCGCAAAAATGGCCACTATGACTGTCACTAAATACACAACGTCCCATTGGCTACACAAACTATAGGACCCTTAATTACGCGGTCCCGGACAATTGTTTGGCACTCTAACCTTCGTCAGTACTTTTCCACCTACGTTTAGCAGCACGTAGATTGGAATTCCAGGTGTAGATGTGCACATCTTTCTCGTCCAACTTCATCCTTCCACGTGACTTTAGACCATGATTTTGAGATTTTACTGTCTTTAAAATAATTTTTTTTAATAGACATCTGACGTCTTTTGTGTGTTGTTTATGTCTTTTGAACAGGAGCTGTTCTTTCACATGATTTTGTATCCACTGCTAGTTAACTTCATCCTGATAAGACCATGGCTTCTTGGCTTGACTTCATGGTTCATTCAACCTCGTCTTTCCGAGATTCACATTTAATTCATGTGTTTTCTTATTGTGCCACGCTTAAGATGAAGCCGTCCATTTTTAGTCCAATTCTGCTATAACACGTAGTGGAAACAGCCATCATTTATCCTTAATGCATATATTTATATAATGGCGCATGCCGCAATCTATTCAGTATAAAGCCAACCTTAAGAATACTTTGTCTGCTTGCGTTTCTTTTGCATCTGTACACGTGTAAACTAACTGGATTGCTTCATCCATTTTATGGCATAAGCTTCTTCACCCTGATCCCAAGATGTGACTTATCCTTCATACTTGGTTGATGCCTTATAGAATATCTGCAGTCTCTAGTCTCTGCATCTGTTCTAGTTACATCAACTCTGGTCTGTGTGACGTTACCATTTGTCTTGACCATTCATTTGCTCTGCTTCCTTTGGAATTTCATTGAAACGCCCATCATATTTTCATGTATGCAGGTACGGTTTTCTTAATGGGAACCTTGCTTCCAGGATTCTCTTAGATATCAGTATTTTCACTGGTACCACACGTGTCTCACATCCTGGCTTCCAACATATAGGCAATCCAGGTGA
Organism: Ambystoma mexicanum; assembly: GCF_040938575.1. Lineage (NCBI taxonomy): Eukaryota > Metazoa > Chordata > Amphibia > Caudata > Ambystomatidae > Ambystoma > Ambystoma mexicanum. The sequence goes on from NC_090929.1 coordinate 482,778,626, forward strand.
GGTGGTTGAGGTGGAGGTACTTGGCTCCTCCTCTGCACACCCATGGACTCCCTGCTGAACTTTGCACCAACAGTGGCCGCCCCTTCCAAAGTGGGGGGTTCTCAGAGTATCTGCACACCCACAGGGTGCACCACCGGAAGGTGACACTGGTATAGCTGAGGGCAAACGGGGAAGCAGAAAGGCTGACGTGCAGTCTCAACAAGGTTTGCTCGAATTGCGCATGGACAGGGGGATTGTGAACGAAGGGCGCTGTATCCGTTTTTGTCTGAGTACCACACCACTCCCCGTTTGCTCAGCAGGGGTACTGCCAGTGGAAGTGCTCTTACAGCGATGCGCAAGAGGGCTGTTGCCAGATCACTCGTCTCGCAGAGGAGGGGAAGAGCAAATAAGAGGGAGAACGACAGGAAAAGGCTGCAAGAACAACCTCTGTAAGTAGGGGACAGAGTTCTGGTTCGTTCGAGGTATCCAAGGGGGAAGATGTAATTCCTGCACGAGGCACGTCCATTCAGAGTAGTGGACACAAAAGGATCTATGATTGCCGTCTCAGATGGCCAGGCAACAGTCACATTGAACTCCAGTTTCTTCCGGAAGTTGCCAAGATCGCCTGGATCTGGTGAAGACAGGGGAAGGATGTCAGAGAGTCCACCACGATGGCCAGGATTTAACAGCGAAAAGTCCGATCAAGGTGCCCCCTGTCCAGTGGTAATGAGGACAGCCCGACAGATCAAGGGGGAGGCGCCGCTTTGGACAAAGGAGCTCTGATTGAGGAAAGGCGCTATCCTGAGCTACATGCAAGACTCTGAAGCAGGTCTCCCTTGACCTGAGCAATGCACCAGTTAATGTTGTTGATTGAGAAAAGATACAGTTGGACATTCCTGTTGTCCCACCTGTTGTTGTGCGTTCATTACATGCTTGTTTTTTGTTTTAATTATGGAAAAGTGGAGTGTGGTGTGTGCCCCTTTAACAAAACCATGACGGGATACGTCATGGCGTGTGTGCATGGGCCACAACAGACTGAACTGGTCTCTGTGTCTCATTCCCCGACCTAACAAATGTTATGTGTATTTTCACCTCTGAGGGGAGGAGGCTGATGTGTGCATTTGATTTTTGATAAGTAGAGGGGCGGGGGAAGCCTTGAAAGCTGCAAGTTTCAGGAGAGCCTTCCCTCCCCTATCTGTTTAAAAAAAGAAAGTAAGCCCTTCCCCCAAACTCACATTTTCTGCGGAGAGGAGGGCTGGAGGCCGATTAGCAAAATGACGTGGCGCCACTGACTTCATGTAAACCATTTGGTATCCAGTTTGAAAGAATTCAGGTTTCCTGATTGGACCATAATCTGTCTTCTGGAGGTCAAAGTTCCAGTTTTCAAAAATGTGCATGCTGGTGTAAACTGCTACATTTTGCGAACTGTGTCACAAACCCCTACATTCTGCCATTTTCTGCACAGAAAAATAATCGTGCATTTAAGGGTGATCTATGATTTCCCCGTGGGATTTTACAGGCAGAGAGCCAGACACATTGCACATGCGAGTGACTGCCTCAGCCCCACCAGCTTTTCACAGAATGCCAGCTAACAGAGTAATGCCCTCCCCCACGCCCACTCAGTAAACTGTTTTAAAACATTTTCCACATCAGTTCCAAAAGAGGCTTTCTGAGCTCATTGGAAAAACAGTGTTAACTCTCATTTACAGATTTAACGCAAGTTGCTGGGAAACCGCATATTTCGTCGGCATGTTTTCAATCCTGCCCTGCCAATACTGTAAATCAGCCAGCAAGTCGCAACACTTTTTGGATAGTGCCCACCCTATGCCACACTTTGGGACCACACAGCAGACAATGTGTGGGACTGTTGATCTTGGGTTGCCTTATGCCCACATCAGGGGTGCTTCTGTGCCGGCCCCATGCCGTGGCTACTGCACCGGAAGGAACGCGGCTGGCTGGGTTTCCTGCCAGGAAAGGAAATGGAATCACCATTTTATATTTTGAGTTCCTGGCGCGCAGACGGTGTAGACACAAGGGCTTGTTCCCCTGGTTTCCTGGATGTGGCAGCACACACCTGCTCACTGATCCTTATTCTTCAACTCTGGGCTCAGCCGCAATTGATGCCAGTCTCTGCTGTGCATATTTTGGGATATTGAGGGTTTGAGGACAGTGGTGGACTGGCCTACCTTGAAGGCTGGAGATTTCCCAGTGGTCTTCTACACCATGGGCCTTTTTCTGACAGTACTCAGAATTTGTTTATGTTGCTGCATGCAGCATACATAATTAAGGTGATAATGGGGCCACTTTGAAAACAAATCCAGAGCCTCTTTTGGCTCCCAATCTGCTCCTGTTTGAGGATACATAAGGGCTCCAGTGATTTTCTGGCCACGCTACTTTTCAGCTGTCTCTTGGGAACTTCTTTTGGAAACAACATGCTCTTTGGGATAGCACTCAAAACACCCGAAGGAGCTCCCATGCGCACACACATTACCTCCATGTCCCTCTCCCTCGTTCCAGTACTTACCTGTGAGGTACATTACCTCTCCTCACGAACCCCTTTTCACTTTTCATTCCTCTTCCGGAATGGACTGCCTCCTCCGCTCAAGGCATAAAAGCACTCCTACTCCTACTTGCAACAGTTTAAAAAATGTCCTGCTCTGGCAGAGTTCTATGGGTGGTTAATCACTGCCTTCCACCCTGGCTGCGCAAGGGGGGGGGGCTACGTTCGTCATGGCCATGGGCTGGGCATCCCCTGCTGGGCAGGAGGTCCCTGGCCCACAGCTTTTGCACCTGGAGACTCTGCTAAGCAAGGGTGATCCAAGTGAGAGGGCCTACAGACCAAGACTACCAGCACCCATGCCGAACACTGGGTGTCAGTAGGAGGTCCTCCAAGGGATGTGAGGACTGCTGAGACACCGAGACCGCAGAGCGGCACTTCAGTGGAGCATCAGAATCCCGGGGCGATCCCACCCCTGTCACATGTGAGTGTTTCGGGAGGGGTTTAACATGGGTCTGTTGTCTCTACTCTCAGGGCACAGTGGGCTGCCATTCGCTCCTTCAGAGCCCGGGGGATTAATGCGTGTGACCTACAGGATTTAGAAGGCCGCCTCCTGAAGAGTTTCTCTCTTTGCAGGCCTGTTACAGTGTTGGATCTGCCGCCCTAGGATCTCCCCTGGGTCATTAAGTTTGTGTTTCCTTCATTTGAGCCTATGGGGAAGGACCCCATATGTTTCTGACACTCAAAAAGGTCTTTTAGTGGCCATCACCTCTGCTGTCCCGAGAGGCCCCATACTCGGTGATCTCCCACGAAGCTTTGTCACTCGGATACCACACCTCTTTTCTGCCTAAGGTGGTTTCCAAATCTCAAAAATCGCAGGAAACTGTTCTTCCTTCCTTTTTCCCTGACCCATCATTCCCTGGAAGAAGAACTCTGGGCAAAATTGGATGTCAGATGTGCTGTACTAAGGTACTTTTAGAGGAGCAAGGCCTTCCATTCCACCCTCAGTTCGTTTGTCACCTTTGGGGGACCCTCCCTGGGGACGAAGGCTACCATCAGTGGCTGGTTAAGAGGTGCAATCTCCTGGGCTTAAGTGTCAGTGGACTCAGCCCCCTCCCCACAGGAGTATAAGGGGCATGTGGGCGTCCTGGGCAAAAGCCAGAGGAGTTTTCATTCAAGACATGTTCTGGGCAGTAACCTGGGTTGACCCTGACCCCTTCATTCGAGACTATCATCTTAATCTGCATTGTCAGGAGGCAGTGGCATTTGGTACTGGGTAACCTATCGGACATGCAAACAGGGTTTTGGTCTGTTGGTTCCTGAATAAATATGGTGATGGTGGGTGTGTATGCTGCCGCCTAGTCTGGTGTTTCTGTACTAGGCCAATTTTTTAACCGGAGTTGGTATACCTCAGAGGTAAGTACTGGGACAAGGAAGAGCGATGTTGAGGTAATGCTCGGATTTCTTACTGGCAATCTCCATTACTCCTAGTCCAACTCTTCCTCGTCCCAGTATATCCATTCCGCTTCTCCCTCCTGACTGATACTATTGTGAATGGGTCTTCCAAGGCAGTTGATAGTAACTATTGCTGGTAGGGGGACTATTATTCCCTGGAAGTAAGAGGCGGGCTATGCAGGAAGAGGAATGAAAAGTGAAAAGGGGTTCCTGAGGAGAGGCAAGGTACCTCACAGGTAAGTACTGGGACGACAAAGATTAAGACTAGGAGTAATGAAGATTGGCAAAAGGTAATCTGAGCATTCCTCATGCTCCTCCGGGCCTTAGCCTGTGCCACCAACCATCAACTGATCGTTTCGGTTTTTCCATCAAGGCAGGGACTTGCAATGCTTTCTCTGTGTCACACTGTTCCTTTTTGTATGTTCGGTCATTTTGAAATCTTATTTTCTTTTGAATGGCATGCATTGGAGCCCTATCATTGACCCTTCTTTCATTGATTTTGACTGGACAAAACCAAATAATGTCCATGAACCTTTCTCTAAGGGAAATTTGCGCACGGCCATCTGGTGGGGGTTGAAATGAAAAATTTCCCCTCCCCCACCAGCCCCCTTTAATCTGATGATCCCCGCACCGCGGGGGCTGTAGGGGCCTCTGTCCTGCCAGTGGAGGGATGTAAAATCATCTAACCTAAAGGCAATATGTGGCTTCTAACCAAAATCTGGGCCAAACTCTCTAAATTGTAGCTATTGCAGAGCATTCAGGCTTAACTCAAGGGAGAATGCAGACTGGCAGAGAAGTAGAGTTATAACCAATAGTTACCCTTAGAGAGAATACACCCCAGTGTGTACTGAAAAATATAAATTGTAATATTGTAATATAAATTGTAATAAAAACACACATACAATATATAGGGTATACACGCATTTCAACGCAGTATTTTTTATCGTTTTTCTTTTTTTGGGGGGGTTAAAAAATTAAATATATGGTTGTGGGTGTAAGGGAATAAAAAAAAAGGGAGGTTTGAGGGGGCTAACCACCCCCCCCCAAAAAAAAAATAGTTTAAAAAAAAAAACAGCGATGAAAAAACCTGCGATGAAAAATACTGCTGCAAAATAACGTAGAACCATATATAGTAGGTAAAATTAGTACTTAGGTCAAACACAACACATATTACAATAGACTGGAGTAGGCACTGTACATATAGGATACAGGGGAGGGAAGATAGGGTAACCCTAGACAACTCAAATCATACATTTATGAAATCATGATTAGTTTTTAAAATGCCTCTGGGACAACACTCAGTAACTCCTATATCGTTGTACATAGTAACACAAATGATAGAAATTCACAACACACATAATTTCTTTGGATTAAAACTCCAGGACCCAAGGGGGCATAGGGAACATGTCCGTGTACAGGTAAGTACCTTTCAAATCACTTTAAAAGAGTATTAGGTTTGTTCAAATGTTCCCCATCGGAATAAAGGGGTACACCATCTGTAGGACAGCCACAGTTATGGAGAAAAGCCAGGTAAGTCTGAGCTCTACTCCGTAGGTGTGGGGAAGGCAGCAACCTAACCAAGGGGATGCAAAATGAGACCCACTCAAAGTGCTCCTTTTCTAGGCGTGAGTACCATAAGATCCAGGAAGGAGAGATGCAAGGCAGGATTCGGGCCAATGTTAGTCTGTAGCAAAACATGGTATAAGAGGATCTGCAGAAACCCGTGACCACAGATCTCAGGGAGACCTAAATGTAAGTTCGAAGAATAGCCCACAGGCCCAGGGCCTTGGGGTAAGTACTCGCATAGCAGTTCCAGAAAACATGGCCCCAGAACAGTGAAACAACCAAGGGAGTACACATATTCTATCACAGATCGAGCTGCAGGAGTCGACCTGAGGTACTTGAACCATGGACCAAACACAACAAACGCAGATGACCCAATAGAAGGCAAATCATCCAATCAACAAGGGTGAACCCTCAGCCAGGAGGGAAAACAATGGTGTCAGTGGGCTTGGTTAAGAGGAGCAGCCATCCATCAGAAAATGGACCCATGAACGAAACAATGGTGGAGGGGACCCAACATGACCCAGGTGGATACCAGTGGTAGGATAATGGTGTCCCACTACTCTTTTGAACAACATCAGATTCCTACTTTGAGGCACTACCAAAAAGAGGGTAGAACAGGAAGACTGTGGTAAAACGGACCCTAAATTATCCCACCAAGGGATATCCAGCCTTACCAGAGAGGAGGACCAGGGAGGACAAAGGACAGACTGACAATGAGGTCTAATAGCCAAAAATGAAAAACAGAGCTAAATCTAAGGAAAGAGGCCCCAGCCAGTATGGCCTAACCTAGTTCTAAAATTGCAGCAGCTACATTGCAGAAATCCTGCAGCAAGTAACTTAACCTCTAAGTAAAACTGCAGACTTCCCCAAAAGATACAGCACAAGTCTCCCCTAGATATACCCATTCACACATGTGCTGGCCTAAGTCAGCCCTCCATTGAAATACAAGGGCACTCACACAAGCTAATCTGGCTGGCCCTAAAAAACATCAAACTCGCAGGACCAACCACACAATATGTCTATTGGCCTGTTTAGGGATGGTGGCCATTCTAAACAAGCCCAAACATTAGTAGAGGGTGCAGGGTAGGGTTCAGAGTGAGCTCACGATTACACAATGGCCATTTTAGGCCTATCTCATTGTTTCACTAAATGAACGATAGGCCCAAAAACAAAATGAGTAGTGCCTAAAACAAATTACTACCCCAATGACTGCCAAAAAGGTACATTGGGCTATTAATACGGTAAGATCAGCTGAAGCCAAAACTAAATCACAGGTGCTACTCGCATGATCCTTTAAACCAAAGGGGATTGAAAAAATCACCCTATGGCCAAAATGAGTGCTTAAAAATCTCCTTGGTCCTAGGATCCATATGGGCTACTATATGACCATATAATGAAAGAGTTTCAGTGACACAAAGACCTCAGTAGAGGTCCCCTTTGACACATAAATAAGTCAGAAATCCTAAGAAAACGAAGTGGTAAAAAGCCAAAAGTGTAGGGGCCCCATAAAATGAGAAAGCAGATAACCAAATATGGTGGACAGAGCCAGAGAACGGAGGCCCACAAGCTAAGTGCGAGGAAAGGGTCTGGAATGGCTACAAGAGTGCAGGCCCAGCCAGGCTTGTGTGGGGGGAGGGGCCCGGAAGGGCAAGTGCAGGTTGAGGGCGGGGCAGGACAGACAAAGTGCAGTGGTAGACTGGACTAGTAGGTCAGGTGCCCTGTAAGACTCTGACGTAACCAGACAGTCAGTTGGGAGGCAGACATGGATATTAGCAGGGGAGGGGGAGAGGAAAGGTTGAAGAGAAAAGAAAGGTCTTGAGAAGATTCCGGAATTTAAGGAGATCTGGCTCAAGTCTGAGAGGGTCAGGGATGCCATTCCAGAGGGAAGCAACTGCGGAGGAGAGAGATCTACCCCTCACTCTCTGGTTGGAAAAGCATCTGATCTGCAGAGAGCTAGAGCTAGACAACCGAAGGGCTCTAGCAGGGAGGCATTTAGGGGGAGAGAGTTGGATGTAGCAGGGTCCCAGGCCCCAGAAAGCCTTGTGGGTGATGCAGAGGGTTTTGAACTTCACCTTGCAGCAACAGGGAGCCAGTGGGGAGACGTTAGGGCTGGAGAGATGCGGTCCCTGGGCTTGAGGCCAAAGATAAGTCTTGCTGTCCTGTTCTGGATCAGTTGAAGGGGGCGAAGGGAGGAGTTAGGCAGATTGAGGAAGAAGCTGTTGCAGTACTCTACCCAAAGCTCTGGAGACATTGAGTTTCTGGGGGAAGGTGAGGCAAGGGAGAATGCCTCTAAGGAAGTGCAGATGAAAGTGGGACTTCTTGGCAAGGTCTGTGATGTGAGGAGATAAGGAGAGAGAGGAGTCGAAGATGACACCTAACAAGAGGCCCATGGAGTGTGGCCAGAGGGTGGGAGGGAAAGAGGGAGCAGTGTTCCCAATGAGAAGGATCTTACTGGCATTAAGGCAGAGAATGTTAGCAGTGCACCATGCCTGAATAACAGACAGGCAGTCAGGAATGAGAGAGGAAGAAGGGTAGGCAGAGGAGGGAAGCTTGAAGGAGAGCTGCGTGCCATCTGCATAACACTGGAAGTTAGGAGAGAAGGTGATCAAATGGGCTATAGAGGCTGGGTAGATGGCTCTGGTCTTTGTTGCAGACTTCTGGAACCAGAAGAGATTCAGGTACTCAGGTACTTAGGTTATATTATTAGGTTATTAGGCTATTTCACAGCCCCCATCAAGTGTATCCAGTTCCTTCCAGATTTCTAGGTTCCCAGTGGGCAGCAACTATCTCGCAGGTACTAATTCCCTTCAAAACATTTGTATTGCTTCCTATTCCCCATGTCTCATGCTTATTTGGTCCTCTCTTTTTCCTTACTACAGCTTCTGCCTGTCCAGTCTCAATGAAAGAACAAAGAAATATCGAGGCTGAGTACCACAAAGGAAATACACCAATCACGGGCTAAAAAGATTCACAGATCTTTTATTACTGTACAGTTTACAAAGGTAAAAAGATAGCTATCTGGCTCCCAACACCTTGCAGTGTGTACCAGCCGACAAGGAGAGGTGAGAGAGTGCTGAACATCTAAACACTCGTGCTTTTATACAGTTCATGTAATATTGTCCAGCCTCTCTTCATGTTAATAATTTGTGGTCTAGAGTTTGTGCCTAGTTCACATACATTTTACAATATCATGCGAAGGATTACATAGGTTTGTATTTCCATGAAGACGCAATGGTGATGTATGTTCTCGGTTCCTTCACAATGTAGTTCAGCTAAAGCATACGCTCGAGGTTAGTTCTTCATTGTCCCAATGTTTATACAAGGATGAGGCTTGTGAGCGCAGACAACACTTGAATGACAGTTCATATGAAGCACAAGGTCTCTTTGCTCGGTCTAAACAGTCGGCTCTCGGACAACCTAAACATTAACAGAACTCAAAGGTCGGGAGGCTTGGCTGAAAGTCGAAAACATAGTCCACCATTTTAGAACGTAGAACACACAAGTGGAAATCAAAATGGCGGATGAATCTTAAAACGGCGGTGAAGTTTAACTCAAAAATTGGAACTTTGCAACACGGTTTTCCGTGTAGCGTGAATAGGCTTAGGCCAACATAAATACTAAGGAGGCACCATATAATTACCGTTTAACAAACCCGCCTTTTGGCCTAAGCCAAGGGCCTTACTAAAAATATTCGCTTTACTTGTAACTCCACGTTTCAGTGTCCGTACATCCTGAATCACATTCATCAGATATATCGATTGCCATCAAATCTTTGACAGTAATATCCTCCATTATAAAAACATTAGTCATCTTCTCGGTATGTGCATTTTTGGTCCTAATGTTCCTACAGTTGCGCGCAACATCCTCCTAACATCGAATATATGACAGGTTGACATTGTATGCAACAACAACAGAACAACATAATGCCAAGGATTACCATAAAGACTGAAAAGAGTTTCCATCCCCAAGACCGTAAAGAGCCCCAGAACCAAGCACTAAGATCCCAGTTTCCCTCGGGACCATGAACTTCTGTACTTAGGACGTGCAGATTTTGTATTTCCTTGAATATGGTAGGGGAAGAGTCAGGTACAAAAACGCAACAAGCAGATCCCACCAATTTACATACTCCACCACGCTCGGCCAGGATGACGTCTAACACCATCCGGTTCTGTAGAGCCACTAATCTAATTGCTTTTTGTTCTAATGTCATGTTGTAGAGTGTATCGGTGGTCCGGTTGATGGCTCTCTCCAATACTCTTGCTAGTCTCCTAAAATCCTGATCTGTCCCCAAAATGGCACAAATGATTTTGCTACATCACCCATGACTTGTGAAGGAGTATCACCGTTCTCGTCCTGCCTTGGACCAGACCTCAGAGGTGCTAGCTACATATACCCCTGGTAGCAAGATACCAAAATAACAAGTACCCTGCCAATCCCTAGGCAGCCAAGGATAAGCTTAATTGCCACAAATGAAATAAACAGGATCACCTACATACAAGGGTCTGTCCTCACTAGTCAAATTTGCAATATTGGTACAACCCTCAAAAATACCCGTTGAGTGAGAAGCATTCCTTTGTATGCAGAAGGAAACAGAGTTGGGGCTGTGATTGATAGTACAGGAAGGAGGCCTAGCATCCCGGTTGCCTACGGGAGCCATCTTGAAAGAAATTAGCGATTGGAAAGGTCTAGAAAGTCTATTGGAAGGCCTAATTGAAGCAACATTAAGCTTGCTCCTAGTTGCGAAAAAGGGAGCATCCCAGAGGCGTCAGGACTCGCCTTTCAAATTCATTTAAATTAGTCCCGTCAAAGTTTCCTGAGATGCTATCATTCCAGCGACCAAAGAATAATGCTCTTAGAGAGGCATAGCATGCAGTAGTTAGAGGCAAAGGATGAATATACCAGCCCAACCCTTTTTCTCCGTGTTGTGGCAAATGCAAACATATCCAGCAATGAGTTCTGTTTAAGATTGCATGGGTCGCATTCATAATTAACAAAAATGTATTGTTGTGATAACTCTGTCTGTGGTGGGAATCCCTAGGAGACAGAGTGTGCAGATGCACGAAAGGAGAAGACATAGTGGGAACACTCTCAGTGGGTATAAAAGTTCCAAGTGGACGCACCCCTCTATGTACCAAAACCCAAGAGCAATTACTACTGTCAGACCAGTTAACATAATTACAAGAAAAGAGTACGTCCTCAAGGACCATGTATTTTTCTGTCCAATGTCTTTGTTAGCCACACAATCGATCGGTTGCTCCGTACGAGTGAAGATAGCGTCAGGCATTGTTCCTCAAAGCTCTTTCCCGGGAAGTTTCTGCGATAGACTCCATAAATTCGTTTGCTGGTGATCTCCTGACCACGTGATTTATCTTGATTGAAGATAACTTTGGCCATTCCCAGCCACTTACTTATGCTTCAGCACGAAAATGGCAAAGGACAAGCTCAACAGTCATTTTCCTGTAGGCACAGCCGTGCTGTTCTGTAAGTCTAGTGCTGTGGATGCAGATCGTACCTTAAGACTCCAGGTACTGCGTCATCTGCGAACAGTGTGTCGTTGCTTCCTGATGGAAGTGGTGAAACAGAGGCAAGGTTGCTCAAAGCTGCAGAAGGATCTGAAGAAGAATTCAGAGACAAAGCAGCAGTCTCCCCAGGGCCCACGGGCTCAGGATGAGTCTCCAAAATACCCTTCATGTTGTTCAAGACCGATTGATCACCGGAAGCAGAGCAAGTAGTTTCCTTCTTTTCATATCCGTCGTGTGGCTAAGAGAAAGGTATCCTCTTCATGTGTGTAGCTTGTATCCACTGTCGTCGGCCAGCTACTTGTATAGCAGTCTGTGTGGCTGACAGGACCTGAAACGGTCCTCTCCAGCGTGGTGCGAGGCTGGGTGCTCTCTCAAATGACTTTGTGAGCACCCAGTCACCGGGTTGAATTCTGTGACCTGGCCCCTCGTATTTAACTGGGAGGGCTTCTCGCACCTGTTGATAAATCAAATACAAGTTTTGAGTTAACTGGTCACAGTATTCAGCAAGGAGCAAATGCTCATCATCTTTCAGTTTCTTATGGTTTGGCAGGTTCCAAATGTTAGCTGGCCTCCCCATTATAATTTCATAGGGGGAGAGTTCAGTTCTAATCTGTGGGGTTGTCCGCATGGACAGTAGCACTATAGGTAAGGTGTCTGGCCATTTCAAATTACTACTAGCACAGACCTTTGCGAGTTTATTCTTCAAAATACCATTATGGCGTTCTGCAAGGCCAGAACTCTGAGCGTGTCTAGCTGAATGGAACCGTTTATCGATCTGTAATCCTGCACATACTTGCAGAATAACAGCAGCGATAATATGTGGACCATTATCTGACCAGATGACCCTCGGCAAACCAAACCTAGGAAAATATTCCTTAAGCATGGTTTTCACCGTTGTCATTGCTGTAGCATCTTTCACAGGGAAGGCATCAATCCACTTGCTAAAGGCACAAATGACTACCAAGACATATTTGTAGTTATTACAGTGCTCCACCTCGATGAAGTCGAAATTAATCACTTCAAAAGGCACAGGGGGGGACCAAAACTACCCCTCGGTGTCGTCCTACCCTTCCCCGCATTATGCTGTAAGCAAACCATACCATTCTGGACAAAAAGCTCAGCAGTTTTTGAGATGTTGACATTCACCCAGACAGATTCTAGTAAATTACAGATTTTCCTGGGACATATGTGAGTGGGACCATGAGCCATTGTGGCCATGGCGATGACATATGCATCGGGTAGCATCCATCTTCCTTTTAAACTGTCTACCCAACACCCTTCCTCATCCAAACTTGCTAAACCCTCAGCCCAGTGTTTAAGTTCGTCTAGAGTGGCATCAGCTTAAATATTCTTTATCGAGTCAATCCCTTCATCTACTGTACAGGTATTTGTGGCTTCTTTCGTAACATATATTTCTGAATATAGATCAGTAGCAGTCTGTTTAGCTATTGTGTCGGCAAAAGCGTTCCTTTTCCCTACATCATCTACTACCTTCTGATGTGCGGCGCACTTCATGATTGCTAGTTGAGTGGGATGCGCAAGTGCTGAGAGTAGCTGAACTATCAAGGTGCCGTGTTGGATTTTTGTCCCGTGTGAGGTCAAGAACCCATGTTTTGCCCATAATCTACCGAAGTTGTGAACCACCCCAAAGGCATACTGGCTGTCAGTAAATATATTCACTCTAAGCACTTTGGAAAGTTCACAAGCTCGAGTCAGTGCGATAATCTCTGCGGCCTGCACAGAGTTATGCGAAATTCCCTTGGTTTCCACGATCGTGCTTAGTGTAGTGATGCCATAAGCAGCAGTGGATGTACAATGCGGAAGTTTGAAGCAGGAGCCTCGCAAAAAAGCTCCCCTTATGGATCATTCAGAGGTGTATCTTTTAAATCAATCCTGCCTTTAGTTTCTTGCTCTGTAGTATAAAGGCAGTCATGTGACATTTTGTCATTGCAAGCAATATCTTGGGGAAGAGGTAAAAATTCAGCCGGATTCAAACCGCAACACCTCTTAATTTGGATATGCGGTGCAAATAGGATCAGTTCATATCTTGTTAATCGTGCGGAAGTAAGGTGTTGTGTTTGCATTCTATTTAATAGAATGTCTACAGAGTGAGGTACCATCACGGTTAAAGTATGGCCTAGAACCATGCCCTCACTTTGTTTTGCAGACGCAGCAGCAGCGACAGCTGTCAGACATCTCAGCAAAGCGTATGCAACATGATCACGTGTGGAGGAAAAATCACTGCATGGTCTATTCTTCCCCCCATGTTCC